>NW_015150543.1:772718-790640 GCF_000732505.1 Cyprinodon variegatus
TTGGGAGATGAGTTTGCTAATCATGGCCGAGTCGAAGTGAAGGTGACCCATTACACTATCCTTTAGGTCATTTCAAATAAAGCCATATTTAATAACCTCATTGCCTCAGTTTTAATAAAGAGACATTCTTTTCTACAAAAAAAGAATTTTATTGATTTGTTTGTATTTAAGGTATCCCTCCTTTAGTTTTAATTGTTTTTTTCTATGTTTTACTGTTAATTATTTTTTTCCCTGGGCTTGTTCCCATTTTTGGAACCAAGCCAAGCCCTGTTTGTTTTGTTGTTTTTAGACATTTTTCTTTTTTATTTACCTCTTTAGATTAAGTTTCCTTTTCTTCACCTGGTAGGAAATAAATGTGCTTAGATACCAAATATAGCAAAGGTTTATGTCTGGAACATGCAAGGTCATACATAGTGTTGGTTGACTTCCCACCTGCTTTACTGCAGCCTTGTTGCTGTGTGTATTTATCAAAGATGCATCCATTTCTGCACCAAAGGCTAGGCCATGCTGTGCATATGCTCACTTTGTTACCCCCTGACAGAAATGCCTCACCAGGGAGAAGCTTTTATTAAAGCGCATACTGTATAAACACTTTCCTTTTAGTAGCAAGGGAAGAAAGCTGAAATGCATATATTTATGAGCTCTTTCTAGGCCCAACACTAAACTTAGAGTTTTATTTTGTCAATCTTTTAAACAACATACACTAACGATGATTATCAGAGGACTCCTAAATAGATATATAATTTTGTCATTATGATATGCAAGATAACGCACTAAAATTACCACTCTGATGTTATGAAAAATAAAAATGATTCTGAGTTGGAAGACTTGATGCAAAAAGGAAATAAGTATCCTCATCTTTTATTTCACATGAAACAAAGAATTCCTGAACTTTTCAACACATTTTCTAGAGGATAAATTTAGGTACATAGAGGATAACAGACTGGAGCTTTAAATGTTAAGATCTCTGGATTAATGTTCCTAATGAATGACATGATGCACTTTAGGGTTAGCTTTGATGGCACAGGTAGTTTGACAGTGTTTCTATGTATTTAACAGAGGGGTCTAGTAAGAAACAGACCCACCATGATGATGGACCTGTACCTGTTCCTATTCCCAGCCTCAGCTCCTATAATTGCTTAGCAGTCATGTCTTCTGTACAATTGCATCATGCTCTTTTGGCATGACCACAAACTTTCTTTATATGTGGCCTTTATACAATGGTAGTCTGAGTCCTTGCAAGTTTGTGACAGAACTAAATAATGGGTATAAAAAGGTGCAGTATAGACAAATCCCAGTCCGAGTGTCTAGATCGATACCATCCCTGGTAGTAACAGTCCAACCCTATCTTCCTTTTTGTAGGCAAATGTATATACATGTTTAAAATAACAAGATCATAATAATAGCATGGTAGAACCAAAGTTCATTTCCCTATCATATGCACCACACTGTTATCATTATACTGCATACAATTAGGAATTTTACATTTTCAACCCCTAACCATCACACAAGGGTGGCCTTAAAGTTATCACTTTGTAGCTAAAACTTCATAACCCAAGAATGAGACTGTAGTATAAATAGTTAAATCTGTAACATAAGATTCATAAAATTTGCGACTACATTTGAAAATCTTTAAAATACAAAAAATAAAACACTGCTCTAAACTTAAGTGTAACTTAACCCATGTAAGTACATGAACCTGAGACATAATAAAATACATAAAATAAAATGCCACCAAAGTGGTGTGTGCCAAAAGACCATGAGGAGCAGAGCTGAGAGTGGGGATGAGCGGTGGGGGTTAAAAAGGGGCATGGTCAGGATGAGAAGATTTTTCAACCCATTGATTCAAGAAGTTAAAGAAGATTTTGTGAAGCCCAGTTGGCCAGAGCCTTATCAGTTTTAGCTGCTTGCTTCAAGGCTCTGACTAGGCTGTGCCAAAAGCTGGTGGTGAACAAGCACATAGGTCAGAGTGACTCATTAAACAGGCATGTGTCTGGGTTAACTCTATTCGTACCCAAATGTTGGACCATTGTACCACTTGAAATGTTTCAAGGTTTAGAGCTGCACTAAGATGAAAAACATTGCATAACTAAAAACTATCACATACAAATGTGCAAAAAGGCTAAATAACAAAAAAAAAGTAGCCCATAGATCCTCCAAAAAGGACTGATTACATTTCAGGGGACTGTATAAAAGAATTGTGTGTCTAAACCTAGGCTCAAATACAAAGGTTGCCTTCAACTTATCAATTTGTAGCTAAAACTTTTTTTATTTTATTTTATTTTTATACCTGCCACCACTAACTGTACATACTTTAAATCCTTATTGTATATGTCACCTTAAATCTCTTTTTCTTTATTTTTTTTCCCATCCACTATATATCTGGATGCACTGGATATCCTCCATGAACCTCGTCCTCCTTTGTGCACCTTCTGCTTCTTATAATGAGCCAAAGTCACAAGTAAATTTCTTTCCTATGCGATCAATAAAGTTTTATCTTGTCTCATTGAAACCACTGACAAAGTCAGTATTTCCAGATTTTATGCCTGATATCTAATCTTAACATATTAGTTTTCTTGTTTTTTGTACAAATTTAAGATAATGAATATTCATCAATCCATTTTCTTTCACGCTTATCCCAAGCGGGGTCACAAGGGGTGCTGATGCCTATCTCTAGCTGTCTACGGGCGAGAGGCGGAGTACACCCTGGACAGGCCGCCAGTCCATTAATGAATATTAATTATTATTATTATTATCACTTAATTTTTGCCCTCCATTCAGCCTTTAGGTGTTTTCATGAATAGAAAAAATAATTTAAGTTCTAAATTGCTTAAGAAAAATGTTCCGCTCAGAGAGCAGTATGTATGATAAAATTTATAACTGTGAAATTCTAAAGAGAAATGTTGTGTCATTTTAATTGTTGTATCGACGCTGGTCAAGAAATGGATTCTCCTTCAACTCATTTTGAATTTGAGTCTCATTTAATTAACATCTGCATTGACTGGGCACAGAAACATTTTCAGCAGGCTCAAAATACATACATTTAAACATTTCAGGTATGACTAAAAGAAACTGATACTGACCGCTTAATAGTTTTACAACCTTCCTTACATCCCAGTGAGAAATAATCTAAAAAAGGTTTTCATATGTCGTAACTCAATGTGCTTTTAATGGCACAAAGTCACTTCATTGTTCACACACTTCAATGGAAGGTGCTACCTGGCTTAGCCGCAGTAGGCTACTTCCTTGTCCCCCCCCCCCTGTGCCCATGTGCAGTATTGTACCTTCTTTGTTATCTTAAATATAAACGAAGACGTTTAATTACTAATAAACTGAGCAAACAGAAAGCATAAAGCACAAAAATGACAAATTATATACCAGCAGGACGTAGTTTTCATCCAAAATGTGTTGCTGATGTATAATAAAAAAGGATAGATAATGTAATTATGCCCCTTTAAAGATTTTTTTTTAAATTTCTTTATGAATTTATAAATATTTCTTTATTTTATTTCTTTATGAGCAATGGTATTCTTCCTCTATAATGCCAGTAGAACCAAATGTTATATAAGTAACATCTTAAGAGCAGCATCAATGTTTTAATGTCCAGAGAAAGTAGAATATGGAAAGATGTTAATGTTTTATTATATGAAGCTGTTATTTTCTAAAAAAAAGAAGTCTTGAAAAACATTTCTTAAGGTATTACTGAATGCATACCACTGTCAAGTGAACCATTAATAAAAATGTCTGTAATGAAGAATTTGAAATTTGTATTTTATACTGATTTCAGATTGTAGATCTTTTGAACCTTAGTATATACTTTACTGTGTGTTAGCATCAGCAGTATTCTGACTTGTTTGATTTTGCCATACCATATGGCCATTTTTTTATGGGTAATGTATTCCCAGAAGATTATGTTTCTTGTAGCTTTCATTTGTGTTGCACTAGAAAACATTCAGTACAGTGTGTATGTATGTTCTGTATCCTTTGAAATATAACGTGGCAGGTGTACCACTGCTAGGTAGCTACTCCCTAGAGGAGTTTGGACTCGGTTCTGTTTCTTCCACATGGGGCCCTTGTACTGTCGCTGTGGGTGTTAGGATGGCAGGATAAGGAGGGTTGAGAATGAAGGGGAGCCAAAATATTACCTCTGTTTTTCCAAACCGAGCTCTGGCAGAAACTGTTTTGATAAGTGCCAGGAATAAAAATTCATGCCTCTTGAACTTTTTTTCATTGTCGGATTAAAATCACCAACCTTTGTTTTGCATTCTATTTGTCAGACAAACAAAAACATATCTTATAATAGCGGAGTGGAAGGGAAATGATGCATGGTTGTCAATTATACCAGTGAAAGCCTAAAGCTGTAGCATCACACTGATACCACTGAATAAAATGTTATTGAGTCATCTGCTTCCAGAAGCTGTCTAATTAGGAAATGTTACATCATTCAATCTCAGTATAAATCCAGCTGCTCTGTAAGGGACTTAGATGGAACTCAGTGAAAGCATCATGAAGACCAAGAACCGGCAGACAGTTTGTGGTTAAGTTTAGGAGAAGTTTAGTGTAAAACTAAACCTTAAAAAATTGGAAAAAGGTAGATAAGATACAATGGTGCAAAACTGCAAACTTACCATCTTCCTGGCTTGTAGCATAAATTAAGAAGCAAGTGAAGTGAATCAGTAATCAATGAAGCAGCCTTAGGCTCATGGTAACTGGGGGAGCTGCTAGGATCCACAGCTCCTGTGGGGTCATTTGCTGAGCCCATTAATGATGGAATCCATTGCTTCTGTAACCCCGAAATTAGGAATTTTTCAAAAAATTAGAAAGAAGAACCCCATGAAAAGAGACATTTGACACCAGCCATTTAGGGGAGAAAATAAACAGAGGTCTGCAGAGAAGCAGGTCTGAAAAGAAAATATCAATAATTAACTTTTTGGTCCAAATGGAAAAAAAATAAACAAAAAATCTGTCAAGGAACACAACATATCAATGATAAAACATAGTGACAAATTTATACTATAGGGATCTGTCGTGATCCTGGCCTTTGTGGACTTTTTGGTTCTGTTTAAGTTTCTTTTTGAGTTTTAAGTTCCGCTTTGATTTATGCCATTCTGTGTTTTCTTGGTCATTGGTTTCTTTTCCATTTTGTGTCATTCTACTCTCTATTGCCCCCTTGTGACAGTCTCCTTTCCTCTAGCTCACAGGTGTCAAAGTCGTTCCAGAAAGGGCCGTGTGGCTGCTGGTTTTCTTTCCACCCAAGCAATAGCACACCAGACTCCATTCATCTCATCAAGGTGAGTCTAGTCTTAACCTGATGACTTGATGGGATGAATGGAGTCTGGTGTGCTACTGCTTGGGTGGAAAGAAAACCAGCAGCCACACGGCCCTTTCTGGAATGACTTTGACACCCCTGCTCTAGCTCCATTCTAGTTACTTCTATACACACCTGCTCCCTACCAACTTATTAGCCCATTCTTTATTCTGTCTTCCATATATATACACCTCCTGTGCAGTTCCTCATTGCGGGATCCTCCTTATTCTTTAGTTTTATTCCTTCCTACCGTCTCCTAGGTTTTATGGTTCTTTAGTTTTCTTGTTGACTGGTTCTTCATTAATTTTTGCAAGTACTCATTTCTGTCTCTTCTGTTCTGCTTTCATGTCCACTACAACATCCACCAACCCATGACAGGGATCCATATTTTAGGAATGTGGTGGAAAAACTTGGAAAGGTTACCATGTATTTTTATCAAGTCCCCTTTTCTCTAATAAGTTGATAATAAGTTAGAATGTATATGTAATCCTGTGCCAGTGTCCTTAAGGATTAATCATGTCAACCTGTTTATTTTAGCTCAGAAAATTAAGTGTATTTTGATCCCTTCCTTTACACATTTTAGGAGGTGTAACAAAGCACGGGTCAACGAAATATGTGCTTAATGCTTCTTAAAAACTGAATAATTTCCCCCCTTCTCTGCAGTTATGCAAAGGTCTATGTGGAGCTTTCAGAAAAAAAAAATACAGTATCATACAACAGCTTTGTAATGTTGTTTTTGCTGAAATGCAGTTTTTTTTTCACGATTATCTTAGAGTAGTAGACAATGATGTGGTGCTTTACATCTATGCACAATGATTCTCTCCGGAATAAACAGTGTTCACAGTGCACACCGAGATATTAATATTTACTCTGTATTCAATGCAGCAAAATACCCAGGACTCATAGTTCTGCTGCTTTAAAAATAGTTTTTATAAATTTCAAGGCTTTTGTTGTTTCATGTATAGTAGCAGACTACATGCTGTGAAATTATATAAGTAAATCAAAAGCTTCCTATTAGTTTTTTGTTGTTGTTGTTGTTGTTGTTGTTTTGTAGAAAATTGACATGTTTTTTTTTTTTTTCTGTTGCTTTTGTGTCTACCTGTATATCATGCCTTTGTCCATCAAAAGGAGATAGCTGTCATCAGTCAAATTGTGTGCTGCGGTGATCTGGAAGAAATTATTCACATTATTCAGGTAACTGGTTCAGTGTTGAGGGAGATAGTTTATTGTGATTAGTCTTGTAATTAAACTGCCGACGTAATAAAAACATGAAAAATGAGTTGAACCCTGCGATAAAAGTGGGTTGCTGGTTTGGCTGAGCTCTCATCAGTAGGAAACAGAGAATGGTAAAGACAAAAAATATGGTCTAAACCGCATCATATCTATCTACTCTAACCTTGCTGTCAGATATTTATTTCCTTATTTTTATGATTGAATACAGGAAGCCATTTGGCAAAATGTTAATATTAAAAATGTGTTCATATTTTTTGCTTTTCCTGTTTTTGTGTTGATTCATATGATTGTAGTTTTATTCATAAAGATAAATCACAAGAACCTCTGAGAGCTTTTTTGTCTCCCATTCTCGTAGCGACAAGCCTCAGTCCAGCCTCAGGGGGAGCGCAGCTCTTTAAGCATGAGCAGTTGCAGCCCCCTGCAGTTTTTCTTATTGAAGCCTTGTGAATGTCAGGACGTTAGTAGCCACTTGACTTTTTTTCTAATATGTGGTAACAAGATTCTCAAAGGCCTCGTGGCATCACACCACTTTGAACTCCCCTGAAAAAAAGTGTGAATTGAAGAAAAAAGGTCCTCCTCAGTGCTTTAGGGTCATACTTGGGTCTACATTTCCTAAGAGTTTGTCATTCATTGGGGAAAGCTGCAGGCCAGAAGCTCTGATTAAGGGTGCTCATGAAATTTACCCCATGTTTTAAAAACTGAAACTGATGCAGAAATTCCTGAAAAGTTGAAAGAAGAAAAAATATTGGATAATGAAAGTTGATTCTTTTTTTGAACTTTTAATCTATTTAAATATTGTCTTTACTTTTGTAGGAAACCTGTCAAATTTTTAAGCTGCTGTGAAAACACAACAGAGAGCTGTTTCATTGGAAATGTGTTAATGTTTTATCCATTTTCACGTCTGTACTCCGGATTTATTCTCATTATAGCTTAATATTATGGTTTTCATTTTTTAAACATTTATAGTTCAACTGTAATTTTTATATTTTATACTGCAAAATTATTCAGAACAGTGTCAAAATATGAGCAACGGCTATCAAGGTAGTCATTATTTAAGATGCTGCTTAACAACTTACAGTATAATCTATCATTCAGTTGAAAAAGAGAAACCTAGAAGTTTTTTCATACAGCATGATCTTTTTATTAAGAAAATCCAATTTTACTAGGTTGAGGCACTAGAATACAGTAGCTCGGATCTGTTGTTTTTTTAATTCACCCAAGCTTTCTATTAATGTGGAGGTTATGCCTAGTTCTTGTGCACTTTTTCCACCATTCCTGTTCCTTCCATTTAACTTTCTATTTTTTTTTTTTTTGTGTGTGTTCAGTTTATTAAGACTTTTTGGGGCTGGATCTCCTTGTGTGAGGGAATCCACTATGTTTCTGTTGGTCAACTGTCAAGTTAGATATGTTTTTCTTAAAGATTTTCTAGGCCATGAGATTATTATTATTATTATTTTTTTTAAGTTTGTTTTGATTTTAACCATCTTTGGTGTTATCCATATTTTCAGGATCACACATTTGAAATATCATTAAATATCTGAAAAAAAGGAAAATGTATAAATGTTTGCTTAAATGATCGAAAGATTAACTTTCACTTTTATAATTGAATTACTGAAATTATCTAACGTTTGACTGACATTCTAACTTATTAGGGTGTAGCAATAGCCAACTATAGGTATATATTATTATTATTATTATTATTACTACTACTATTATTATGGCTTTTTCTATATCTAAATTATCATTTTTTGGAGTACAGAACTAGATGAAATATGGGCTATACTCTTTACAGTGTTTGCTGTTGTGTGACAGATTAGAACCAATCAGTTTATTTTTTTTCTGTTTTTTTTTTCTCTGTCATATTTGCCCTGTTTTTCTCTCTGAAAAATTGGTTCTATTTTTTATTTTTTTTTAACCAGTTTGTTTGTTATGGAAAACAGATATTGATAATTATGCAATATCTACTGTATAGGGAGGTCTTTAGTATATTAAGAATAAAACTAACTGTCTGAACTTCTAATGGAAAAATACCAACTGGTGATTATAGAGGGAAGTAGTGCTGCAGAACTATTTGTACACATTTTGTAACCCTTACTTAACCAAACACAGACTTGAATGTGCCTTTGTAATTACTATCATTAGGGTAATTTGGAGAGTGTGTGGCACATGTTGAAGCAATGAAAGCATGTTTAATGTGTATCCATGCTTTTCTCCATCAGATCCACATTGGGCACACATGGCCTAATTGAAATGATGGGTTATAACATCTGTGAAGGCCACATCACTTTTGGCCATCCTTGCAGCTGCGCCACCACAACTGTGCATACATTTTTGCGTACTTGTAAATCTTTCTGACATTTAAAGATTCATGAAGGCCCGCTCACCAGCTCAAGGACCTGCTTGCACAGATCCTTGTAGAATTATGATGTACAGTCCAGGCTGTTCAGTCCCTTCATCAGAAGGAAATGTCTGATGCAGCTGAAGCTGGGTAATAAAGCATCAGTTTGTTGTTTAGTAGCAAAGATGAAAGGCTGGTTTGATTTTACATTTGTGCATTTAATGAGAAACAGATGGTGATTGAAAAGCAGGTAACTCCACAAAGCAGAGCATCCTGTTACCACATTTAATTTAGTTTTTTCAGTTTTCCTAATCTCTCGAGAATTTCTTTTATTGAAGTACAGGTGGCCTCACAAAATTTAGATTTAACAGATTGACCATCTTCTGAATATTTTTGAGGGCTTATTTGTTTTTGGTTTTAATTGTAACATAGACGCAGCTATTGTTTTAACAGGGCAGTTGCCCATTGCATTCCAGGTCTTAGCTTTGACTTCAAACTGAGGATAACCATGTAATCCCCTCAGATACACCACATACTGTTTCAGAGTTGTCCTTTTTCTGATTTAATAGCACAGCTATTGTGGTCTTTGACCTCCATTGCTAGGGTTTTCCTGCAGAAAAATACGATGTCTGCCACAACAATTCCTTGGGGCCCTTTGGGGTCACAACCACCACTTGCTAAGTGCACCCGTGGTAGAAATCACAGCTCAAATTGTGATCTCAAGAAAGTGTTAGGCTATAATAGTATTTGTTGTGCTTTACAGACATTGAAAAATAAATTGAATTTGAGTTCCTTTTAAAATTAATTCCCAGACTTTTTTTGTTGGGTACATCACGTAAGTACCAAATTTGAGACCTTTTGTTTTGTTGGTGTAAATTGTGTAAATGATTGGGGATATAGATTCAACACGATTTTTAACATAGAATAGTTTCTGCATGTATGTCAGCTGTACATCTACAATACTTATCTCCTGTTTCTATCCCTTCCCACACATTGCTCTGTTAGATGGAGGTCTGGTGCCTCTAGAGGTCTGTTGGGTACAGCTAACTCATTGCAATATTCTAGAAACCAGATATTGAGAATTTGAGCTTTATGAGATGATGCATTATTTAGCTGGAAAACATCATTAGAAGACGAATTTGCTGTAGCCATGAAGGGATGGGCATGGTTTGCAACAATGCTGAATTAGTCTGTAAGACCGGCTATATTCACACTTTTTATATTTGGAAGAGGACCAAACCCTCGTTTTTGGGGTTTCAGAGTACAAACTAACCTCTATCTGCCCCAGCTACAGAAAGTATACTTCTCTTTGGACCTAACAAGCCATTGTAGTGGTAAACATATTATGGAACCCATTCTTAACGTAAAACAGAGATGCTGCATTAAAAACTTCCCTAGTAGTTTTCCCTTATTTCTGTGTCTGTGCTCTGCTGTCTTCTGTCCAATTTGAGCAATAATCTTTACACATACAACTTATTTTTGTTTTATTCTGCTTACAAAAAAGTGCACTTTAAATGGGAATATATGAGGAAAATAACCCCCCAAACATGCATACCCAACGAAAATTTGGTCTGCTTGCAGCTGCTCAATTGCTGCGATGTGGCCCAAAGATGGTCAGGAAAATGCATCCCACACCATTACAGCGCCATCGCTAGCAGATTGTCATAATATTAAAACATCATATTTCATCACCAACCACAAGACTCATGTAACATTGAAGCAGAAAATGAGCCTGATCTGATTAGTCAAAGTGTCAGCTGCTCCTTTCAGATAATGTCAGAAGCTGGTGTGAACAGCATATAAGCCTGCATCCATCTTACCTTGGTAACTACAACTATAGTAAAGTGTTAATGCCACATTTTACCCATGTTTTTTCTCTCAACATGTCCTCGACTTTCTTCGTCGTCCCTAACTTTCAGTTGGAGATCGCACCATGTAGCACAGCTCAGATCATCACAAACTTGTTCTTTGAACATGGAAATGAGTTCACTATACCTAAATGGTCGAGGTTTATCGAGCCACTCTTTCCCAGTCCGGTAGACTAAGAAGGAGTGACTGAGAAGCATTGGAGGTGGTGGAATTATAAATGTACATAATTGAAATTAGGTGGAAAATCAGTGGGATGCTGTTATGTAAGTATTCCCTAAAGTTTTAGGGATTTCATAAATTTCTTAATAAGGTATTTCTGAAATAAAAATAAAACATATCGGTGGTAATTAAGCACTTCAAATGTTAGGTATTAACTCTAAACTTTCTGAGACTACGGTTTAGCTGTGAATTCCCCCCACAGTAGAATTAGTAAGTCTGATCCTACATAATTAAAAGACATGTTATTTTCTGCAGCATCACCTTGGCAATGAAGGTCAAATACTACAGTTACCTTGTTATCAAATAAGTCAAAAGAGATTTCTCAAATAGTTTGTAGTATATCCGCTGGAGATACATGGCTGCACACATAGTCATTTACTAATAAATATGCAGTCATATATAAATCTTAGTTATTCAGAAGGTTTTACGGGTTACTTAAAAGCTTTTTTGACCCTACAGTATCAGCCTGAAATGCTTGAGGTACAAACAAATGTATCTGTCCCTGACCGAGGATGAATGATGCTGAACATCTCTCAGTCTACTTCTCAGTGAACATTAATCATCATATTCAAGAGTCCGTTTTCTTTTTTTTTTTTTTGCCTCTGACACTTTTTAATGACAGATCTTATCCTGCTTCTTATGCCCATACTGATTTAACTCTTTACTTTTCAGTGCCTATCAAAGGCAAGCCTATGATGTTCAGAGCTGATTGGGTCAAAATTGTGAGCCTATTATCCAAGCCCTGGCTCTGAAAGCCCCCAATAATTATATAATCTCAGTTGTTATTCAATAGGTGTTCAGGATGGTGCAAACACTGTTCTGATATGAGTATCCTAACTTTAAAAATTGGCTATAAACCTGTTGCAGCATTTTTAAATATCTAATTCCATACAGAACAAAATCCCATAATATAAATCGAATAGTTTCTTAATAACTGTTTCCTTTATCTATGCTGTATTGGTATGCATACCATTACCTGAATATGCTGCTAAATGTGTAACGCAATTCCTACTTGATTTTGTTTTGTTGAATTTTTTATTGCTTAAAATGTTTGTATTATTGGAAGCATTTGGTAAATTTTTTGAAAGAGTGGTAAAAGATCACACAGCAAGCTGTTGGGAGCGGTGTCACCTGGCAGCTCATTGATGCTCTGGGAAATGTCGCCGTAAGCCCAGAGCAGCGGAAGCAGCCGGTAGTGCTGCTCCGTGACTTTCTGCCTTTGTCTTTGCTCGCCTTCCCATTGTCCCTGCAGACACTTGCCAGACTGTTCTTACAGCATGTGTACAGCAAAACAATCACTGCAACTCTGGTGTCCTTCAGCTGGTGGTCATCCTGTACACACAACACACACCCATTTCACATTTTTCCAGTTTAGTAAAAGCAGTAAAACTAAAACCTGCAGGCCTAAGAGATGGCTTTCAATTTAGGTGGTCTTATCCTCCCATGGATGTGCTCAATATATATATATATATATATATATATATATATATATATATATATATATATGTGTGTGTGTGTGTGTATCACATGTATATTCTCATATATATGCAAATAATTATAGTCATGCAACTTCAAGCAAGATCTAAAACAGGTCAGTGAAAGCTATTTTTGTTCTCTTTCAGTGTACAAAATAATCATTGGTCACTAAGGAAAAAGCATTCCTGTCATATTGCATGAGTGTGTGATGGTCTTTCGTCATCCTTTGTACCTGCTCCCCCCTTTGCTCTTTACACCTCAGCCCATTTTAATGTGAAAGCACATCAGTAACACTCGCAGTGGAAAAGCTCTTTGAAAGCAAAAAGTATGAATAATCACGAAGAAGCCCTCCATATTTAAAAAGGGAATATTAATGCACTAACAACTGTATCTGCTCTGTGTAAAACATATAATTCCAGGTCTCTGACAGACAAGAAAAAGCCCCAGTGTTTTATACAGGGTGCTTCAGTAAGCATTAGGGGATCACTCGGCACTCTCCGTCACCATGACAACACCGGGTCTTTGTCCGAGTGGGTGTACACACTTCATTTGGTAATCTTCAGCAACCAACATGACGACAGCTGTGGTCATGCTGAGAGGGTCTACATAAGCAATCACTTGAAAACATACATTCTTATTTAAATGTGATTTCTCTTCTGGGCATTGATGGTACTGGACATTTTTTATTAAGTTGATTTGATTTTCTGTGCCCCATTACCTGTAGAAACTTCATACTTTGCTTTGGGGGATACTTGCCCAAACTTTATGTAACTACAGTGCAGTGTAATGACACATATACCCTTATGTATTTTTTAATTTTGCATTTTTCCCGATTATAAAAGATCCCTCTTAAAACTTAATTTCAGTGGTATCAAAGTCAACTTGGCTTAAATTAGTTATACTACTGGTTGGTTGACTGGTTAGGCGGTCCTACTGGTTGGAAGTGTGTTGCCTGGTCCTGTATGGGGAGGTTTCCAGATTTAGTTTATTGTTTGACTGTTTTGATGCCTTGTTGTAATAGAATAGTAAACTAAATTATACTATACTCAACTGTCAATTCTTTGGAGATTGGCCAATAGGAACACAGGCCCGCACATGACACATTTTATACATTGAGAGAAAAATCTTATTTCGAGAGCAAAGACAGTTTTTGAAAGGGAAATCTGTCTTTGAGAGAAAATGTTTGCACTCTGATTGTGAAAAAACAACATTTAACAGTAAATATATATTTTGAGAGAACTTTTTCCTTTTGGAAATCTTTTTTCCAAGTTCAAATTTATCTTTTATTTGCTCTATGACAAAATATTTGGTCTCAAAACGTTTTCTTCAGTCTCCAATAACATTTTTTCCACTTTCAGATTGCTTTTTTCTTGAATTTAATAAAAACAAGCAGATGAGCTCTTAGACAGTTTTCCTGTCAAAGGGATGAAAAGAGCACATACAGTTAATCTTAGTAAAAGCTAAACCCACAGCTATGTCCAGGAGAGAAACAGGACTAAGCGCTAAAAAACTGGTCCAACTCTTATCATCTGTGATCTAAGATGAGCATATCAGCAGCCCAGCTGAGATTTCTCTCCAGGATATTGTCATAGCCAAACAGGAAAAGAAAAGATTAGGCGACAGTATTATTAGGAGAAAAGCAGAATAAACATAAAGTTAGGGGCTAACTAACAAATACTACAGAATGGAACAACAGAAATAGAATGAAGCAGAATGATACAAAGTAATCCCTATGTCCTCCAGCAGCTCAAGCCTATAGTAGCATAACTATAGAGATACAGTAGGTCAGGATAACCTAAGCCTTTCACATTCCATCTATGCCGCCTGTGCTGTGCGGAGATGCAGGGGAAACCGCGTATCTGATTGGGAAACACAGCTCAACCTAACACTGGCACGTTTCAGTTGTTTTGATTTTATGGCGCCTCCTGCTGTTGGTTAGTCAGAATGACAATTCTCCATGTACTGTATCACGTGACTTTTGGCAGAAACTTACAGCGAAGTGTGAAGAATTGTCTCGTACGCGAGGAGAGGCTGTTTTGTATGCGAGCAGAGATCGTTTTCTCCTCGGGGACAATTTACAAATTATATTTTCAGTGCAATGTTAGAGTCCGGTTTATAAAACTAGTTTTTGTGTGTTTGCAACATTTAAGGACAGTTTGAAAAAAAGTTTGAAAAAAAGTTTGAAAAAAAGTTTGTCTTCATGCCTTTCCAGAGATATATGGTTATATTTTGTAAACATATTTCTATGTTAGAAGAAAGTAGTATCAGACATATTTTCTACAGTGCTAATAAGTCCCACATACAGTACATGTTATTTGTGGTTGTCAAACTGCTTTTGCTGCTTCTTTTTTTTTTTTTTTTTTAGAATGAATAAGGCCGCTATTGTTGTCTAACTCTTCAAAGTAAAAGTACTTGATTTACAGATAAGTATATCTCTTGAGATGGATTATTGTTCAGAATTACACCTGCAGAAATCAGGATAAGAAGACTAATTCTGATCATGTGTACCTTGTTTATTAACTACCCTCTAAATGTTTGTAGAGGGTTTGCTCTTCTGCCGTTTGTTTTGGTTTGATGTTTTTTTTGAAAGAACCTAAAAGAAATCAATATGAAGAGCAAAGTACAGAGTGTGTTGCCTTATTTATTGATCCTTTTTCTGTCAAGTTTGCTTTGAAGCATTGCGCTATTGTAATTCTTTTCAGTCATAAAGTAGACAAACAGTTGCTGAAGAACATGAAGCGTCCTTTATATAATAGAAATCCCATTGTTCCAGACAGCAAAACACTTTTTGTTTTCCACAGCTTCAGCTTTCTCAAACCTCATTTTCTTTTTTGAATTTGGGTTAATTTATCAGCCTCCCCCACCAAAAAAAAGAAAAACAAAACAAACAAAAAAAACATAATATTTGGCTTACACCAGAAATTTACTAGCACTTACAAGGCGTCTGCAATTCCTACTCTACCTATTTCCGTAAGACCTGGAAATAATTAATAAAGGATGAAAATACAGTTTTGTTTTAAACGCTGATTATGAATTGTAAAAAGTTAATTGATCTGTAAATACTTTGCTGACAATGTCTAATGAGTCACAAGCTTTGTCCAAAACAGGATTATACAAAAGTATTTGTGCTTAAAAAATGTGCAAGCATCTCTTCTGGTTTGTTATGATGAAAAATATGGTAACGCAGCCTCTTAAGTCAGAAGCAGCGGGTAAAAATAAAAGATTGATTAGAGTCTGAAGTGCTCATACCTTCCTTGAAATAGCACAGTGCTACACTTCTAAATGAAGTCTAGAGATTTTAAAAAGATTTTCCAGTTGCTAAAAAAAAATGGCGCCTTTGAAGTGAGCGTGTCCCCTTGGTAGTTATTCCTCAGCCTCGGGAGAAGTGGAGGAATATCTTAGTAAGGCTTGTCTAAGATGTTCTCACATGCTCTGCAGTTGGTATATTAAAGGGTCATTTTGTGTCCAGTCCGTCCTGTTAAAGCAGAAAATCACCTTCCACTGGGGATGTCTCCATCACTTTGGAGACAGAAATTATATTTTTTCATTTCCATGTCCTAACCATTTAAGAACATGTTCATATGCATTTCATATTAATAATATCCTTTACATTAGGCTGCTTAATACCAGGAAACATTTAACAGGAACCAGAGCTCTTGACATTTAAAATCTGAGGGCTGGAAGAGTTTAACCTTCTGTCATTTCTTGTCCTGTAAGAATCTGCTTCAATGGTGTTGATTCCTTTTTACAACACCATATAGAATTAATAATAAAAAAATGTTTTTGTTATTGTTGGAGCAAACTGTTAAATTAGATGGCAAAATAAACCTTTTACAGGCGTGTACTTTTTAGTCCTTAATATGCTACTGAGAGGAATTAATTGTCTTGCACAACCTTAGAAAATATTTCAACTTTAGACATGGCATTAGCAAAACTCTGCCATGTAGGTGTCCGGTGGATCAAATTGAGCTTTCTCTCTGCTTTTCTTTTTCACCAATGCTCTTAAGGATTTGTTTACTTAAATCCTGTTTTTTTTTACAACGATGACTCAAGCTAAAGTGAAAAACAAACACTATTACTAACCTTTCTATGCTGTCCTATGCATTTTAGTCTATAGCATGTAAAGTTCAGCCACCACATAAGCCAGACAACACTACATGAGTGCCACTGCTCCAAACTGAACAGAAGTTTCATCAAAATCTTGCAGCAATAGCCCAACAATAGCATTATTTTCTGTATTACTAGGCAGTGTTGTTTGCACTAGTTTACTCACCTCAGCCTACAGAATTCTGCCAAAATGAGTTGAAGGAAATACAAGCCTTTACCTACTTTCTGAATAATTCTGCAAATTATTATCTAAAACTCTTTGGTCACTGATATCATGAAATATTCTATCTATATATGCCGACAATGGAGTGGGCCTTGAACACTAGAGCTATTGAAACCCAGATGTACTAAGCCTGTCAAGATCCCAAGTGTACGCCACGCAGAGGCCCCAGAAAAAATTCAGCATCTCACAGCGTAGTGTAAGATAATAGCAGAAAAGGAATACATGGAATGTCATAACCAAGTGGCTGGTATAGTATACAAAAACATCTTTCCTACTGGGATCTACTTTCCAAGGTGGTAGAGAACATCAGATACAGACAGACAAAAGTGGCCAACCAACTGGACATTGTGATCATTGATAAGAAGCAAAAAAAACGCCATAGTGATCAATGAGGCCATCCTAAATAATAGAAACATCAGAAAAAAAAAAGACAAATGAAACAGGAGAAATATCAAGGCCTCAGGGAATAACCAGAGAGAGCTTGGAAGGTGAAGGCAACGGTAGTGTCTGTGCTCATCGAAGCTTTCGAGGCAGTGACCATCACACTTGAGAAGTGGTTCCAACATATACCTGGAGAAATTGCATAGTGCTTGAAAACCCAACCTGCATAAAATGAAAACCCAACCTTCATAATTCCAAGTTGATGGGGTTTGATGTTCCGCGATATCAGCTCAATTATCTGCCATTTATAACTGTGCAATATTTGTTTTTTCCGTAAGCCAACATGGGGCATGTTTTTTAAATGTTCCCTTTTCTCACCAGATCCCTGACATGCATGTTTTTGGACAGTGACTAATTTAAAAATACCAATCAATACATGATACCCCAGTTGTATCATGATACAGTTTTACAAATCAGAACAGTGCGGTAAAAGCTATTTGATTAAAGTGCAGTTAGAAAGAACCTGACCTTATACAGTAGATTATTTTTTTATTTTCATGAACGTATGTTGGGTTTTTAATCCAGAGAAATGTGAGTTTAAAAGATTAAAAGGAAAATGATCAACACAGAGACAGGGTTTTGTGACGTCAGTGTGTGCCGGGTGGAGAGAAAATGCTGGTAGGATTACCATCACCTTCTCACACAGATCCCTTCATGGCAAAGCCTTTTATTAACAGTTTACAACATCAAACAGGCGGGCCTAAAACA
>NW_015150543.1:793446-855339 GCF_000732505.1 Cyprinodon variegatus
GTCATAAAAGTTTATGACCCTTCTGGTTGAAACACAGAATAGTTATCACTCTAACAACGTATATGAGACAGTCGTCAGTCATTAGTGATGTCACTGAAACTTAAACCAACAATTGCGAGCAGTTACTTTTTAGAGTACTAGGATGGCTATTTTAATCTTTTCTTAATGTTAATAAATGTAATAATAAAAAACTTTTTTTTTTAATTTAACTGTCTTATAATGATATGAAATCAAAATCTAATGTTTGATCTAAAAACTGAATGAAGAGAAAAAAGCAAAAAAAGAAAAGAAGAAAGATAAAATAGAAGGGTGCAAATCATTTAGCATAACTGTAAAAAGCCATAATGGTATGTTTTACTAGACAGAGTATTCTTTATAAAATGTATTTTTTTTAATAAAGCTCTATGAACATATACAGTCTTCTTATATGGTTTTATGTTATGATCAGTATCTGTAGCTTTCTTTGTGTCTGTATGTAGCTATGTACCATTGTCATGATTTAGAGTTAATTTGATTGTGTTCTTTCTGATTATATAGCATTGATGGTGCCAAATAACTTCTGTTCATATTACTGTTTTTATAATAAGAAAATTCAATACCCCTCCAGACACTTTTTAAAGTGGTTCTCATCACAGATGTGTACTAGGAAACTGTCATGGAAATGCACTTCCTTTTGGCCCTTTTAATAGATCCTAAAGAACCTTTGACAGTTTTATTGGTTTGGCCCTACAGAAATGGTCTTTTCTTTTGTTTTTCTCCCTTGTTACTAAGTTGTATAAATATTTATTTCATGTGAAAAGGCTTAAGAAAAACAACAATGAAGAGATTTCAACCTGGTGAGATGTTTAAATTTTCATGAATTCCCCAGTCGTCTGGTTTTTTGGCACTTGTCCAATCTCTAATTGCCATATTGCCTTTTTCAGGGTAGAAGAACATGAAATATGCAGGAAAACAACCTACCACTTGTCCCATTATAACAATGTTGTCAGTTTTCCCCCTGCTATTGTGAGAAAAAAAGAAAGCCAGACTGGCAGCTCCATTCCCGTAACTACTCATCTTGGAATGCCTCAAGCCATTCTTGTGTTTTTACCTCTTGCAGAAACAAAATGTTACCCCATATGCAACTCAGTGGTCCCTACTATTTTTCTTCATTGGCCATAAAAAACAAACAAACAAACAAAAAACTGGATTCAATGTGTAGTTTATGTAGTAGAATTTTTTACATTCTCGATAGTTTTGGTGTTAAATCATTTTGTACAAAATAAACAAGCAAACAAGATATGATGATTTTAGGGTTAAACATCCTAACCTGAACCCAATTTTAATTGTGTTGCAATTCATATTTTAGTAGCAAAAACTTAAATCTTCATGTATTAAAATGAAAAGAATTGTGTATAAGAGCACATTTATGTGTTATACCTCATAAATTGATGTGTACCATTAAGTAATATAGGGTGCTACTTCTTTCCATCCATCTACTTTCCATCACGCTTATGCCTGCTGGGGTCACGAGGGCTGATGGTGCCTATCTCCAGCTGTTAACGGGCGAGAAACTGGGTAAACCCTGGACAGGTCGCCACTCTATCTCAAGGCAACACAGAGGCAAACAGGACAAACAACCATTCACACACATAATCACACCTAAGGAGAATTTAGATGAGTCAATTAACTAACAGTCACATTTTTGGACAGTGGGAGGAAGCCAGAGTACCCGGAGAGAACACACACATGCAGAGGGAGAACATGCAAAACTTCATGCAGAAAGATCCCGGGTCTGGAATCGAATGTGAAACCTTCTTGCTGCAAGGCAGCAGTGCTACCCACTGCGCCAATGTGCAGCTCTAGGATGCTACTTTACATTTTGAATTAAAATAAATTTTTATTGCATTTGAAAAGATACAAAGAAATAAAATACAGATTTATGAAATAAAATACATTATCTCTCAGGTATTTATCTCAAATTTTTGTACCTTTTGTACTTTTCCAGTTTTGCTCCTCATGTTCTGGATAATAGTAATTTAGTAGGGACCGCGTTACTTTTGTACCTACTTGATATGTATTATTGTTTTCTAAAGATTGTCCACAAGAAGAAAATTTCAATATCTGACTTTAAAAATTTTATATACAGTACAGGTAGGAGACATCCAGTTAGGTTGATTGTCAATATCAGATATTACTACACATCAAAACTGTGAAAATGTTAACTTGGAACTGATACCATTTGTTTTGTAGACCGCTTGTTTGTTTACAGGACAGAAAAACCCAAAGTGATTTTTATCAAAATGGCAACAAATTTATACAAAAAGGGAGTAGAAAATTTGGATGCAAGTGAAACTCTTTTATATTGTTTAAAAACCATGGTAATAAAACTTTCTGCTGTGTTTTATGCTAAGAAGGCCAAAACTGCCAGGCTACATTTCCATCATTACCTTTTAAACTATCTTATTTTCCTGTCACCACTACTGTGATTTGATTTTAAAAAAAGCATTCCTCAGTCTGGTCGGGTTTGCATCACATCCACTGATTGACAGGTGATATAACTGTGGGATCAACGGTCGTCCAATTTACAGTTTGTTACAAGTTATAGTTCACTTGAAAAAGATATGATGGGAAAGTGAACTTCTTCAAACAAAAATATAAACAAAAATAAAAATCTGTGAATAGTCTGTACCAAACAAGCTGACCAAAGGAGTTTACTGTGTAAAAACACCCTGAGAAGGGTTTTGTTTTTTCTAAAGGGGAATAAACGAATCTTTTAATAACAAATATTTCCAAAGGAAAATTTGTCAGCATTTTTTATGTAATTGAAAATTGACACCAAACCAATTCCAGTGCTTAACTAATGGAAAGTTAAACCATTTTTTATCTGTGTGTTTTAATAAAACCTGGCTAGGAACTGCTTTGGTGATAAAACTGTATTAGAAATGTGCTTTTTCACTTATACACCTGATGTTTCCTTCTCTTGGATAATGAAGGGTCCAAAGCACTTTATGCTTCATGTGAACACATTGGTTAAATAAGATATTTGCTCTTCTTCCAACAGATGTGATCCACACTGTTGGCCCGGTGGCAAGAGGTCATGTTAGCCAAAAGGAGAGAGACGATCTTACCTCCTGCTATAAAAACTCCCTGGATTTGATGAAGGAGCATAACTTGAGTTCTGTGGTGAGTACAATGTTTCTGATTTTCACCGCATTAAGGGTATAAATCATTCTGAATTCCTTAGGGTTTGAAAGCAACAACAAGCAGTGTTTGAATTTGGAAAAGGTACAACAGCAAAAAGGATTTTGAGCATTTCCTTTTAGATACTGTTCTGAAAAAAGGCCTAATCTTCTTTGCTCAAACAAAAGGAACACATAACAAAGCAGAATGGTAACGTGTTGTCAATGAAGGTTTTTCATGTATAATAGTTTTTCATGGCATTTGGCACATATTCAAATAAATCCTAATCCTTTGTTCAGGCCCATCTATCTTTCAACTGTAATTAGCTGTTTGTTTTTCTCTTTGTTTAGGTAACTTTCTACACTATGCCAATAGATGTTTTTTTTTTTTTTTTTGAAAAAGACATGTATATTAAAAGGAAGATGGTGTAAATAGTATTTTTTTTGCTTCCTCTTAGCCCTTCAAATTTATTTTCTTCCCTTTTAAATACAGTAAAATGTTGGTTGAATTATAGGGGATAATGAGAAAATGAGGACAACAATGGTTCTGTCCACAATTAACATCTTCTTGTTCATATTCCCTCTGAAAACCCTTAAACCTTAAAAGCTGATCGAGACATAAGACCAATCAGTATCACACCAAAGAGCTAGAAATCACATTTTGTGTGCCAACCTACTGCCCTGCTGCCTCATCAGAGGCCAATCAGTGGAGGCACTCGCCTACAGAGAAGCATAGATGACTGCCAGTCTCATTAAAAATGACTGTGACAATCCCCTGCTCTGCTGATGACTTATTGTTAGTGACACAGAATCCTTTACAGACTCCTCTTGGTAGCAATTAAATGGCCTGTGAAACCAAATGTGGTAGACATGCTGTTTAGAAGGCAGCACTTTTTAACTTAAAGTAGCAGTCAGTATTTTGGCATTTATTTTTTCATATATTTAGATAGAAAAAAATATTGACATTAATATTGATGTCAATGCTTTGTTAGATTAAAATTGCTTTAACTAATAATCTCTGCTTAGACGGACGATCTCTCAGTTTTGTAGGGTTGTCCCCATACAGAAGATGGAAATAAAGAAATAATGCTCTTAGTTAATTACTGTCAATGACAGCCAGAAGCCTCTGTTGACATTAATTTGTGTGGAAAGTGTTGTTTAAGGTGTGCCATACAAAGTTTTTTAAATTTACAACTTTTGTTACTGCCCAGCTGGTTTCCAGAGTGAATGTAGCTGTTCCTTCAACTTATTTATTTATTTTTTCTTAATCTGCTTGGATATGTGAACAACCAGCTTCCTTACGAATGATCTGCTGTATCTTCCTGTGAAGACTGTCTTCTTGTCATATGTCATGTCAGCAGTGTTCTCTGTGATTTTGTAACTGAGTGACCCAGGGTAAAAGACTGTTTAAAGGCTTAGGAAACCTTTTCAAGTGCTTAGAGTTAATGAGCCGATTAACTCTGTTTTGAGTTAATGACCTGGTGTGACACCAGAGTTTCCAATAATGAACTTTTTTACAGTATTCGTATTTCTGACACTCTAAGTTTTGGATTTTCTTTACCTTTGGGTCAGACTAATCAAAAATGCAATAAGCTAATACTTAAAAATGCATCACTATAACACAAGCTTTGCTTTCTGAGATGACTGGAGAAACATATTGCACTTTTACACTATTCAAATTTTTTAGATGTTCCTTTATATTTTGTGACTTTTTGATCAAAACATATCTGTACAATTGTTCTTTGAATTTTCTGGATTATAAACTGTTAAAGGAGTACTAATCTTTATTAGGTTGACTTACACATGTTTTTATTTAATAGGAAATTTACCACATGATGCCATTATCTTGGATGAACCCAAGACTTTATTTGGAATGAAGTTCAGTAGTTCTTCACCAAATAGCCTTTTGCACAAAGGATTTTTTTTTCTTTTTTATATCATTTGACCGATGTCTTTCTCCTACATGTTTTCTGTATCCTCTACATTACGTTTGCAAAATAGAAACTCTTTAGACTCTTTGATGATATCTTTTTTGTTGCTGGTGTTATCTCAAAGGTAAGCTTTGTAGTGTATATTTTAGAACATTCTAATTTGAATCAGTTATCAGAAAAAAATGCATCAGGTGTCAGGAAAAAAACTTATCAGGTCATTTTTTTTTCCCCTCTGGGCCTAAATAATTTTTCAAGTAAATCAGATCTTCAGCTAAATGCAAATCAGCATTTGCATTTTTTTGTTGTTGTTTGTTTCCTAGAATCCAATAAAGGAGTAAATCTGACTTATTAACATAAAAACCTGGAAAGATCTACAATAAATGCCAGTTGAAAATACAAAAAAGTATATTTTTTTAAGGTGCTGGGATTTAAAAGCAAAGAGATCTTCTAAAGGTAAATGCCACAGCAACAATATCCTAACAGCTTGTGTGGTTTAATCCATAAATTACAGCAATACCCTCCTTGTTTCTTGCACCATCCAAGACATTACTTCCTACAGGCCCATGTCCTGATTTATTAATACAGTATTACATCATTTTGAAGAAACTGTGTTCCGGTTTCAATTGGAGCAGCCTGAAGTCTTTTTAATGTATTTATACATACTGAATTCTATTGAGCTGGGCTTTAATAAAAAACAGCAATGTTTTGTGATCCTCGTAGAATAAGACTTATCTTTAAATTCTCTCTCCCTTTTGTTTTTCTTTGCTTTAGGCACAGTAGAGAATAGTGGCCAGAAACAAAGAGTAGTTTTTAATTCATTTTGTTTTGTTTTTTTATTTTCTCATATGATGCCGCGGTCACATTTAGGTCTACCTTGATATCAAGATTTTTTCAGGGGGGAGGATTGTAAAGCTGTCTGCTAATTCTTGGCTAACAATCTGGTTGCTTCCTGTTGCGAAGCACAGTATGTTCAATATTCTGTGAGCTGATCAGCCCTAAGCTCATATCGACTAATCCAAAAGTGTCTCGGTTTGATAGAAATAAGCTGCACTCCTGAAGACAGGCACCCTGCTAAGAAGACTATGGGGTGAATAAAATGAAGAAAGGGAGTACAATTGAAAGTATTATAAGGCTGGCTTCTTAATGAGGATTTCGGGGTTTTAAGCAGGAATAGGAGTTGAGACAAAGCCTATCAAAAATACATTTAGGCATTAAAGATTTTTGAAGAAAAAAAAAACTATGCTGGTTAATCTGTTGGAAATCAGAGGCTTGCTTCAGGTAACAAAACGTTACAGCTGCCAGACATGTAAAGACCTTGTTTACGTGAATTTCACCAAATCTTTTGACTGGAAAGGTTTTTCTTTATCTTACACAATAGTGTTTTAATGAAAAAGAAATGAACAATAACTGTAGAATTCATGAATTGGTTAACAATGACTTAAGGAATTTTGCTCTTTTTATGTCATGCTGAGTTATTCAAAGAGGGATTAGAGACACTCGGCATAGCAGAGCTTTTTACAAGGGTAGAAGCATGTGAGGCAACCAGGGCTGAAAGACTTACTTTTAATAATGTGCAGATAGGCATCATGCACAATTGAGGATGCTTTATGCACACTGTGTGTGCTCTGCAAACGTGTTCTTATCAATTGCATCAAAAAGACCAAAAAACAAAGCAGTTTTGTCAGGGATATATTTAGGCAAAAGTTAAAAAAATGGGTAGTTGATAAACCTAAACTTACAAGGAGAGCAGCAATTAGAGAAGATTTATAATTACAGCAATAGATTTACTTATTTATATACATGTAAAATATATCTCTTTTAGCGAAAGAAAAACATCATGCCAGTCATGATGGGATTATCTGATAGTAATGAATTGAATGAATTACTTTGATAGCACCTCTCTGATTATTTGTTTTTAGATGTATCAATAGCAAAGAAATTCTGTTATTTTTATGAGTGAGAGGATATTTTAGTTTATCTTATTGAAATATGTAGGTTAGTGCAACTGAAATTTTGAAAATGTTTCTGTATGTTTATGCAAATATTGCATCAAAGTCTGAAGCAATATTTAAAAACTGATGTTTACAGATGATAATCCAGATATTATTTAAACCCATTTTCAAAGTGACTTAGAGTGTTCAGAAACTTTGAATTGGATTGGACTTTTTAGGAAATGTTTTATTTAATTTTTGTGTAGCTTTCTTTTTCTTATTTTTCCCTTTTAAGTTTCCACCTGTTTTGTTGGCTTGATGGATTTTTAAGGGTTTTAGATAAGTACATGTCTATTAGGTTAAATATGTCGTATTAATATTTGTATTATCATACAAATAATTTAGACTCTTGCTCGACACTTCCCTATTGCCAAGTTTGGGTAGGTAAGTATTTCCTCTTTGTGGGAAATTACAATGAGGGCAAGCCAAGATGCCTGCTGTTTAATCCTGGCAGTGAAGCTGTGTGATGGATGATACAGACTGTAAAGCCCCTTAGCCTTGATACATTTTATACAGTTGTGCAATTGTTTTTTTTAATTCTGGATATAATTAATAATTATAATTTGAAATTGTAATTATAAAATTTATTTTTAATTAGATGCAAATTAAAATAAAGTGGTTGTGATTTAGAGTTATTAGCCTTTAATCATTATGACTAATATTTGTGTTTATTAATTGATAATCATAACTTATATACCTTAGGAAGTTTGTATTTAAACTGTTGGGATGAGTTATATTAACCACCAAAGAAAATGAATAACTTTAATATTTAGTTGCAATTGTAGCTACT
This sequence comes from Cyprinodon variegatus, assembly GCF_000732505.1. Classification (NCBI taxonomy): domain Eukaryota; kingdom Metazoa; phylum Chordata; class Actinopteri; order Cyprinodontiformes; family Cyprinodontidae; genus Cyprinodon; species Cyprinodon variegatus. The sequence continues at coordinate 801,320 of NW_015150543.1, forward strand.
AATCACCAATCATTATCCATAAAAGAAAAAATGTCTGTATTCTGGTTAAATCACAAAGGGAATCTCCTTGCAGGCCACCACACTTTGTCTGGTTGAAATAAATGAAACCAATAATTCCCTATTAAAGCAATTATCTCTTTAACTATTCAATTTGAACACACATCTGTTAGAATAAACAATAGAAAAAACAAATCAGTAATCTTGATGAATGTTGAGGTAGCCAAATCTTAATCTTTATCTTAATCTTATTTGGATAATTCTGTGATAGAGAATCAAATCAAATTGGGAAAATCACCATTTCTGAGCTGTGGTGTTAATGTAAGAGCACTTCATAAAAAATAAAAAAAATATTTGCATGTATATTATTCTAAAGAATCTTTAGGCAATTTCACAATTAGTGAAAGATTAACGTTAACATTAGCACACAAAATCAACAGCAGTCAAGCACAAATTAAGTAGTTTAACCAGATTATAAACCAACAAGCTAGTAGGGGCTTTTTTTCAGCAGGCTGCAGCAGGCGGTGTCAGTACCTGATCCGCACTGGATTTCCTTCGGGTGCCCTTGGTGGTACTTCCATATCAATGCAAACTTCCATATTAATGCGTTTTTTTTGCACCATGTTTTATCTTCCTCACTGTTTACATTTGATCACTTCTGCACTTTGTGGAATGGAAATGTTCATTTACTGTCTGAAAAACTGCACAGAACGAAATTTTGTTTTGTATACATTCTTTGTATACAAAACAACAATAAAAGTTGTCAAAGTCTAAATAAAAAAGACCTAAATTATTTTCCCCCCTCCCTAAAAATAATTAGCCTACTAAACTACAATGTGTTAAAGATTAATCATTTATATTCGGAGAAAATAAATCTTTAATCTGTACCCAATCTCTCCAGCAAACAGGATCCTATGATATTTCTGGGAGCAACCTTTTTTCAGCTTTGGGCTTGTATATAAATCTAGCTTTATGCTTGCCTTTCGTTTTACCTTTATGGTATATAGTGCAAAATCTAAAGAAAGACACAACTAAAATGCAAACTAACATGTAATCATATTTTGTCAGACTGCCTTAAGCATCTCCAATGATGACATCAGACAAGCAATTTAATATAGAGAATGTAAACGCGTCATATTGTTTCAGAAAAGTTATTAAATGTTTTTAATAAGATGTAGTTTAGCGTTCTTTGGTGATTTAAGGATAGAAATATATCTGATCTGTCGCTGTTCTGCTATTCTGCTAAGATCCTACGTAGTTAGCCTCTTTAGCTGGCCCGGGTCAGCTGCAGCCTCTTTCCGGCCTCCAGCGCTCTGTTTGTCAGCGGGCTTCTCTGATCTGTGCTCCTTCCTGAGCTAGGCAAGCTGCTGCCTTTGGTTTCTGTGTTGGATTGTATATTAGCCTAACTTGACTCAGTCACATTATGATGGCGATCTCTACTGGACTTAGTTTGTCAGCTCTGCACTGCAATACTGTAGCGCAACCATGTCTGCCCTCACAAATGGGCATTGGTTCCTATTTAATTATAAATTAGAAGGCACACAGAGAACATTTTTTTTATTTCGCATAATATATAAAGATGTTTTTTCGCTGTTTCCTAAACTGAGATGTTATATATTATCAATATGAAATATAGAAGGAGCTCCTCCTAAAGCCCTTTTTTACATCAAGTCTAGTAGGTTGACTAGCCCCCATCTCTGTGTCCACCATCCCACCCACTGAATTTCGGAATTACATAGATTATCTTGTCTAGAATAATGTGGAATTTTGAGGTGCTTATGTAGCTTAATTCTAATATTCCTTTCTGAGTCAGATTGAACTACTGTACTAACCTCTTTGATATACACCTAAAAGTGACCAAGTATATTTTCTTTCATATGACATTCCATTCATCGTTCTTACCAGCTTATCTGTAAAAGGATGCAGGGAGGCTAAAGTTCGTCTCTTGCTGTTATTTTGGCAAAAAGCACATGTGAAGTTCTGCTCTTTCTTCTCTTTTAAATTCAGATGGACCCTCTGTTTTTGTATGCATAACTTTGTCAGATACAGATGATTTAAAAGAAAACTGCCAAATAATAATAATTTAGCTAATGTTTTATCTATAAACTGTGACCATGCATTAATGTCTGTGTGTGTTTATGTCCTTTTTGTGTTTCTGCAGGGATGGATATTAGTGTAGCTTGTGTCATTTCAACATATTTGCTCATTTCCTCTTTCCGTGGAAGACGCTTATGGTTTAGTGCCTTGTTTGCAGTTTAAAGCGCAGCAGGCTGTTAACCCTCCCTGAGCTCTGACTTACCACAGCCTGCATAGTCATATTTGCTGGCTAGACTCCCCAGCATCATTGGAGAGGAATCATGGGGAGCTCCATGCACCCTGGCAGGACAGTTGCAGCTCTTTTTTAGGATCGTGAGCAAACACTGTCAAACTGCCCCATAACTGCTCAGTATGTATTATGCTCCACTATATTGTTTGTCTCCTCAGTGGATCCAAATACAAAATGTAGTGGGAAATATGGATTTATCTGAGCAGATCTGAATGTGCGAATAAGGATGATCATGCTACTTTGGCAGTCAATAAGCACGAAGAGGCTGTAGCAGGATGTCAATATTTGCTTGAGCCCAGACATATTAAACAAACCTAATGATTGCTTGGATGGATATTGCATACTGTTTATTATGGTCTGTTTGCAAAGAGCTAAAATTACTGAATGGCTTCAGTTTTGTGGGATAGAAAAAATCATGTATAAATTTATACATAACAGGAAACAGAAATCAATGATTTTATGTAATTCCTCTGAGTGTTATGGTGCAGTCCCACCTCTGAGATGGTTATTTTTCAACTCAACTGCCAGTTTTAACTTTGCAGAACTGTGTTCACCTTAAAAAGAAATAATCATTGCAAAATAAATCATTACCTAGAGAAAAGTAGATTGTCTCCCCCTCAAGAGCTCAGAATAAATGCAAACTTATAACTGATGAAAGCAACACAACTTTATGTGTAAAACACAATTTATGCACAGAGCTCTTAGAAGTGATTAGTTGGGATGATGAGAGGTAGTAGTTCTTCACTTCTATGTCTCAAGCAATTTATAGGACCGGAAGGTAGTAATGAAAAGAGCAGTAGCAAAATTATAGCTTTGAGAAAAAGTAAAAAGCTTATAACTACTGATTTAAAAAAGCCAATAGCTAAATCTTGCAGCTGAACTGATGGAATATTTAACATTAACTTAATTCTAAAGCTGTAGTAAAATTTATATTTGGTCTCTCCTTATAAAGAAGGCAGCAGTTATTGTGTGTCTCAGGTTTTCAGGAAATTAGTTTCACAACTAAGCAGATGAAGAAATTTCAAGCTTCCCCTCTTAGCATTAAAACCATAACCTTTGCTCTGTGATCACCTGATGAGTCTTTATTTCTCTTAGCTGACCAGCAACAGATTTATTTAGGTCCAAGAGCATTCTTGTGCAATGATTTAAGAACTGGGCAATATAAATTATTTCAAGATCGAATTGCATGATGTCATAAAAAATATTTAGATGTAAACTTCATTGCAAATTAGTTTCAAAGCAAATAGGTTTCTTCCATTATACGTTAGTATTAAATGCAGGAAAGAGGATTCTGTAGTGGAAGATATGTCCAACTGCCGTATTTTATAATCATGAGTATGCGTCAGTGCTCCCTCCTTCGGAAAAGTTTGCTATGCTGGAAACACCTCCACCGGTAATTTTGTATTTGACCTAGAGAGGCAGCAAAGTGCCAGGATGCACCTAGTCAGCAGGCAATCTCCATAAGTAGAAGAGGTCTCTTCTGGCGTTATTACTGCAGGTTATATTTACAATTTGTTGGTGTGTTCTCACTGCTGCTGCTACAACTTACTTTGGGATTTCAAATTGTTCACTCCTACATGGAGAATATGTTTTTTTAATAAAACATTTCAATTAAAGGAAAATCTGCATGATGTTGAAATGCTTGTATAATCATTTTGCTATGTGGCAATAGTGCGATATGTTTGATCAGTACATAAACATGAAGTACATAAATACATATTGCATTGGATAGCAGAAGGTTACTAGGAGCTACTCTTTTCAACTACATTGAAAAAAGGCTTTCTTTTCCAGTTAGGTTTGTCAGGATTCTTTTCGGCCATTGATGCTCGTGGTTACACAATGGATTTAACATAGCAAGCTGCAGCAGCAAACAAATATAGTACTTTGTTTTCCTTTGGCGTAATGGCCAAACAGCGGATGAGCTACGCTTGGAGCCTATGTAAATAACGTACTGGGGCATGTATGTAAAATTTTTGATTGATGATTAATCATTCCGTAAAAATAAAAAATAAAAAAATCCACTGGACTTGGTTTCCAAGATCTGAAGACGTTTCGCCACCTCTCCAGGAAGCTTTCTCAATTCCTCTCCAGCTTCCTGGAGAGGTGGCGAAACGTCTTCAAATCTTGGAAACCAAGTCCAGTGGATTTTTTTTTGTTTTTTTTTTTTACTTTTTTGGAATGACTATGACCTGAATGACTGAGAATCTTCATCAGCATATTGATGATTAGCCAATCCACTTTTTGACGGTAGGCAAAGTAGATTGGCTAATGTTTTTTAGGCCCCACCACTGCCAGTTTATGGATTTTAATTTTCTTTTCACCTTACATACCTTTAAGTCTAAGGTTGCTTTCTTTTGTGTCACAAACTTCCATTACTCTTGTTTCCTTCATTAAGCTCTTTGAGATTTTTTACCCTTCCATTTTTAGCGACTGTTGACACAATCAGTAAATGTTAAAGACTGGTGAAGTAATGACAGAAATACATAGTTGTGCCTCATCAACATACATCAGTTATCAAAAATTCTAGTAGCACTAAGTAGGGGATCACATAGACATAAAATAAAGAAGTGCCAAAAACTGAAGCTTTTGGAAACCCCTGTTATTTCTGTCTGTTCAGATTTGCCAAATGACAAAAACTAGCTCATGTCTATCTGTTAGAATCTAATCAAAATGCTCACAATACTAGACATTCTGATAAACATTTTAATCTATTATTAAGATTTAAGTGTTTTCTATATTATGGTAAATAACTGGTAATTATTCTGAGGGACAATGCTTGATATCATCCGTTCATTGTATTTTTTACACAAGATGATCAATAATTTCCTACCATTTCTTACTTATATATCCCAAACAAATAATTATTAGGTTCTTGGAAAATATTTGTCTCAAGCAAACACGGTGACAGTTGAAAGGTTCATTGAATGGTATTCAAATATATTTTTTGGTGTGTTTTCAATTGTAATGGTACTAAGACGTTACAGTGATGTTTTGTTCTTCAGTAATAGTGGCCACACAACATTGCCTTGAGGTATATCATTTGACATCTTTGCCCTCTCAGATTTATACCAGCCAAAAGACAGAAAGTATTTCTTATCTTTCAAGTAATATTTTCACTAATTACCAGATAATCTCACCTGCTTTTCCAATTTATCAGCCAGTATGTTATGATCAGCTGTGTCAAATTAAGCATTGAGATCCAGTAATACCAGGACAGATGGAACCATAAACATGGGTCTCCTGCCTTGGTTGCTTATGGAAATCTGCTTAGATTCTCTCCAGGAAGCAGTATGGCAGTATAGCATCTGTGCCTGGAAAAATAAATGCTATAAGAAGAGGGATGCCAAAATATGGAAGTTATTCAGTCTTAGACTGTTGGATCTCTGACTTTACAGAACGTATCATCATCATCATCGTCACCATCATGTGCTGGTGACCTTAAGAAAAACAGTATTATCAGAGGATCACCAAATCATCATTAATGTTTAATTCCAGAAACAACTTTATTAAGATGGAGTAAATAAGACACAAGAAGCATTTAACTAAATCCAGTTATGACTTTGACAATTGGATGTTTTGTGCAAGTATTTGCCATTAAGCTATTCCTGGCAACAGACAGTGGGTTGGCAGCTGCCAGCATGGGCCGTGACAGGGTCGCAGACTGTATTTAGTGGCCTCCTGTCTGACTCCCAGGCGGCCTTGGAAGTGTTTTGTAGTCATAACACAGTGGCTTTGGAGCAATCCAGCAGGGAAGCCACAAATTGCCTGTTGAGGGAAAAAAAAGCTGAAAGCCAAGTGGATTGCACATGAATGGTGTAGAATGATAGGATTAACCACCCTTCTCTGTGGGCTCATTCCAAGGCTGCTAGGAGCATTAGCTTTCATTCATCCTGCTCCACGGTGTTCCCAGAATGCATTCCCCAAAAAAAACAATATCGCCCGGTAACACAAATCAGGACGTACATTCTGTTTGAAGATGATAGCTGATAGTCCTGACTGAATAATGTTAGACATAAAAGGGGACAAAGAACTGCTGTATGAAAGGATTGAAGGAAGGTAGCCCCAAGGTATTAGTGAATATAACCTTGTTATATTTCTTTTTCTATTTTTTTAAGGTATTTTGTTCTCTCGGGAACTCTGCTATGTGAGTTTCGCTTTTTCCTTCTAATTCATGTACATAATTTCTTGCTTAGAAATGTTATTAATATTATTATTGTAGTGTGAGTGCATTCGAGACTTAATTTCATTGCATTTCCAAATACTGTCATGTCAGACTCCAGTGTTTTAGTCCCTCATCCGTTTCCGTTCGGCTTGCTACCTCCCCAGATGATTCATTAGTTATCATTTATGTGTCCACTGCAGAGACTGTGCACACAATTCTCCTCTGCCTGTTTTTCTACCTATTCTGTGACATATTATCATTTCAGAATCCAAGCAGCACTAGATCCTATTTTGTAATGGCTGGTTAAATGGAAATTTGATGATGCACAAACTTTGAATGTTGTCATTGCAAAAGAAAACTGTGGCATTAACTGCAATAGGATAATGAGAGGATTATTTCTGATCTGCTTACACACAAATAGCTACTTTTTATAGCTGTATACAGCTTGGTATTATGTTTAGTTTTGGTTGTTTTTCATTTTATTATATCAGTCAGGAATTGCTATTATCTGATTACATTATTTGACCATCAGATTTACTTTTCTATCTGACTGTTCTCAAGTTTTAAATAGATTTGACAGCTGCTTCAAATATGCATTCAAGTAAATAAAACAACTATACGTTTGTGATTAAGAAAAAAAAAACAGCATTAAAAAGGGGATTAAATTAAGGAAAATAAAATAAAAAAAAACTGTTTTGATTACACAAAATGTATTTCCTGGTGCAAATCCCAAAAGGTTTAACTCAAGTCAGTAACTTCCCTTACAAAGTTATTGATAACCCATGAGCTTTTTATTTTTTTATTTTTTTTACAGTTTTCCACATAATAACCACAAACTTTTATTAACTTACTGGCAGCTTACGTGATTGACCATCATATTGTATCATAAAATGTTGAAATCGAAAGAAAGGGATAGTTTGTAAACATCCTGAAAGCGTGTCTTTTTCCAAGTACAAGGGCAGATTTTCAATTGATTTTTGGGTTCGCTGGGCCATTCTAACGTATTATTATGATTTGATCTGAACAAATCAATATTTACTGTTTGGATGTATGTTTAGGGTCCTTTTCTTGCTCTGAGATACAAGTCTGATGTAGGCTCTATAGGTTTTCCTCCATCCTAGCCTTTTTAGCTCTATTATAGCTTTATCTATCTTTCTATAAACTCTGGTCAGCTTTGGCGTCCCTTTTGAAGAGCATCATCCCTAGACCGCTACTATGGTCAAGGTTTAGAAGGCTGTGCTCAGGAAGCCATGCAGGGTTCGTTTTGTATCAGACATGTTGAATTGCAATCATTTTTACTGACCTATTTGAAGCCTTCATAATGCAATCTAAAAGGCCTTCACCCTACAAAAGTTGGACATTTTACTAATTATTTGACTTGCATTAGATTTGATTTAGGGATACCAGAGTAAATAGGGCTGATTACAAGACACTCTTGCCGTCGGTTTTATAAAGAAAACTGAAAGCTTTTACTTCCACACAACTTTTATACACTATTTTACAAATTCAGTAGACATTTTTGAAGAAAGAAGAAATTGAACTGTATTGATCTCAAAATGTAGAAATTCACTCTCTGCATTTAACTCTGCATGGGGATCAAACAGGGCAACCCTCTCAGAGCATAAGTGCACTGCTCTAACCACTAGGCTAACACTCCCCCCAGTGTTTTTTTTTTTTTTTGCATTCTGGTTTATGCTCGCCACAAACCTGGATGTTGCCCCAAACCCTGCAAATGTTTAAATTAAGGTAAATGCATGCTCTGGAAGGTTATCAAAAATATGAACATGCACTTAGTACATTAGCATTGGTCTTATTTATTATGAACAAGAATGAGATGAATGTGTTTCTAACCAAAGCAAGTTGCTGATGACAGCTTAGAGCTGAAATGAATCCATCTTCATTTTGTCAATAATAAAGTTTAAAACTTTTAATGCATTGACAGTGGCTCCTAATCTGTTATTATGTTTTATTAGCCCTTCCAATATCTTAAACATTGACCTAAGTAGGCCTGCAACACTGAGCCGTATTGCATTATATATATATATATATATATATATATATATATATATATATATATATATATATATATATATATATATATATATGCCCTTATTTTTGCCTGTTTTGAAAGAAGAAAGACAGGAAATGGGAGCTGAGAAAAGGGAATGACATGTGGCAAATGTCAACAGGCTGGTGCTTGAAGTTGTTAGGGCTGCATCAAGGACCAAGCCTCACTACAAGGTTTAAGTGTTTAAACCCTGCACAAACAACATGCACCACAACTAGTGGAATTAACTGATAAATCAAACTGTGGTCGGGGGGGAATGTGCAGACAACTTCCAAATCCATAAAGAAAAAATCCATCCTTTTGCATCATTTTCAAAATAAAAAAAAAGTAGGAGGGTCTTCTGAACAAAGCAGTAAAAATGCCAAAAAAAGCTAAAAATAGCTAAAAAAAAAAAGTGTCAGAAGGAATTTATAAGCCTAAATTCATAAAGATGCACTAAGTTCCTTAGAAAATGTTGTTTCTTTTTCTCATATAATAGGCAGTAATTAGTTGCTCAGGTTGACACAGATTTTCTTGCTCTTTGCCTGGATGTCATGCTAGCCAGGTCTTCTAGCACAACTGTTTGTGGAGTATTTTTTCATTTGCTTTGAAATTATTTTGTAGCAACAGAATGATCTTACCAATATTTTGACACCAAATTAGTAGACATAAATCTTTTTTTGGGACTACAGAGTAAATGGAAAATATGAAAATCCCCTCATAGTCTCACTGTGGGGAATTTTTTCCCCCCACTGCATTTAAGTGTTTCATCAAAGAGCAGAATGCTCCCATGCTGACTGAGACTATTAAGAGTCTTGCACAGGGACCCAGACTGAAAGTCGAAGTTTGAAACCGGCAGTGTACGGCCACTGCATGAACACCTTGACACTGGCAATCTTTGGAAACAGCATCTTTTTGGGCCTCACTGTCATTTTTATTGATCGGAATCAATGCATTCTCCTTTTCCTCTAAAAACAGAAATATTATTTTATAAAATTTTGGGCAAATTATTATATGAGGAGTGGCGTTCAAGTGCAGTGACTGAACTATTAGATGTGCTCCTTGTCCAACAGACATTTGTAAAATTAATGTCTTGTTACAAGACGTCTACAGAGCCGATTGACATGCGGAGGGAATTCAGCTGTTTTATTTAGGTGTGCTGGAGAAAAGAAGCATCTAATATTTGCAGGAGAGTAGCTCTAGATAACTGGACTAGGGCACAGCTGATGTAAGAATCTGTATTTTCTTGGCATGTCCACTTGCTGGGAACATTATGATTTAGATATATTTGTAAATATTTGTTCCTTCACAAATATTTTTGCTTTGTTTAGGAAAACATGAGTCAGTCACATAATTGAATATTGAATGGGTCAAACAGAGGGAAAGGAAAACATATCTGGGGCATTGTGTGCTATAAACAAGTTTACACAGTGCCTTCTCAGTGAGTTGTCATTTGTTTGTAGCCTATTTCCACGTACCTGCATGCATCAACAAAGGTTAATTAGACTGAAGCTTTCTAAAGGTCACACAGCCATTTAAATTAGTCATTTCTGTTTGTCTGATCCAAATCATTGGCAACACTGGGCAAATTAGACCCAATTATACTCATAGTCGTGGTGGAGTTCTGCCACCAAGTCTTGAATTAATGACCACTGGAACCCCAATTACCTCAGCGACCTAATTCAGAGAGAAGGAGTCTCAGCAGGATAAGGAGCCTCAGGTGTGAGTAAAGGTAACATCTCCATCACATCGGTTTCCTTTGACATTGTCTTTATTCCAGTTTTTTGGAGCGCTAGATGAGATGAAATCTTAGTATATGTAAAATATGACATTTCAGTTCAACTTGAGAGGGGTAATCACTGTTGATGGGAGCTGAAGAGATTATCTCCTATGTGGGTTGATGTTAACATCCTACTGTCTTGATTATAAGCAGAGGAAGCCCATCGCCATCATCTCAAAGGCCTCCGAGTTATTTTAGAAAAAGAAAAGCAGCACTTTCATTTTATGTTAACATTTACCGATGATAATAAAGGCTTTTCATATAAGTGAAGTACTGTACTAAGGCACAGTAAAGCAATGGAAAACTCCCTCAGCTCTCAAAATAGTTTCACATCCTTCTTTCCTCAACTACTCTACCTGTGAAGATACTTCTGCATATCTTGGAGGCTCATATTCCTCTGTGGGACCATCTGAGAATAGACACGACAGCTTGCACCCAACTGAGGGACTGTCAAAGAAGTTGTTGATTAAACAGATGTTGTTCCTGCCAGACGCTATTTGACAAAAAAAAAAAAAGAAACACATAAAATAAATAAAACAGGAAAAGTAAACATACATTAATTTCTGTCTTATTTTGTTCCACAGCAGGAATGTAAAGGTGTCACATTTTCACTTAATTTTCCACCTTTAAAGCACTCAAAGGAAGCATCCGGCCCAGAGATCTACCTACAGTAGATGCAGAATGACTGCTTATAGTTGATGTTGGAACAATACAATCTTGCAGAAACAGAAATTTTCATTTAGTTTCCTTTAATGTTGTATTAAAGACTTTTGTCTGTCCACGTTCCCTACTATTGTTTCTAATTGGTATATGATACACAGCTGGTACTTTTAATAACATATTTTCATCACAGAAGGGGATGTGACTGGTCCAGTGATAGACATATGCTAATAAATCAACTATGTTGATCACTCACCCATCGCTTTCCATCAAACTCACACATACTGTAAAACAACTTAAATAGTGTAACGATTTTATACATGTATAGAAACAAATATTTACTAACTAATTTGCACCGACCAACTATAACGGGTCAGCAACCCAAACTGTTCAAAGACCCACATTTGACCAGAAAAACAAAAAGCAAATCTGTCTGAAGCTACAAAAATGTAAGTCTTACATAAGCCTTGTAAGGCAACACGGGCTCTAAGTGTATTAGCCCACTTTAAAAAAGGACTACGTGGGCTTAAATATATAATAAGCACTCATGATTAAATGTTTAACTGGTGACCTGTCCAGGGTGTACCCCACCTCTCGCCCGTAGACTGCTGGAGATAGGCACCAGAACCCCGTCGCGACTCCAGCTGAGATAAAGCGTGATTTAAAATGGATGGATTAAATGTTTAGCCTGGAGCAAATGTCACATAAAGCATGAGGTGAGGGAGGAGCAGTGAACGCTTTCACCACGTGGAATTTACCGTGTGCCGCTTCATCACCCCTGTCAGATTCACTACCGGTAAGTGAAAATGGTGACGAGCATGTAGGACGGCCTCACGCAAACATATCTCCAGAATGATTGACAATTAGGAGGACCACTTATTTTGATGATCCACCCGGAAAAAGAACATCCTCCACTATACCTTTAATCCTTATTACATTTCTTTGTATCAGAAAAACTACAAAACTGACCTTCTGCCAATGTTCAATTTTTATCCTCCAATTGTTCTTCAGCAACTGGTTCATAGGAGACCTCTACTACAGATGCATTGGCATTGCAATGATTCTTATGTTTAAATCTCCTAAATGCACAGTGAATACTGCTCCTTGAACACACATTAGATATTTAGATCACTATTTTAACAACAAAGTGCTTTTTATGTTTGATCAGAGATAAAAAAAAAGTCCTGATCATCTGCTTGTGACCTGTAAGAGTTTGCAAATGAATCTCATTGTTTCTGACAGACCATTAAATAAATATTAAACTGCATTTAAATGTGAATGATTAATAATAACCTTTGATGTCTCATACCTCTAACTAACACACAGAAATTTTGCAGTCTTGTCTGAAAAGCTGCTTATTTTTCTCTGGCAGGGTTCCATCCATTAAGAGTTGTGCTTAAGTCTGAAACACTCACTGTCATCTGATATTTTTTCCCCCACCTTCTGCTTTGATCATAAAAAGTGAGCATAGCAGGAGGATAGAAGTACATTCATGTAAGGTAAATGATCCAGCTCTCATTATGTGTTATGTTCTCTATACTCTGGTACTTTAGATGTGATGAATCTCTGTATTCCTAAGGATAAGGTAACAGGTAGCTGTTGATCGGTAGTGGAATGAATTCTTGTTTACATCATTACAGTTAATTACCATACATGATCCGTCCAGCCAGGAGCCACAGTGCTGTTAGTGTGTTTGAATGTGTGTGTCAGAGTAAACGGAGTCATCTCACTCTGTTTCGCCTCATTATGGATGCAGCTCTATCCCTATGGTAACGCCCCATGTAACTCCAGATTGTTTTGACATCCTCATGGCTGCGCTGAGATATTATACCAGGAACAAGCAACACAGAACAGAAGCATAAATACTGTTACAAAGAGTTGACTCATTTCTTTATCTAAAAGTTTGTTGTGCATTTGTAAATAACAGCGTGGTTGTTAGAGTATTTGTTCCAATCAGATGCTTTTGCATCTCCCCTGGCTCTTTTAAAATACTTTCACTTAACACTTAAGCTTTCCCAATTTCGGTTTCTGACACATTGCAGTAATTCTGCAGTAACTGTTTGGGGTTTAACCTTCATTTGGTTGCTGTGAGTGACTGTCTTTTAAATAACTGTCAAGTATAGTATTTGTCCTGCTTGTTTGAGCTATAACATTATATTAACATATCCCACTAGTGCTGATCATCTATAATTAGCTTATATTCAGGTTTTATAAATAACAAAAGTTTTGATCATCATTTAATGATCACTGTGCAAATAAAGATGAAAATAAATAAGTGCAGTAAATATATTTGTGTGTAATGATTTTACTTGTCATTAACTTTACAGAATCAGCATTTTAACAACATTTATATCTCTATTGAGGTGAACCTGTAACAGAGACTAGAAACCTTTGCCAAATATTTCGATCAGAAAATATTTTGTTGTCATTGAAACAGGCAGCATGAAAACTCTTAGATCCGTATTGAGAGAATTATTCTATTTACCTATTTTTGTGTATATATAAAGGAAAGTCAATGAACAGAAGAAAACCTAAAGAACAAAAAGAAAAATATAACAAAGAAGACTTTGACTCTCTTCAAATGTATGAAGAAAATATATAATCCTTATATGTGAACTTTATTAGCAGAATCGTGTAGATCTTTGCATACATTAAAACCCCAAATCGCTGCATATTTTGTTTTGCAATTAAAGTTTTCTTCATTGCTCTGACTGTTCCTTTGTGGTTTATATAAAGCTAGGTGTTGAACCCTTCATAGATGTCTTTCACTCTTATGTCCTTGAAAGTAGAATTTCCTGCTCTGTAACAGAATTCTTTTTCAACAACCTTGCTCACAATTATCCTTTGGTCATTGTTCACGAAACCCACACATAAGATTATCTTGAGCAGAAGACCTTCCTATTGTAGTTACAACGATGTTCATTTTTTCTCAACTAAACATGAAATTCTTTCCTGGAAGAATTCAGAAAAGCTGCAAAAATCAAAAAAGGATATCTAGATGTTCATTTGATGGTTTTACATAAAATAATTAGGCTTAATACTCATTACACATGGAAAAATCAAGGTACTAGAATTATCCAGATAAAACTGACTGATAAGAAGGAGGAGAACTATTATAATTGGCTACAATAGATTTTCCCTTGCAGTCATGTAAGGAAATTTTGCACAAAGGACTTATGATGAAGTAATTTGGGAGGTACATTTAGATTCAATCTTGCTGAGGGATACTTTGAAATGCAAGATGGAAAAACGGAAGGCTGCTGCAGGCATGTGTCAGACTACTTTACTGCCAGAACTGTAGCTGTGGAAAGAGCTGAATTGCTTTTAAACATGTAAAATGCATTCTGGGTGACGCTGGTATCATTTACACTTTTTCAAAAACTGTCAAAGGACACTTTCATCACTTCAGAGGAATCAAAAAAACAAATTCATTTGGGATGAAATTGAAGTGTAAGCGGCTATGTTTACCCGCTCATATACTACAGACGGTATAGAACACCACTCCACAGCAAACGAAATTGCTTTTCAGGCCAATCCACATAAAAGTGAGAGATGTCCACTGGAAATGACCACTAGTTCTGTCATTTGCTATCTGACTCCCGAATTATTGGAACTGTTTGGCTGTTTTTTGGACCGTTTGCCTATATCTGTATTATAAAGGGTATACTTATGTCCTCTTGTAGTGATGGATGATTTTCTACCTTTGAATTTGAAGAACATCCCTCAGAGAATTCATAAAATCCTATACCCTTTACCAGAAATGAAACTGGTTCTCTGCAGACCCAACATATCCCAGCATAAAGTATCACATTAGCATGATTATATGTTTTCTGTAAAACTAGTTTGCCAACAGTTCACTTGTGCTCAGAAAGTACTGAAATACACAGTTTAGATGTTTACAATAAAAAAATCACAAAAATATTTTCCTAAGCAAATTGAACTAATTGATTTGTGACTAATTCAAAACGAAAATGTGTCAGGATTTTGAAAATTAGATGACTAATAGTTAATTCACTTTTAATTAAGTCGATTCCTAACAGTTTAACTTATTCATTCATATGGCATGCTGATTTAATTTGGTCAGTCTTTTTATTTTAGTCATACAATTTCAGTTTTGAAAAAGTGTACAAAACAAAATGGGCACCAAGGTGTAATTAAATATAATAAAAATAATAATTATAATAATTGAACTTTGCTGATCTCACACTGGAGAAATGTACTTATGCATTTAACCCATCCCCTTGGGGAGCAGTGGGCTGCCATTGTGCGTCACCCAGGGAGCAGTGTGGGGTTAAGGGGTCTCAGAGGGTCTCTGAGGGTATATAGAACAAAAAAAGATGAAAAGAGATTTAGAGTGGTGATACCATATCCATTTTACAAAGAGTAAAGGCAGCAGATCTTAATAAGCAAGCAGGGCCATCCCAAACCAGAAGTGAACATTTCAAACAGTTTTATTACAAACCTTGTAGCAAACATGCCAGTAGTTATAACATGGTGCTTGTTTAATGATACAGGATCCTGATCAAATTCGTAACTGCTTCTCATTATGCTTTCTTTGAATGATATCGAATTATACATAATGTGGAACACACCTTGTATTTAAAATTTTTAGTTGTAGTTCATGTAGCAAGACATATTTTACATTTGTCAGTACTACAAGATCCATGTTAATTCTAAGCAAATGCTGCAGAACATATTCAGCAATCACTTAAGCAGTTTACCCTCCCTTTTGATCAATTTAATCGAAATTTGATTATTATCAAATATAAAATTAACTTTGATGACGAAAGTATTTCACACTCCTCCGATATTGTTTCTAAAGCCATCAATTGCAGCAAAGCCCCCCCATCTTGGATGTGATCAACCATATAAATGGCCTTTATTGGCGGTTATCATCCCATAGAATGGCTTCAGATGGCACACTTAACTCTCTACATTCTAATATACAAACATTGTGCAACATGGGGCATCATCACAAGTACCTGTAACACAAAATGTAAATATATGTTAGAATGTAAGGGTTTTGCAAAATATTGATATTGCTCAGTATGGATGAACAGCTCCATTATCCTCTCCCCCTTCATGCTCCTCCTCTCTTCTATTACTTCTGCTTTGCTCAGCCACTTCAAATGTTATCATTCCATTAAATGGCCATTAATAGTCCCATAGAATAGCTCCAGATTGTGCCACCTACCTACCAGTAGGCTTGTTGGGTTCATCAACGTAAAGGTAAAGAAGCAGTCGACGCGGCTGTTATCATAGGTAAATTTTTATAATTTTATTTACCTATTTCATATTATATGTTTCATGTTGCACGATTGTACCATAAAAAATTCCTAGTTGTGAACTCCTTCACTAACAATGGCAATAAACCCGATTCTGATTCTGAACTATAATGTGGATATTATCATCCATAAGAATCCATTCTGATTCTGATTCTGAACTATAATGTGGATATTATCATCCATAAGAATCCTACTAGAAGGTAGAGGAGGCACAATCTGAAGGCATTCTATGGGATGATAACTGCTAATAAAGGCCATTTAATGGATGATCACATCTGAGATGGGGGGCTTTGCTATGATTGATGGCTTTAGAAGCAGAAGAGAGTTCCTTTCTTCATTACAATATACAGTATCTGACTCAAATGAGCAGTATAAACTATATGGATTGTTGATTAAAAAAAATCTAAGCTGCACCGAATACAAGCCAACGGCAGGACTGGAAAATATCCCAGTATGTAAATCACCCTTAGACAACTGGATCTATAAAAAACAATCGACACCAACTTCATATTCTAGTATGTTCTACCTGTCAACACAATGATGCACAGAATCCAAACTGCATTGGAAATACAATAGGCTTTAATTTGGCACAAAAAAAAAAAGTTAAATAAAAAAAAAAATGGTGCTATGAATGTATTTTTGCCAGATGCATTCTCATTCCGCATTAGAAGAGCATGGTTTTGTTGAGAGGACTCATTGCATAGCAGTGGTGCCCCGGTGCAAACGTCATTAGCAATAGCAGCTAATGTGAGATGTCCAACCTGTGGTATATAAAAAACGGTAGTCCCAGAGGAAGTGGTGGAGTTACTGTAATTTTTATGTGGCTCCATATACAGTAACCTAGAGCAGCCACCCTACCAATCTCCCCAGTTACTGAAAATATTACTGAAAATCCAGGCAGTCAAGGTTGAAAAACTAAATGGCTACCATTCATTGCAAAGTTGTTTTTTTTTTTTTTTTTTTTTTTTTCTAAACTAAATAGTGCAAGCTACATGTATGAGCTACATGTCTTCATACTGTCTGGCTAAGGAGGAACAACATGAAAACAGGTAGAATATCCATTGTAATTTACACAAGAAAACTATAGTAAATCTAGTAGCCATTAATCTTTTTTTTTTTCTTTCAAGTCACTGTATCAGAACCAAAACTTCCATGAATAAAATGCATTATAAATTAAATGAAAGAAATTTTTTTTTTTAAATCAATATATTAACTTAAATGCAAACTTTGTTGCGTTTCTTTTTTCCATCATCCTTCATCCTTTTTTAATAAAAAAAAGTTATATAAATACTTTGGTTTTGTGAAACTAACTAAAAATTATCATTCAATAAGCATCCCCTGCAGACCAAGAACAAACTTGTGATAACGTTTTACAAATATCTGGCCTCTTTGTCATTTCGGTATAAAAAAAAGAATGCAGTTTCTGGGAAGCAGAGATAAAGGCTTGTGCAGATTCTACATAGAGACATGTCTGTGTTTATGATCTGCATATTTTGCTAATCACACTGTCATTACCTGGAATATATATCTGCTTTAGTGCCATTATTATTTGCCAAGGTCACTGCCAACAAGGGCTGATGCACTGTCTGGCTGGAACTGATTGACTCGTGATGTTAAACTGGCTCAATTTCATCCTACTCAGCAATTCAAGAGGCAAGGCAGCACCTTGCAGAGAGCGAGATATTAGGTGGAGCACTTGAGGGAGAGATATTGGGTTGAGCAGTACTACTGATGTGTTTTATTCAAATGATTCTGGGAACTACAAAATAGCATTCAGCTGAATTTTATTTTTCTTGGTTTGGTCATGTTTTTTGTGCAACTGTTGACAGACTGAGAGGAGAGACACTACTAAGATGGATAACTGGGTAGATGGATAGATGATGGACGTGTGATGAAAAACATACCCTATACAAAAAGTATGGTCTCACTTGCCTGGTTTAGAACCAATACTTTTTAAAGGTTTTTAATCTAACGTTAGCAACATTGGCAATCTGCTATTGATAGTTTAGTATTGTTTCCCAGGCCTTTACACAATAGAGAAAAAGTTACACAGCAAGTTACGCAGCAACACTTGTCCTTGATTGCTAAAATCATGGCAAAAAGGAGACGGGCTGTTAGCACCCTTCCACGAATAACGGAAATCAAGATGGTGGACCACAGTAACGTCCTTTTGGCTGTTCTGGTTTGAACAAAGAGCCAATATGAAAAAAAAAAACTCAAGCCACTTTCAGTTTCCAGATTATCTGACATATTTTAACTGATGCTTTGCACCAGCACACACATTTTAATGTAAACATCTGATTTCCAGGCAATGACACCTTTAATTCATTATGTTGCTGATGCAGTAGAAAAACTCAAGTATATAGTACTACATAAAGAACATTGTTGTAAATACTGTAAAACTGGGTTATCAGGTTTGCCTAGGTGTCTCTTGCAAAGGAAATGTGTAATCTTAATAAGTTAACTAAAGTTTACAAACAAAATAAATATATTTTTTTCATAATCAGTTTCAGAGTTTGACATTTATTTTTTGATCATCTCAGGAGGACAATTTAAGGAATACAATGTTGCTCAGTGCAATGTCATGATGCAGAAATGTAGTGAGAATGTGAGATATTTGCTCATATTTATATGTTGATAATGCTAAGGAATGAAATAAGAAACTTTTTCTTGTCATCCTTTATCACTGGATAAAAAAAAATGAAATATTTCACTTTTTAAGCTTCCTATTTAGCTTTGCAGCAACTGCTTTTCTCTTGAGTGGACATGGTTATGCATTGATCTGAGTGTGACGTTCCAAACTTAATGTTCTTATCTGCATTGTGCTCACTTTTGTTCTTACACATTCATCTAGTTTAGTAAGGGGGAGAAAATACTGTAGAACAGAGCTCCAAGCCTAAAGGGCACAGTAAAGTAAGAATCCTAAATGGTAAGAATGATAAAATGTCTTCTATAAATCAACTTTTTAAGATGACTTTAACTGAAAAAAGGGCATGACCTTATGTTTGGTTAAAGACTTAGGATTTGCCTCACTGCTTTGGGCCTCTTGAACCAGACATTTATGCCAGCATTTGTCACTTTTTCCATTTACTTTTATTCAATTTATTTTAGATATAGCATGCAGCAAACCGGAGTTAGACTTATAGTTTTAAATGTGCAATTGGTCCCCAAGTAACACCCCCGCATTCTACATTCATATCCCTTCAAGTTAATTAAAAATTATACGACATGCTAGCTCTAAATCATTATGAAGTAGGCCAAATGAAGCAATCATTCTGTGGGGTAATTTGGAAGATTAAGCATTTCTACCATTGTCAACCAGTAACCTTAATACCATAAATGTCAGACTTGCTTTTTAATTTATGATACTGCAGCTGTCAGAAGCAGAAAAAAGATTTAAATTCCAATGCGCTGTTATTGTACCAATATCAACCTCATATATAAATTCCAAAGAGGCTGAAGGTTTAGTCGTCATGCTGTATCCTGAATGAGAAGCCTGCTGCAGAGAACACAGGGCGGGGAATCCTGTTTCATGCTTTGGCAGCTTGTAATTCCAGATAACCTCCAAATCTCACTCATCTTAATATCTAATGTCACATCCATAAATCCCTGCATGACAAAATGCATGGAATAAGATTTCTAGCTCACTGTCATTGGGTACTAGCCGTCTTTCAGGGGCGGAAGGAGTCTGATCTGGTTAGCTGGGAGTAGAAAGACTACTGTCATTTGGTATTTTTCTGCAATTGCATAAATTGTTTGAATTACCCGATCTAACTGGTTTGTTTATTTTAAAGATGTAGCTCACAAAATGCCTTATTGTCCTTTTAAGCATCTTGTGTTTGTAGAATTTGTTGCACAATTTTGTATTGTACAGTATTGAAAGCAGAACAAACCAATCAGCCAAGATATTGAGAAAGCAATTCAGCTGATAATATCCCCGACAGGAAGCTTTCCTTTTATCTGGACTCAGCACAGCATAGTCATTAAGAAATCTAAAGGAACAAGTCCACTACACTTTTGTTCCAACACCACTCAGTAAGTCAATAAAAAGACATTATTAGAAAAATTATTTACTTAATTGCGAGTTTATGACTTCTGAATTGCACCACGAAAAATAGTCTTTACAACCTGTGTACTATATTGCAAGACTTGCAGTGCAGCCTCACTGATAAAGAAAGGTTTAAGGTTGGCATACAGCCTTGCCAAGTATAATAATGATAGCTTGCATCATGCCCTCTTACCTTAGCAATATTGTGATTCACTCTAAATGCCATTTAGCCTATGCAGAGATGTTTGGTGCTTAAATTATTGAGCAGAACTTCTAAAAGTTCAGTATCCTATTTCCACTGTTATTTTAATTTTTTTATTTTAACCTACAAGCCAAAGTTGGAATTTATTTTATAATATGCGAGCTTTTATGATTATGGATTTCTGCTGGAAATTTAAACATATGCCCAAAAAAAGTAGAACAACTCTGCAGTTGACTGCATTAAGAAAACTGATTCATGATCACTTTTAAGTCAAAGCAGCAGAATTATATAAAAAAAAAATGCCAGCAGTTTTAAGATATTTACTTTTTAAAATTTTGGTACATCCGAATACTGGAAGCAGGCACATGTCTAGTGATGCCTTAGATAATTTGGATGTTGCCCTCTCAGGCGTCCTTATAACTAGAAATAATCCTTTTTTTTCTCCCACTAAATACAATTATTCATAGAAAAATAAAAAGATATGATGTTTCATAAAACTAGCTTTGAAAGGTTTTACAGAAAAGGAACCCTGCCAAATCCCCTCCAAAATCAAAAATAGTTTATAAAAATAGCTTAATAGTTGTTTTTCATTTGTTTCTTTTTACAACAACATACATTATACATTCTTCCAAGTAGTAATACACAGCATTTTTGCTGTAAAAACATGTGATGTATTTAGTGAAGAGAAAATGGTTTTCCAGTTTTAGCAACTAATTAATTCTTTATCAATATTCATGATGAACTCCACATTTAGAAAACTTTAATTAGCTGCATTATCCTCTGGCCATTTATGAAAAGTTATCCAGCAAGTTCTGCTCAAACCAGCAGCATTACTCTGTTCAATGACCAGTTGCACACAGTTATAGATTACCTGAAATGGGAATCAGTCCAGATGTGTCAGCACCGTTTCAAAAAGTCCTTTTGGTTTGTATGGACCACTGAAAATAGAGGCCGGGTGGATGGTGTCATAAATTCATGGAAGCCACCTGGTGATTTCTTCAGTCACCTTCTGGTTTCCTTACAGCCAGCTGCTCCCCATAATTCCAATCAATCTGCAGAGCAGCGCTGCAATTCTCCATGACCTTGAGTGGCAGGTTGTGGATGTTGGAGAGTTTTAGTCCACCCTCATTTCTAGTTATTTCCAAATGCACCTGTGGCCTTTCCAATTTTTTACAATTTCTTTAAATTATTCTACAAATATTCTTTAGACTCACAAATTTGATGATAGGCCCTGGATTTTTTTCATTATGCTTTTCCTTTGTTTATTTTTTTGTATTGTTATTAAACTGGTTATGTGAAATAACAATGACTTTAGATTTTTTATTTTGGGGCGGGGTCTCTGGCAACCAGCTGGATAAAAGCAAATGATAAATTCAAATATATGCATTTAGTCTTATTCTGTGGCTCAGAGGAAATTTTTTTTGTATTCAGCTGTTAAAGCCCTCCAAATTATGTTTTTCGCAGTTGGAGTCTAAGGGAGGGTTAGAGGTTTGTTGTTCTGCTTGGTTGACTTTAGTCATGCATGGTCTGGCTCTGGCCATTCTGGCACTTTGGCTACCTTCCTGTTGTGACAGAGCCGTCTCCACATGAAGGTCATGCTCTCCCAGGATTCTCCCCTCTGCCCAGCCTGCCTGTCAGGTTCTGCTGGCGACATGGTCTATTAGGCTCTTAAAGGATGACCACTTGTAAAAGAAATGGCATGACAGTTCCTCACTAATTTAAATGTTTTTTTGTTTTTTTTTTACAATTGCTATGGTTCACCAATAATTACTAAGGTAATGTAGCATTGAAACATCAACATTTCCACAGCAATCTATGTAGATAGCTCACAAGACGCCCACTTATTGCACACACAAAAAAAATATTTACACATGCAGTTTAGCATCTCTTATTTTGAATCTTTAAGGACCAGGCCCCTAGTACAGTAGTTTGCAAGTGTCTTTGCTACTTTGCTACAGCTACATCCCCACAAAGTCAAATAGGTTATCTGCACAGAAAAAGCATACTGTAAGTGTAAAGATGAAAGTGCCTGAAGCTGAGAGGCCCATAATAGGCATTCTAATACATACGGCAGACAGAACCACAACACTAATGTCCACCAATGTTGTTATTTGAGTTAGAATATGCTTGTTAAGTTTGATGGAGGCTGCCTTGGGTCACTTGAAGCAAACACACCACAGTGGAGCAGACTTGGAGAATCATGACGGAGAGGCTGTTGGGGTGTCTTCAAACTTAATCTCTCTGGAAGCTGGTTTTAAATGTAATAAATTCCCTTGCTGCTTCATCATAACAGATAAAAAAAGCTTGTGGTAGATACACTGAAAAAAATTATGCTACCGCATTTGTCATTTACTTAATCATCTTTATTTACTTTAATGCAATTGTTTTATGTCCTACCCTGCTAACATAAAACAACTAAATATGACCAAGTAAATGCCAAAAACGGTTGCATTATTTTTTTCAGTGTACTTAAAGCTGGCTTTCTCTGGTTGGGAACTTAATCATTTCCAAGTCTCACATGTTTGTTTATTTCTAAACATTCATTTAATAAAACTAGCTTTAAATGTTACCCTGCACACGTATTATGTCCTACGTTCAGGGTAAAAGGGAGATTTAACATTGGTCAGATGGCTACAGTAAGTTACCACTGGATGTACAGAATGCAGAAGAAAAGACAAGTCATCTTTATGGTCAACTTAGCTTATAGGAGCACCAACTCCCCAAAGTGGATAGGAGAACATGAAGAATTATTTATTGTTTCTATAACAGTAAAAGTGTGCATAATGTTATTTGACAAAATGTGTGTTATGTATGTTGTGGCTTAATTATAAATCTCTTCTTAATTTGGGAAAAAGGTCCAAATGGCATCAATGACCTTTTTAAACAGCAGGACTGAGCATTGATGACTGTAAGAAGACTGTTTTTTATTTATTTATTTGTTTATTTATTTTTAAAACCTTATATATTCCTGAACTTCTGTCAAACATAATTGTTTAAAAGATATTCTAAAGGATATTTTTATTGCTTATACCTGTACTGCCAACCCAATTATTAGTGTGATTTTCCCAAAATTATCGAATAATTTTCTTTTTCCTTATCCTGCATTCTCAGCTACTGTACTTCATGTTCTGCAAAACAATTTGTAGTAAAGATATTTACAGGTTTAGTTGTAAAAATACGATTTCTTGTAGCCTGAAGCACACAGTTTGTCTCAGAAAATTGACTATTTTCTCTCTTAAAGGATTCTGTTTTATATTTGTTGTCTCTTTAAAAAGATTGAATTTCAAAGCTGAAAAAACTCCCCAAAAAGGTCAGTGGTTTTCCTACAGTAAGGCCAAAATTGAGATAAAGTGAATACCAGGCAAGAAGTCTCTACTATTCCCTCCTGTCCCTAATCCATCGACTCCTGAGTCTTTGCCTGCAACACCATCATCAAAGCTTGGTTCAAAGTGAGGGAGAAATGGCCCACAGGCCCGCATAAAGGAAGGCTGACCTCCTCAGAGCTTACGGCGTCCTTCGCCCAGAGTCCTTTTAATAACTGTAGGATATTCAATTTAAAAACAATTCTTTGGCGTACCTGAAATGAGCTTTGGTTTGGATTGGTGAACTTGTTTTATGGACATTCCTAGAGACAAACAGACATATCTGAGTGACAACTCTGTACAGGCTGTTCAGTCCTCTTGTTTGAAAGGTGTTATTTTCCCTCTGCCAAGGTAAAATGGTCTGAAATCATATTTTCTATTGCTCAGTGGCCTGAATTTGTTAGTGTTCACACACAGAGCACATGTGGCTTGGTTACTTAACACCACAGACTGTAAATTGAAAAATAGTGTTTTCTCATGCTTATACGACACGGACCTTAACCTCTCATCCTGCTGTTGTTGATTAGTAATTGGTCGGTCTTACCTTAGGGTACATTCAGATTTATGGCTATATGTTACAGGGAGATTTAGAGTGGACTAATGTAGCCCATGGACTACAAGAACAAATAGTTTTTTATAACATTCACATTTTGGTTTCTGCAACTGCTCATGCAAAAATTATATATGTATGTATATATATATTTAAAATGCAGTTAAGCATTAAAAGCATTAAGTGTGAAAACACCGACTACATTAAACATATTACTTTAAACAAGGAAGTGATAAGAACCCTCCTTAAAACATTCATAAATTTCACAATAAACCTCTGTGTATTTCAGAACAATGTGATCTGGATATACTTTAAAGGAAACTTTAAATTTTCTTGGATTATTTGTTGATTTATTGAGCCCTGCATTAGAGGATCAATATCAATTTCATCCCTGCACATTCAGCACAGGGATAGATCAGTCACGTGTTTAGCTTAGCAAAGCATAAACCATGGCAGCAGAGGGAAATGCTACCCCCCAAACAGAAGTTAAAAAACAGCCCTTTCAGGTATCCTGGGTTCTAGTTATCAGTCTGCCTTGCTGCACTTTTCCCTTCCTGCTTATTTGTCTAACTCCTGTCTACCTTGGCTCATAAACATGCTGCCTCTCTGCTTTTATTCCTTCCAAAAGCATTGCATCAGAAGAATAAGGAAAAAAGCTATGCAGCAGTGAAGTAGTGCAAACAGAATAAACTAGAGAGTGTGATGAAGACCATCACTAAGCATTCTGAGCTTCTGTTAAGAAAAAGAGTTCATTAAGTCAGCTAAATTCCCTGTTGACAACAACATCCCTACCTTCAAGTCTTGGAGTAATTATTCCTGAAGCACAGGGCCAATAAAGATATCAGAAGAAATAGACTCACCCAGTGGTATGCTATATTTCTTTTCATTTGCTATTAAAGAAAAAGGCATTTACTCTTCTAAATTGGAAATCATGCCCCTATGATTCACCGATAATTTTCTATTTACCACGCTTTTACTGGTTCACTGCATAGTGGCAAATTTCCAAACAAATATTGTCTTGATTTTTTTCTTTATTTGTGCTTTAAATATTCAGTTGTTGTGGCTCTTTAGAACAAATCTTATGATTCACTGCAGGTCATTAAAGTTCTGCTCAATGATGTAAACCAGTTTCTTTAACATTGGCTGTAATCATGGTTTACAACTTAGATAAAATGTTTGCAGGTGCTTTGACTAGTTCTTTAACTTTATTTGCTTCAGAAAAACAGGAGCAAACCTCTTGGTGTTGCAACAATTTCTGCTGAACAAAACAAATTAATCATCATTTTTAAACACTCTTCAAGGGGCTTCAGGCTATAAAGAGTTGATGAATGCTATTAGGCTTTAATTATTTGAAAACCTAAATAATCTAAATAGGACCAATCAAATCCATAGGATTTGTGGAAACCCCTATACTAGAGCCATTATTAGAATAATAAAATAATGATACGTAGAAATTTCCTCCAAACCCCAAAATGACCAGTAACACCAGAAGCCTTAATACTGTAACTAACAACATGGCTCTGTTTGATCTGCTGTGATTTATGAAAACATTTTGAATGTATACTTCTTTTTATTCACAGTCAGATTATAATAAGGTCACCTTATCTTAATCTACCTTATTGTACTGTAAAAATGTATCAAATATTCTGTGATCATGTCAAAATTGTTTAGATGAAGTTCAACCAATCAATACACAGGAGGGCAAAATAGTTGATATGCCTTGTTGTATGAAACAAAACCCGCAATGTTCACAAAAAACATATTTTATACTTACAAAATTAATAAAAAGAAAATACAGTAAAAAATTATCAAATTGAGGCCAGACATTGCTTTTCAACCATGCATAAACAGAACAAATTAAGAAAATGATAAACTAATGAAAAGGGCCTGGATGACAATGATGGTACCCTTACAATAATGTGACCAAAGGGGGTTGTTAAAATAATGCGATTCCACTATACTTTGCATCACAGGTATGTAAAATCTTGTCAATAGTCAGGGCATCTATATGCTGTATAGGGCTACAGGTAATCACTATGCATTTTGGTGGCATGGTGTATACCACACTCAATGTGGACCAGTGGAAGGGAAAAGTTTAAATTTAAAAGAAAATTACAGACAAGAATGTTAAAGTCTAAGGCTATAAGACCATCCCCAAGCAGCTTTTTGGTCCTGTTACTAGAACTGCACATATTATTCAAAAATGTAAGATCTGTGTGACTGTAGTCAACTTCCTTGGATGTGGCTGCGGGTTTGTAAAATACTTTGTTTAAATATTTTAGATTTTGAGAGTATCCAATAAAGATTGTATAAAAAAATGTAAGTTGGATTGTTAAAAAACTTGTGTGACCAACATAAGGAGATATATTGTGTTTAAAAGCCTGGTTTTAAGTGCTTCTGTCACCCCAAAGACCTTTACTTAGTGGATTTTGAGCCATATTACCTAAAATTTTAACCCATCACTCTTGCTGGAGGGAATGTTTTAAGTTATTCCATCGTCCTCTAATGAAATACAACATTAAGAGGTACGACTCATAATTGCATAATTATACATTTAAGCTAGGACAATAGATTTGCCTCAGACTTTTTTTAAACGTTTAGATATTATTGTTAAGAGAGAAAATAAAGAATTTCTGTTTCTGCTGTTCTTGGTATAAACACTTTGAGTACCGTTGGTTTTCTTAAACTGTTATATTAACAATAATTGATCAGAAAACCTATGCATAACTTTCAAAGAAAATGCTTCAACAATAACAGTGATGCTATCTGGATGGTTACTGTTCACCCAGGATTTAAAATAATTAAGATGTAAAAAGTTTCTGTTTCAGTTGCTCATGCTAACTGTTCTAATCATTTTACTTGAAAAATTATTAATTAAATGTTCAGTTTTTTCTTCCAAACAGCACTTGAAATTCCACAGCAAACTGCCTGAGCCCAAAGACTATGTGATTTATGGGCTCCACCAGCACCTCTTTTCATAAGTAAGCTTATGCTTTTAAGCCCAAAGCACTCCTTCTCCTCAGCAGTCTTTATTATTTAGCAGCTTGGCAGCTTGCATGTAGTTAGATGAAACATGAAATCGTTATTCTGTCCTCTACTGCATAATAAGTGTTTTAGATTTCATTAAACCAAAATTAGGGGCAAAACTTTTACCTGACAGTAAAAGTAGGTTCCTTTACTTAAATATCATAAGTTCAATTTCATGTTCTTATAGTTACTGCTTGTAGAAATCAGGCTTCAAAATGAAAAATGCTCGGCTGTACGCAGCAGGGGGTCCACAGTCAGATTTTTTTTAAATATAGCAATCCTTCTTTGAACATGGGTTAAACAACGTTTCCATATATAACATTTGTTTGCACGGGTATAATTACGGAAGAGGATTAGTGCCACTGAAAAAAAAAAAAAGAGATTCTGACTTTTTTCTCAGAATTCTGACTTTAATCTCAGAAAGTCCATAAAACATATTTTAAATCTGATCACAGCCCACAGAATACCTGCAAAATGGGTGGTTATGGGGAGCAACAAAGAGAGTTCATCAAAACCTTCAGTTTTTATAATGAAAAGCTGCTGTTTACCTGCTTAATATCCAGTCATTTTTCAATAAGAGCACAAAAGCCAAAAAGTGACTTTTTTATTGTCAGAATTCAGTCAGAATTCTGAGATTAAAGTCGGAATTTTAAGAAAAAAAACTCAGAATTCTGAGATTAAAGTCAGAATTCTGAGAAAAAAAGTCTGAATTCTGACTTTTTTTCCCCATACTAAACTAAAATAACATTGAAAAATCTGTTAACTTTTTTTTTTTTTTTTTTTCCCCCAGTGGCCCTAATCCTCTTCCGTACTGTATATAATTGCTCAGTGAAGCACAAAGGGTTCAACAGTTTGTGTTGCATTTTATTTTGCTTTTCATTTTCAGTAGCATATTTTGCAAAACGTACATGTCACTGCAGGATTAACACTTTTTTCCTTGTTGTTTATTTCAAACTAAAGGCCTGAAAGTAGACCTGCATTATTGTAGTTAATATTGTTTTCTTTGCACCCTTTTATTGTTATCAAATAAAAAAATGTCCATAAAACACGTTTTAAATCTGATCACAGCCCACAGAATACCTGCAAAATGGGTGGTTATGGGGAGCAATAAAGAGAGTTTATCAAAACCTTCAGTTTTTATAATGAAAAGCTGCTGTTTATCTGCTTAATATCCAGTCATTTTTCAATAAGAGCTCAAAAGCCAAAAAGTGAATTACTCCATATTTCAACACCATTTTGTAATATTCAAAAACTCTGCATCAAATAAATATATGCAAACACAAAATGCGAACTTTATAAACATCTTCAACTGAATACAATGACAGTTACTGAGTCTGCATTTCTGAAAATGTTGGTAATGTTTTTTACTAAGACAACCCCAGTAAAGCCAAGTTGTTTTTCTCTTGCAGACATTAGTATGCATAATGCAGCAGTGAGGATTTTAGTCTTACATTGCTTCTGCCACAAAGGCAGGGTGGGGGTGGGGGGGCATGTAGCAAGTCACTTGTCTTCATGTGTATGCTGCTCTGTCAACTCAAAATTCAGTGGGGTTTTGACTTTGAAGCCCCTTTGATATGGTGCTTTTGAAATGTTGAAGGACGCTTTGAAAAGGAAAAGAAAAGTTTAATTAGTAGCCTTATGTTAGAAGGGTACCATAGGAAAGCTTTCGCATTGAAAGACCAGAAATTTCTTCTTTTTTAAGTTCTCTGATTAAATGTGCCATTGAAGTTGAGTTATAAATGGAAATTAATGTCTCTTGAAAATTGCTCCTTAATGGTTGCTTTACTTCACTTTAGATCAACCACTTGGGAATAATCTGTTTTTATTCAAGCACATCAGGAGCTGAATTACAGAATTATTGATCATTTTAACTCTAAAGATGTACTTTCTTTTTTAATTCCTACTGGTTAAGCTCACTAAATGGGATGTAGTGTATATTTAATTCCACACGTGTTGTCATGTCACCTTTCATGCAGACACATACAAGGTAGTTGGTGTCTTTTTCTCCAGCCTTTGAAATGCCTGTTTATTCTTGCATACATAAAAATTATGTCTTGATAGATTCTGACTGAATTTGCCAATTTGCTCCTTTGTTTCCTGTGTGACCGCCTTTAGTTTTGGCTGCCAACATGCAGATGATGTCTTCTGGGACATAGCATGCACACATTACACTTCTGAAGCATTTGCTGGAATAATCATAAGCTTACAGGCCTTGAGGCGATTTGAATGATGTCTTTTGCTGCTTTACGTTAATGTTTAGATATTCAAATTAAACATTATCCTCAGGAATAAATGCTCCTATATTTGCTTCACTGCTTGCTTCATTCTTTTGATTCAATAAAAGTACAGTTTATAATCTTACAGCTCCTGTGATGAAATAGAATATTAACAACTTGGCAGTATCACAGTTATGATCAAGGATTATAATCTTCCATCATTTCAAAGCTTGAGAAATAACAGATATTAAAAAAAAACATTGAAAACCTATTCTATGGTATTTGTATAATTTAATGATATACAATATAATATACAGTGGTTTGTCATCGAGAATGTGAACATCCAAAGTCCTTAAATAAAAGGCTGTATTTTTGTTAGAAGAAAACAAAATAAGTTAATTTTCCTTATCCTTAACGAAAAAGACCATCAGCAAGGAATAATCAATGGATGATTATCTATACCTAAAAATAATACCTTCGTGGTGATTTACTTAGTTTAGTTTTAATGAGTAAAAAATAAAAACAATAGTCCCAGACCGGCCATTTTTTGCCCAAAAATACAGTAGTAACACCTCACATCGGGTAAAAGTTATTTCACCATTCATGATCCTCCATAGACCGGTTCGTCATTGGATTGTCAACTTGAAGATGGAGGATTTGCCATCGAACTTGTGGCCAGAGAAAAAACATGTAATTTGTAGCCAAAATTTAGAAGGAGTACGTTTTCAATATGACTTGGATAATAGTGCGTTGTGACAAAAACACCAGATACACCACTGGGACTTGCTGAATAGCCGATACTGCACCGTGATGTCACAACGGTAGGTGGCAGTAATGTTCTTTGACAAACATGAATGTCTCCAGTAAAGCAAATCCAGATGAAATTACTGTTAATTAAAAACGTTATAATTTATTGAACATTATGTAATAATCTCATATTTAAAGTACTTTCAGAAGTTTGAAGTCTCCTTTAAACAACCTTGTACTAATATATGTTTGGTATACTATAGTACAGAGGACAGTTCCTAGCTGTTCTGGCTATTTTATGTTTGAAATGACGCTCCCCAAGCGATATCTGTCTCTCTCCACTTTCTTTCTGCTGTACTGTACACAAATGGCTTTGCCTCATCTGACCTGCCTGAAGTTTGTAGATGACACCACTTCAGGGGTGTGATGTAGTACGGCAATGAGCCTACAGACAAGCAGGAGGTGGATTGGTCAGTCTACCGGTGTGCTTATTACCTTCTGGATGGAAAAATTAATCTGGCAAGCTAGTTTAATACAATTTTCACTCATGTTTATTTCTACTTATTATTAATCTGGGACTTCTCTGACTTAATCTGTTTAAAGAAAGGAGGAACATTCTTCAGAACCTGCAAATGTGTTTGAGTGACGCAACACCTAGTGCCCGCCTAAACAAAGTTTTTTTTAGCCAGTCATTGTGACAGATTAAACAGCCGTGGACACCGTTGGAAATAACGACAACAAAGCTAGTACACTCTGACTGTTCCTCTGTCAAAGATTTCTTTCCAGCATTTTATTGTCATTACACTGTCACAAAAACAGCGCAACAAAATTTACTCTCTATATTTAACCAATCCCCTTGGGGAGCAATGGGCTGCTATTTACAGCGCCTGGGGAGCAGTGTGGGGGTTAAGGGTCTTTTGTTTAGAGAGCAAGAGTGGCGGTCTGTGGTAGTGGGTTTTGAACTCACAACCTCAGGATTCCAGGACCTATGCCCTAACCACTAGCATGCCATTCCCCCTAATTGAGATGAAATAGTGGAATGTGGAAAAACAAATATAGCAGCAGCTATGCATGCCTCCTTCTGTGCTGCTATGTGTTTTGGTTCAGCTGTAGGCTCTGTCGTTGTTTTAAATCACAAATACATGTGCTGCCTTAAACCACAATACTTCAACATGATTTGTCCACCTGTTTTGAAGCAGTCTCAAAAGCTTGAAGCAGGAGTCGGACGAAATCAATTCCCCTGTCTTTGTGAATGGACAAATACCACAACAATCCAAATCTCAGGAAAGGTTACTCTCAACCCATTAAGAATTGGAGAAGACGGTGGACATCCTGAGAATTGGTCCCACACTACCTCCCTTTACCATCCTGACCCGCAGACTAGGTTCAGAGAAAGGCCTAGCAAGGACTATACTTTCTCCAGCATTTCAGGAGGTATAACCTTCCACAGAGGATGCTGATTATCTTCCACACTTATTCTGTTGAGTTGTTTTTTTTTATGTTTGTTTTTTTGTTTTTGTGTGTGCATCCATCTTTAAGTGGTTTGGCTCAGCCACAATACGGGATAGGTTCATACTGAAAGTAACAATTATGTCTTTAGAGACAGTAATCAGGGCTGGCATTCTCTCAGTCCAGGACTTGTACACATCTAGGGTCAGAAAAAGGGCAACAAACATATAAATCCTGAACACAGGCTGTTTAGACTTTTACCTTTAACGTATAAGCCAAATCATTATTTGCTAAAATGATCCATCGTAAGAACAGTCTGTTCCACTGCAGAGTGTTAAACTGATGAACAAAATGAACACTTCACTCTCTGAGCAGTCAACTATTTTACTAGAAAACATTCACATAAAAAATAACTATATATCTCAAGCTTGTGTTTACTAATACAAACTGTCATTCTTTTTATTGAGAAATAAATAAGTAAATAGAGCTCTATTTTCACCTGATTTTGGCACTCAACTTATGATGATATGATGTGAGGTACTTCTTCTATAACTAATGTTGATACGATATGAACAATGCAAACTGAAGTCAAATTCCTTGTTTGGACTCCAAAATGATGGATTCTGATTCTGTTTTATTGTAAAATGTATCATTTCTCAACAAAGAGTCCAAATATCTATTTAAAAAAGAGAAAACAAGGGTTTGCGATTGTTTTCTACAACATACACAAAACAATTTACAAAGTTTAGATTTAAAACTGTCTTCAGACTTTTAAATATGTAGTACTAAAAGGTGTTGCCTTATCTCAGCACTTTTCTATTATTTTTAAAGCATCATTTCCAATGTCTTAGCTTGCCTAAGAGAAAACTTAAGAAGATGCATGTTTAAGGAAAGAGATTCGGAAATCTTTAACCAGTTTTACCCCTCTAAGTCGACTTTCATTTTAAACTTTAATTCTTAAATCTCAGACATCATTGATTTAATTGCTCTTGTTAAAGTAACGGTTGTATCAGGAAAGAAAATAGTCTCAGTGGAGAAGTGCTTCACCAGTCAGAAAGGAAGAAGGGAGTGATAAAAAGCTGAGAGCAGATGGGGAAAAGTCCAGGTTCACTATAACATCTATAAAGAGAATGTGATATAGAAGTTACTACTAAAAAATGCAAATATTTCTTCATTAGCAAAAACATCTTCTCAGAGGTTAATCAACATGCTTTATTATACCAAAATGGTACAAAAATAACTTCTGTAGTAAAATAATATCTATAACAACCAGTAACAAAATTAAAGCTCTCTTAAAAAAACAAACAAAAAAACAATAATAATGTTCTAAATGTGACCCATTCTCTATTAGAAAATATAAAGCTACAACTAATTACCTCTTTACATCATCCTCTGTTTCTGCAAGTCCCAATTTTCTATCTGGTGTTTGTCACTACGCGCTATTATCCAAGTCATTTTGAAGACATTCTTCTTTGAAATGTTGGCTACTTATCAGGTTTTTCTCTGGCCAGAAGTTCAAAGGCAAATCCTCCCTCTTCAAGTTGGCAATCCAATGACGAACTTGTGGATTATGAATCGAAAAAGTGAAATAACATTTTTTTTTTCTTTTAACCCGATATATTGCAACATCTAACTGTCATGCACTTGGGCATTGTCACTTTTACAACAGCTCTGGCGAATTTCAATGGTGAAGTCTTCTCGAAATCTAAAACAATTGTTGTTGATTGCAGGTATAATTGTATAATAGTTCCCATTGATTTACCGCATGGTGACGTCACTACCGGAATATACAGTATGAGGAGTGATGTGTTACTTGGCCACTCCGAGAGCGTTGATAGCGACGTAAATTATTATGATTTTTATTTTTATACTGATTAAAGCCATTGATTATTCCTTGCACATGACACTGACCCATAATATGAATTCACCAGGTAACAATGAAGCCATTCAAGTTCTGGGTAAATTGAAACAAGAAATCAATGGATGGATGTGCCAAAACATTATTTAGCTTAATTAAGACAAACTAATCTTTAGACCAAATTAAGATAATTCAAATGTTGGCACACAGCTTTGGTTAATACAGCAAGAAACCACCAATCAGGCTTTAAATCTATGTGTCATAATGGATTAGGACCTGAATCTTTGGTAAATTTAGAACTGTATTTGTGTCTTCACTGATCTGTCTAAAACATTGTTTAGGCAGCTGATCAGAATGCTGTTGTGGACTACACAACTCAAGTTCTAAAATTGTTACACTGGCTCCCTATATCAAAGAACATATTTTGAATTAATTTTTTTAATCTATAAATATCTGAATAGTTAAGCTCCAAAATACATTACAAACTATCTGTGTCTACCAAACTAGACCACTCAGGTCTTCTGGCTCTAATCTACTTCACATACCCTGAACCAGAACCAAAACTGGAGAAGCAACATTTAGTTTTCATGCTCCCAAAATCTGAAATAAACTCCAAAGAAGCTGTAAAATCATTAAAATTCAAGTTTATTTAAATATAGATTGAAAATGCATTTGTTTAAAGTGTCTTTCGACTGTGATAACTGTATCTCACCATTAGTGGTTGAGATTTATGTCCCAACATTTGTTCCATTTTCTCAAACCTTTTGAAATTTCTATCAATCATCTTATCTTTTAATATATTATCCACTAACCTTAATGTCTCATTTTCAATCTATTTTACTTTGTATTAATGTCACTCTAATATGGTTTTCTTTTTTTGTTTTTTTTGTGTACAAGACTTTGACTTTTATTGCCACTGAAATGTGCTATACAAAAAAATGCCTTACCTTACTAAAGCATTTATAGCAGTTAACATGTCTAATGATGGGTTCTCATTTAAGTAAGTTTACCCTTGACTTAACTATGATATTTTCAAGATTGCCAATAGATCTTAAGTGAGTATATTTACTTGTAAAAAATGTTTTTAAATTTTCTTCATTAAAAAAATCCTCCTGTCTTTTCTTAAAACTCACCTAAATCCTGTGGCATGTTGTACATACAGTACTGAGAGCTTGTTTTTTTTTTTTTTTTTATGTCGTCCTTTATCAGTTTTAATTACTTGAAGTTATTTTACTTTTAATTGTAAAAATGTTAAGTTTTTAACCCTTATTCTCTGTGTTAGCTTGTCTATATTTTTCTTGTCTATTTTAATCTTACTTTTGTTTTCAGTTGTATGTACAACACTTTGATTACCTTTGTTATTTTAAAATTGCCTCTAAAAAGGACATGGTATGGTTATGTTAAGAATGCTTATTGAGGATGCACATCAATATCATTAAATCAAACGTAATCTTGCTGAAATAATTATGTTGCTATAATTTCACCGCTGTGTAGGAATGTTTCCATTTTCTGTTTTTCAAACATAAATCTTGTTAAAGATTAAATGTTCCTTCAAATCATAAGAAACTACAACACTGAGTGAAAAATTTGAGAAGTTAAGGTACCATCTATCCATAGGCTACTTAAGCAAAAAAGTAAAGGCTTCAGTCTTTATTTTTTATATTTGGGCATTTCTTTACGATGTTTAATTTTCTATGAAGGATACAAGCCTGTAAGCCTCTCTGTAAATGTAAATAAACACCAGGCAGTATTTTAGATCAGCATACATGGCAGCCCCTAAACACATATATAGGGAATCCAAATATGACCGGAAATAGATGATGATAGAATGGAACGTTTTCCTACCCCCTCTTTGACTGCAAGTGTACTAATGAGTTGTATAGTGGAGTTCACTTGAAAGCCTCTTCAGTATTCTGTAATTGTAGTTTGGTTTTTACCTGGATGTCAGTCATAAAATGATCAAACAAAACTAAACATGAGGCCTTAATGCAAAATACATTTTAGGTGACAATGTTTGTGTCTTCAATTGAATTTGAAATAAGGAGACTAAATGTTGTATCTTTTAAAGAGATGGACAGTACATGTACACTCACTGTCCTGCTTTCTATTCCAGGATTAGCTGTGTTGTATTTTCAAACTCCTCTTCAGCTTGTTGGTTGTCAAAGAATGAGCAAATTGTATTGCTGCTCTTAATATCCTTTGCCTTAAGGGTGAGCTATAGTCGATCAAGCATATAGGTGGATATGGACCAGTGGCCCTAGCAACCATCATTTTAGTATCTGCTTTTCTCGGCTTCACTACCCTCCTCCATCCACAGACTTGCTGCCTTCACACCTTCTTTCGGTCCATTCATCTCTCAGCTGTCATTGTCTGACTGACTGACATGTAGTGGCCTGTTTTTCCTCCCCTGCAACAGGCTATCCATTGCATGTGCAGATGGTTTTAGTACGCTGGAACTGGGTGTGATGACAGCAATCACCAAAGCCCCTGATTTTCATTATAACCAAAGATAGTAATTCTGCTCTGATATCACCTTGTTTTCTTTACTCTACTGTGTAAATTCAAAAACCTATGTGTTGGCACTTTATATACTATATGTGAACCTGAGTTTGTGAGTCCATCTAATACTACAATAACAGCCAAAGGGAGATCTACAACAAAAATAGCTCTACTGAGAAAATAGCATCCCTTTTTATGTAATTTGTGTAAATCACAACCCGATTAAATATTGTGACATTCTCAAAGACTAAAGCTATTTTAGCAATTCAGATGAGAAAAAAAAATTCTGCCCACTGAAGTTTCACAGAATGAAGTACTTATTCCCTAGATTTGAAATAAATCAAATCTTGATCTTTGCTTGATATGTTACTAATCTCCTCTCTCCCTAAATAATTTCGTTAAACTGTGCTTA
Source organism: Cyprinodon variegatus (assembly GCF_000732505.1). Taxonomy (NCBI): domain Eukaryota; kingdom Metazoa; phylum Chordata; class Actinopteri; order Cyprinodontiformes; family Cyprinodontidae; genus Cyprinodon; species Cyprinodon variegatus. The sequence goes on from NW_015150543.1 coordinate 837,947, forward strand.
TATATATATTTTGTTTGTTGTTATTATTGAGCAGAATTAGTTTTCCAGCCTATTGATTGTGTAGCACCTCATGTAGCCTCATGCAGATATTGATAAAGTTAACACATTTGAAGGAGCATGAAGCATTTAAAAAAGAACAACAAACTAAACACACACCCAGCAAGTCAGAAAGAACTCAGTATACTACTGCAGCATGGAAAAAATTTTCTTAAAGCAATGCTGGCTAGCCTTTTACAATCCAAGCACCTAATCTTCTCTTCTTTTAAGCAAAAAGCTTTTTGTAACTAACCTTAAAGATATAGAAGAAGATTTTCTTTTTCAGGGTAGATCCTCAAAATAAGTGGTCCTTTTAATTGTCAATCATTCTGGTGATATGTTTACGTTAAGCCGTCCTACAGTAGAGCCATTCAAAATTCCTCCACTTTCCTTGATGGTGGGCCTTGGCAAGTCCTTAGCTGGTCCCTTACAATTCATTTTTAAACATCAATCTTTGTAGTAACATATTCTTTCTTTCACGATTTGTGGGCATTAAGATTGAAAGAGAAGCACCATTTCCTGGTCAAACCCTGTAATTCAGTGAAAGGGTGGAGTCAGAGTAAAAAAAATATGCACACCAGGGAGAAGCAGGGGGTCACTCCAGTGGCTGAAAATTGGGGGGGATTTTGCTGGGAGTTGCAGGGAAGTGGGCTGCCATTCGGCTGGCATCTGACTGGGAGGGGCCATTTTGAATGGCTGCTATTGTACGTGCTAATCCCCAGTTAGCTATCTTTTTTCTGTGCATGCTCACTTTGAGGCGTATGTTTGTGGTTACGGCTTCAGACAGTCATGAAGCTCACCTTTATTACTGCGGTTCTTTGAAAATGGCCAAGAGTCGTAAGGAAAAAATTGTCTGCGCAATGTATGAGGAAAAAATAAATTATGGGATTTGCTGTCACAGCGGCCAGCTGTCGCCATAGGTTGTCGCTACCTGACAGCTGTGACTAATCGCAAAAAAGATGAGAATGGTCATAATTCCAAAGATGGTTGAACTAACTTCTGTATCAGCCTTCGATGCTTTTTGGTGCCAAAAATTCTGCATTGCTGCAAAAATATATTTGTATATTCCACAACTAATTTAGGCATAAAAAATGTATAGATATACATTTTTTTTTCAAATTTCATATATAAGGAAAATTATTTCCTATACAGGGAAAACGGGTTGATCTTTTCCTGAAATGTTCTGTTAGTTTTACTGTATGTCAGAACGAATGTGAAGTAAATCTTTGAAATAAGTTTGACTGTGCACTAAATATTTCATAAAAGACATGGTGATAATCAATGTGTGTTTTTCTTAATGTGAGGCAGGTCTTTCTGTTTTCTTTGGTCAGCAGTATTTCTTCCCTTTGAGCCACTCCTGTGGAAGTGGATCTTGTCCAATCTCTCTGTTTTAAATCATTATGTACAACCATAGCTGAATCAAGTGAAGCCTGCAATCGTTTGTGACCTGCAGTAATTCTTCAAGGCCAGACAACCCAGGGGAAAAGTAGATAATATTTCTCACTAAAGGTTTACAAAAGACTCAAAGCTGTAGATATGGCTTTGTAACCTACTCCAGACTAAAATGCATCTTTAAATAAAATTTTCATCTGTTCTTAAATGGTTCATGATCAAATGGTTTCTGAGATCTTTAAGCCTACTTCATCATGTCAGGAAGGGTCTTTTTAAGTGGTTATGTGAATATAAAAATCAAGCATTAATTGGATCTCTGATGCATTTTGTGTTTTGAAAAAAAAAACAAAAACTAAAGCTTAATTCATGATTTAAGTGAAGGGTAAAGTTAGTGTTGAAAAGCTTTGAAACCGAATAGATTTTCCTGTTTAGATGAGTGGGATGCTTCTTTCCACAGCTCTTTAGAATTTGCAACCATATTTTAACATTGCTTGATTTTTGTTTAAGCATTTGTTTTGTTGGAAGAAAAACAGCATGAAAACACTGCACAAACAATTCAGTCAGAGCGAATTCAAATTTTAACATTGCATATTTTCCTTTGATGTTTCATGTTTTTTTTGTGCTGATACAAATTCACACCAATATTTAATTTAATAGATTCATTGCTTTGTCAACACAAACACTAAAAAGATAAGCACTGGTAACAGTTGGATTTAAATGTCAGGTTTTCTTTAGATGAAATGGAAAGACTTGTTAGCAGGGCTTTTTTCTGATTTTATTGTTAGCAAGAAGGAAGACACCAGTTGTGACTCAAACATCAAGAGTTCTTCCACTTACAGCTTACATTGAATAAACTATTTTAAGGCGACCACCGAGGCTACTGTGTTGCTTCCTGTACAGCCAGCTGTGCTAAGTTCTTATGGACAGATATCATTTTGATAATAGTTTAATTTCATCAAAGCAGGTATAAAAAAGGTTGGATGTTCTCGGGCCATTAGGTGCCAGGTTTCCTATCCCCTACGTTTCTCCATCCTCCATTTAGCATAATGACACTCAGACAATCAGTGCTCATGTAGGAATATAGGCCGAGGTATTATGCAGAATAAAACGGTGTTAATGTGTGATGCTTAAATACCCTGCTCTGTAACAGTGATGTGATTTTACAGCTGCAGCCTGTATCTGATTACAGCAGAGGAAGCAGAATTTCAGACTTGCTGCTGTCAACAAAGAAGATTGTCTTGGATTCATTTTCTAATGCTCTGATGTAATTCCACGCTGTGGCAACACTTGTGTATAATAACAGCCTTGTGGTTATATTTGCGCTGGGTCTCCCCATGCTGCTGTGATTTATAAGCATAGATTCCATCTGCAAACAGGCTACGAGGCCTCAGCCTACTGGGGCACTACCCCAGGTCCAGTGCTATTTACTCAGCCAGCCGAGACCAAGCGTTCCCCTGGCAGAATCCTGTAGTCACTCAGCATGGCTTTCTCTCCCTTTAACCTATGTGCTCAAGGCTACTCTTCTGTGCAGGCAGCATGGGATAGTGAAGCACCTACCACAGGACACTGCTGCATTTTACTGCAAGTTAAGCTTTACTGTGTCACTTCCTGCTGCTTAACAAATGGCTGGGAACTGCAGGGTATCAGATCTATTGGTGGAATAATGGTGGTTTATGGAGCACTGTCTAGTGTAAGTTAGTCATACCAATTAATAAAACTGCTCAAACAGGGCACTTACATAGTGTAATTTTGCATTTTGTCACACTTAAATGCTTTATATGGTCAAATGGATTTGAACATAATTCAAAGATGGCCTCTAAGATAACAATATATTATATTTTGATAATGTTATCTAGATGCCAAAGCAAAGCAGCCACAGATCTTTCTTTTTTTTTTCTAAAACGATGTCAGATTTTTGCCAAATCCACCAGGAGACAAAATTTCTAAAACAGAAACCCTCTTATGTCTTTAATTTCACCAAATATTAATTGCTAAAAGAAATTGTGAGTTCATTAAGATACAGAATTTTAGCTATATTTTGTAGGGTTTATAACTTGGTGTATTGCATCTTTAGGCTTTGCACGGCTAAGGGGGGTCCAGGGTTATCCTCCCCCGGAAAATTTTGAAATGTAAACTCTTTGAAATGCTATTTCCTGCATTTTGAGGTGGAATACAGTTAATTTTTTTGTATTTATTATAACACTATTTTTTTCCTGATTATGGAAAGTCTGTGTGCTTGAGTAGAGGTGGAAATTTTATAAGGAAATGTCAGGTACAATATTGTTTCATAGGTTCATTCAAACAATCAGATAGTGTAATGATAGTTTCACACCTGCTGTACCTGCTGTTTCATTTTTAATGCTTGTACACATTAAGGTGTGTTAAGTTTTTACAGATACATCTGATGCTTCTGCTGCTCCTGTGTTCAATGGCAGAGAATGGATTAGCTGTATTTGCTGTGATAAGTGGGTAAAAAATAGTTATGTTTTTAAGTGAGAAAGTCCACCTCAAAACACCGTCTGTGCAGTCAGTACATCAATATTACGATCCTGCCCTAAAATATTATTTCGCTGTTGGAGGCGCGCATGCCCCGACAGAGTGACGGTGTTGTCACTGGGAATCCCCGTCAGCAGCTGCCTCAGGCCGGGTCGCCTCTTGGGGGATTTTCCTTACTGTTTGTAGCGGCTGGAAGTAGATGTTGCCGTTTTTCAGGTTTGTGGTACAAACTGTAGGAACCAGAATAAAAAAAGCTAACATATTTTGACAGCAGGTTTTGACATTTTAATTTAATTTAGGTCTTCATATACAGTTTCAATGGAGTGATGATATTGCTCTGCATCAGCAGCGCTGTGTCCGTCTCCCTGCCAGCTCGCAAATCAGTGTATCTGATTGGTTGATGTAGCATGTCGAGCAGCAAAAATTCATTTTTTCCAACTCCAGCATCTACTGCTTGTGAAATATTGCACATTTGAGCAAATTTTCAAGCGGAAAAACAGGGCGTACAATTTGTCATTTTTTTAGTAAATGCATACAGCACAGCAATGCATACAGCCGTACATTTGTACAATATACGACTGTACACATTGCTAACTAAAATCCTGTTAAGATATGTTGTGGCCAATATGAGTTGGTCTTGTTGCTCAGTTTAGCGATGCTTCCCGCCTTGTTTGATCAAAAATTGACCTTGATTTAGGTAAGTGAGGCTTTCAGTGCTTTAGACATTGTTCTTGATGTTTGACATTTGTAATCCCTTTGCTATTCACTGCTGAGTAGAGGGTGGCTTTCTCTATGATTCAGTTGGATCTCAAAGCCTTAGAAATAACTCTCTCTAAACTTGTCCAGGCTGATGGATGCCAATGACTTTGTTTCTCATCTGCTTTTGAATTTCTTTTAACTTTGTATTTGCTGGATATTAACATTGGTCTAATGATCTTAATCATTTCAGTGTTACATACAAAACACATCTATGGGGGATAATACTTATTTTTTTCTTTTGTAATGATATACAGAAACTATAGTTTGCTGTGATGCATTCTGATCTTTGTGGAGATGCTTAGAGGAAGGATGCTCCACTTAAAATTGTTGTGATAGATTAGGGAGGAGTCCCAGCAGCAAAATAATTTCCCCGGTGACCAATTTCCGAACACACTGTAAGCAAAGTATATCAGCTACCAACTGGTGTGTCAGGCAAAGCCTTATGGTATGGTTGCTGGAAGACATGCTGACTCATTTCTAACAAGCAGCCAGAGAAAGAAATGTATTAAACACAAAATCATAGGTCATGGCTGACTATTTCATTTACTGACCTAATTAATGCCAGACCCCAAACTCTTAGAAAACTGTGTAAAGGGGATGCACAGGATTGATGCAAAATTAAAGGTAATACAAGAATAGCTATACTAGTCTTTTTGCTGTATGCAGTTCCTAGCTTTGATTCTGTCACAACTATCGAAATGGTTTATTAATTTTGTAATTTTCTTCTTGTGGTACAAAACCCTGAAATTTAAGTTTAATTTCATTAAAATGTTCAATAAAGCTTGGCTACTTCACCTTCAAGGTCGTTTCAATGTTTCTGGTTTGCAGAATATTTGCAGAACATCATTCCTGTTGAAAAGAAATTCTTACTGTTCTCAGCAATTGGTAAACACTGTTAGGGAAGTTACTTTAAAAATAATAACTTTTGCTGATTACTCTGTACTTCTATTATTAAGGTACATTACTTTTGTAGTTATCATTTAGGGAAAGCAGCTTTTTTGCAGCTTATTTTGAGTAAAGTTCTACTATTGAGAACACAACAAGTATTTATTTTGAGCTCTTTATTATAAACTATGTAATGTAATGTAAACTGCGCACTTGAAAATAAAACAGCTAGTCCTGTACAATGTAATGAAACTTTCAAAATAACTCATATCTAAAGAAAAAAAAAACATTCATTGCATGAAAACCTCCACATTTTACTGATCCATCTGATCAATAAATACAGTAAAATAAACACTGAATTGAAAAGGCTGTGTTAACTGAATATGCTGGCCTTCTTAGCAGTGGGATAACAGGGATCAGGAGATATTAACAGATAGGCTGCAGGCAACAGATACCACATCCCAACACAATGCGTGAATATGCCTTATGAATACAGCTTTCACTCTAAGGAAACAATTAAGTATGTTCAACTTCAAGCTTGATCCCATACTTAGTATCGCTGAATCTGTACTACAGAACATTGTGTCATCCTCTCACTCGGCAAAAGAGAAACAGTTCTACTCAATGATGTTGCTGTAGATGTCTGCAGAAACATTCCTAATTTTCTCTGCAGGCTTTGTATCATGCACTAGATGACTAACGGACATGCCGCTGCTCCCCATCGGGAACACATTTATGCACCTGAGGAGACTGTTGCTGTCACAATGCAGTGGCAGTCACACAATGTCACTTCCAGTGTTTTTGTGGAAGGATAAACATCATTAGGTTTTTTAATCAGCTTGTCAGAAGCATGAAAAAATTGCAGGTGAAGGGGCTATTTTTCCATCATTGTGCGCAATATTTACTCTAAGCATTTCACCCAGGTGCTGCGCTCTGTGCTTGTGGTCTAGTAAGCACAGTTAGAGGGAATCAGGAACACGAAATCCAACAGTTTCTCTAATCATTGGCTCTTCTCATTTGGCTCTGGAAAATAATGATATTACAGAGACTTATTTGCTCTGGCTATTTCTTTTTTTCTGCTACAGTTTTAGTCCAGTATTAAAGTTCTTAAACAAAATGAATAGTTAGATGCCTTTGATATTTATTTTGCGTGTGGAAGTCGCTAAAAAGCTGGAAATTTTATTTTCTGATCCATTAGTCCCCTGCACTGTGGTACTGACTGGATGACACTATAAATATATTAGTCCTCAAAACTTTTTGTACACTTCTCTGGTTGTCTTAATTCTGTCAATAAACACCCCTTAAACAAAGCAAATACATGTGTCATAGTGGGCTCAGATCCTGACAGCATCCAATTAGGTGATTATCTGATGCTTCTTCACAACAGCAAGATCAATAGTTTTTAATGGATTAGCCAGCAGACTAATAAAAGGGAATTTCATTGATTATGCTGCGGGTTGTCATTGCCTCACTGTGATATTGTGGGAATTAGCTGATGTCAAAGCAGACATTCAAGTTAAAGCGACTGACATTGGGGCTGTTCAAATTATATTGGATAACAGTTGTGGAGGCAAAAGCTTATGTAAGGTATTAGAAAATGTTTTTAATCTTAACTGATTGTAATATTTATCCTTGCTCTTATTTTAGAATTGATTCTCCCACTTAAATAGGCTTAAAATGTAACCATAGTATAATTTACTTGGTTATAACTTTCCCCAAACTAACCTAAATGTTTAGTTATTTAACCCTTTTGTACTTTTAGCCGGCCTCTTTCTTTGCCACAGGCAGAATTTATCACTGGACTAGAAAGTGCCGCACTCTGCCATGCTTCATCCTTTGTGGTTTGTGTCAGACCCAGACAGTCATCAGAAAAGGTCAAAGCTTTGGTAAAAGATTTAAATCAGCCTAAAATAAGAGAGATTTACCCTGACAGGCAGAGGCTGAAAACTGGTAAATAAGAAAGCAAGCAGAGACTCATTCCTCATCACTTAAACCAAGGACAAACAGGGCTATTGTATTTCAAACTAGGGGCTGTAGCGTGTGCGCCATCTTAATATGATTGCATGATTATTTCAGAAACCACAAGAGGAACACTGTTTTTGTTCTCCCCTTCTTCAGATCTATTAATCGTGTTTTTCTTTCTGAAATGAGGTGATCTTGACATAGCTGAAAGCAGCAACATATTTTTAAATCCAACTTGGCAGGGTCAGTGTGGAAAAAGAAAAACTGCTGGCTTTCTTTTGACTGAGGAGCAAATTCGCATATTGTTGTTGTATTTTGATGTGTCTCTTAGCTGTTTTATATCCATCCAGATGTGTGAGGTTCTAGTGTACCATTTACATTTTCCCCCCATTTGTATCTTTACTATATTAATGCTTTAGCAACACTTTTTGATGAATGCAGGAACTGAGGCGCTTATTTAACTTGTTTTGAGGACAAACAGGACATTTGGAAAAATCCTTCCTCTTTAGTGTTTATTAATGTACTTAAAAGATGAATGGGATAAAGGGAAGCTCACAGAGAGGCCTATGCATCATAATATATTAGCTCACCGGAGAAAAGAATAATGAAACTATTTTAAGCTTTAAAGCCATGCTTGAATAATATATCTGTTCCAAAATGCAACAAAGCAAGAACTATTACTAGGTAGTTACTTTTTATAATCTTTTCAGAAAAGACATTCATAAATATATGTTGAGTTTTTTGCTCTTTAGCCTATAAAAAGCTTATAGTTTGAATTTTTATACTGTGTTATCTGGAAGTTTTTTTTTTATAAACACAAAGGCAAGACAATATTTGTATAGTGCAATTCTATACAAGGACAATTGAAATAGCTTTATATCAATTGAACAATAAAATAGTCAAACAGTACAGGCAGAAAAAAGCAAATGAAGAAAACAACATGGTAAAAACAGGTTTGACCACAATCTAAAAATGATAATACCTAAATTAACAGTTTAACTTCAACAGTCAAAGGCAGTTCTAAATAAGTAAGTTTTTAACTGACTCAAAATAACTCAGGCTTTCAGCACTTTTACAGTCTTTTGAAAGTTTGTTCCAAATAAGTGGAACATAGGAACTAAATGCTTCTTCTCCATGTTTGGTTTTAGCTCTGGGTGTACAGAGCAGGCTTGAAGGTGAAGTCGAGTTTTTTTTCAGGTACATTTCACTTCACCTAAGACTTAGCATTTGTAAGATAAATGGAAAAAAAATTGACCTGTTCGGAAATTCATAACCTATACAGTCTGATAAAATAATACTAGGTTTAATTATTATAATATAATTAACATCATTGATATTATTTTGTCCTTATTAATTCACTTGCAGGTATTGTTGTCCTATGATCCATTTATCCTCACACTGCTTGGTTTTCTTTTCCCAACTGTAGTTTAAACTAAATGTTTAGATTTAAAGTTTGTTTAAATGCATAGCCCTTTGCACACATACAGGTGAAGTCTATATTAAAGTTGTCTTACTATAGCTTTATATAGGAGCAGTTACCTTAAGTACTAAGCTGAAGCTCGCTCATACTCACTGTCCTGATGTCAATTGCACTTTATTTTGGCAGTGTGGAGTAGGGGTGTAATGATTCATTTGAACAATGACACGATTTATATCATGATTCATGGTTTTCCATTCGATTCATGGTCGATTTTTGATTCATTTCTAACAATCCGATCGGATACCGTGACTTGAAATCAATTCAGTAATTCTTAAGCCAAAAATGTAAGCCATCTAAAATAAAAACCTGCTTACTGAAAATCTCCTAGATTTTTATTGTTTCTTTTAAGGGAACTTAGGTATAAAGTAAATAAATAAAAGCGAATACAGTCACATTTTTTTCAGTTCAACTAACACTCCGAAAATAATTATTGTACTTGGTGCATTTTAATTTAAAAATGCGCATTTTTAAATTAAAATGCACTAAGTACAATAATTATTTTAAGTATAGGTTTATCTGATGCTTTTTTTTATTTTAACTTGAAAATATTACAACTTTAACACAAAAGTAAAAACTCCAAAATCTCCTCAGTTTGAATCAAAAGTACAAGCAGCAAGGTTTTCTATCTACCATATAAATAAAGAAATGCCAGTAGTCTGAGTAATAGCATACTGATGAAATGAGGCCTTGGGTGGATATTTATGTGTTATTAGGTACAACAAGCTCTATTGTATATGTAACTATGAATATACAGGGGTGGGATTCACTGTTTCCCTTTGGCAAAATAAGCTAATGACTGCTGTTTTAAATGTTGAGGATTAATAGCCTTGTTCCCTAATGTAGATTTACCAAACATCTCCTTTTAACATTCTGGGATCATGACTTTACTTTAATATGTGAGTTTATAAAGGGGTCTTTAGCTATAGCCTTTAAAAATGCTGTTGTTTTAAAAAGAAACCCTACATTAATCTGTGTATTTGTGTGTGCATTGTAAATGGGAGCTATATCAGTATTCACAATATACTGTAGTTGTACATTTGCATTGCAAGAATTCATGCAAAGGGTTCTGTAAATTGCTTCTCCTGGGAACAAACAGGTGAAGGCAGACATAGGTAAACAGGCACCATCCTAAGGTAAACACTGTGTGTCCCACATGCCTGCAGTTTAATGCACATGTAGGCAGGCACGCAGTTGATTATGTCTAAATACCTCTGCTGCAGATTTCAAATGGGAAGTCACAGTATTGTGTTTACAGGAAGCTAAAAACATAATCATGAATCAACATATTTGAAGTTATTCTTTTACATTATCGTAAAAGAGCAAAATGTTATGTTTTTTGCAACATTATAATTACTTAATTACTTATGATTATATTTAATATATTTTTAAAATTTTTATACTCTGATTTTGTGCTTAAATTGGTGGCTTTTTATCTCATTGTATAGTCTATAGTAACAATCGATTTCTTTGTTCTTTCTTTTTCTTCTTACAGGCCTTCCCATGTATTTCCACAGGCATTTACGGTAAGCTGTTGTTTTTCTGTGAACTTATTTGTGCTGCCTGCATGTTTTTTGACTGCTTTTCCCACATAACTTTGCAGGCAACACATAAAAACTTTATATCACACATAAGGAAATGCAGTAAAGAAGAAGGTTAATATAATAAAGACCAAGAACATTGCTTTGTCCTCTCATGGGACCGGAGCGAATTTGCCGGAAGGCATCCCTGGCAGAAGACTGGCTGTACTCATTGCATTTAAACAAAGTCACTCGCAAAAAGTCAGAAAAAAAATAACTTTAGAGTTGTTTTCATAAACTGAATTAGAAGTTTATTCTTAACAAAGTTACAAGGAGATTAGTTGTTGCGTTCTTGTTCTGAGAATTTCTATTCCCCCTGTGGGGGGAAAAATCATGCAGTTTATTCTTTGTATTGAATTAGCATATAGCTTCAATAATCTCAGTAGGAGCCAAATGTTTATGGTTAATTAACATGCAAATCATCTATCTCTGTAACTAACAATTAGTCAGCACTATTCTGGTTCCAAATGAAGTTAAAACTTCTTTTAAGTGCTTTTCTGATCACAGATATAAGTAAAAAATAAAAGGTCTCCTGGACCTCCTTATAACAAGGTTGCCGTTCTCTTAACTGTGCCACAGCACTCACAAGTGGATCACTCTGCAGCCACTGTGTTTCTATCAAAAACAAATTATTTTCAAATGATATGTTAATATTTCATCAGGGCTTGCTTTAATTTATCAAGGTCTCTTTTTAAAGTGATGCTGAAAATGAGCACAGGGACAGATGAGTTGCTTAAATAGACTTTTAATTACTTGATGAGGGACGTGGATGAAAGCAATTTTACTGTGAATGAAACCTTGGCAACAACAGATAACTTATAAACCCAGTTTAGATAGGCCCAATCTGCTTAGTATTTTCAGTCATCTATACAATCAACCTGGAAAGACTATATTTGCATAAATATGACACCAGTTTGAACACCTCATGTGTGGTGTAAAATAAATTACAGCAAAGTTTTTTTTTAATGGGATTAATGCATCCTAATCAGATGCCCGAGGCATCACCAGGAAGACGTCCAGGAGGCGTCTCCCTGGTGTGTTCCAGGCACGTCCCACAGGGAGGAGGCCCAGGGGGAGACCCAGGACACGCTGGAGGGACTATGTTTCTCGGCTTGCCTTGAGGCGCCTTGGGATTTCCCCGGTAATGTGGCTGGAGAGAGGGACGTCTGGGCCTCCCTACTGAAGCTGCTACCCCCGCAACCCGACCCCGGATAAGCGGAACAAGATGCATGCATGGATGGATGGATGGATGGATGGATGGATGGATGGATGGATGGATGGATGGATGGATGGATGGATGGATGGATGGATGGATGNATGGATGGATGGATGGATGGATGGATGGATGGATGGATGGATGGATGGATGGATGGATGGATGGATGGATGGATGGACAGTAATGGTAAAACCAATATATAATAGATTTTTGTTAATCATTGCAACTTTTGTCCTTTTAAAGGTCATAGCTGAAACTTTTTCCTTTAAAAGCAATATATCGACAGACTGGTGCTGATTAACTAATTTTACTGAAAACAAAATGTATCTGCTTTTGGTTTCGATGCTGACTTTGTCACGAAAGTACTTTGAAGTTTCCTCAAACGTAGCTCAGATTTTGACCGATTCCTAATGGCTACTTCTTACATTTCTGGATTCAAGGCAAAAGAATAGAACAAAAACAAGGATAAACAATGGCAAGGCTTTGCGGTGCATGTATATACAGGAAGTTTGTTCGTTTGAAACCAAATATGAAGAAACAAAAACATATTATAATTTTTGTATTTCGTTTATTGAACATATGCGGATCCTTTACCCCTCTGTTCAACCAAATTTTGAAGTTGAGCTAAATTACACACCTGTGTAAGTAAGAGATGTTCACTTGTTGTGCTGTGATGCATTCCAGATGCTGATGCACACCACTTTTCTAAAATATGTGGCTGTTGTACTGTTGCTGCTCACTGTTCCAGCTCCACATCAACTTAGAACAGTGTTGATCATGCAGTCATCTGGTACATCTGGTTGAGTTTACATGCAAAAGACTGAATATGCAGACTTTGGATTACATTTTCTGGACTTATATGTAAAAAAATATAAAAAATGAATGAATAAATTCACAAATACCAACAAAATGACATTTTGATTACAAAAACATTAATACATCTTAACCAGTTGGTAATGCTACTCTCTACAGATCTAGACAGATACATTCAAATACAAATGGGTGTGCAGCATTGAAAATGAATAATAGAGAAATACGATTTTCCAGACACCTTGGTCTACATATGGCTAGAGACTGGAGCTGTTTATTTTTTCTTAATAGTCTTTAAAAATAAGAATGCAATTTTCAACCAAAGCCATCACCTTTTCTCCTTTATTAAATCAGCATTATAACTAACCAGCAGCTGTCACTGAGGGACACTGAATTACTAAATGGAGAGGAGCGCTGATTACACAGGCTGACAGACCTTGGCAGTGCTCATTAAAACGGCTGAAACTTCCCTGAATGTTAATGGCTACAAAATGTTCATGCATCCTGAGGCATTGCTAAATGTTCTTGTTAGTATAGACCAGTGTGTGTTGTAGAAAGTCCTTTTAAATTACCAGCTGTGAAAACTACACAGGTACATGTCAAAAAGTTAGATTATGATGAAAAAGTTTGCTATTTTTCTGTCACTTTAGAAAGCGACAGAATGTTATAAATAATATAAAGAGAAATATTTGCAGCCTTTTTTTTTTATTTGATTATGACTAAGACATAATGAAAACCCAAAATTAGCATCTGCATATTGTGAAAATGTTAAATATTCAATTTGAGATTTATTCATTTACTTCCTGATTTATTTGTTTGTTTTATTTTTAAAAGTCACTGAAATAAAAGTCGGAGAAAATGCAAAGTAGTGTTACAAAATAAGTGCTGATAAATTAAAACTCTAATGAAATAGATAAATAACTAAATGTGGAAGTGAATAAATAAGTTACTTCATGGTGACAATGTACTTCATAAAATTCTTAGTAATAATTTATAAATAGCATAACTTATCGATTTATTGCGCTGCATGGTGACAGTGGGTGGCAATGGTAACCGGGGTCTTTCTGCATGGTATGTGCATGTTCTTTCTGTGCATGTGTGGCTTCTCTCCGGGTACTCCGGCTTCCTCCCACAATCAAAAACCATGACTGTTTGGTTAATTGGCTTCTCTAAATTGTCCTATGGAGTGTGTGCATGGTTGTGTGTCTCTGTCTTGCCCTGCAACAGACTGGTGACCTATTCAGTGTGCACCCTGCATCTCGCCCATAAACAGGGTCCTGGTTAGGCACCAGCCCAACCGGGACCCTGACATGACTAAGTGGAATAGGTTGGATAAATGGATATTTATTAATGTAATTTTGTATGAAAAGGCTCTTCATAGAAATGTAACAAAAGCTGGATTCCTCACTATAGTGTTAATGTGAATGAGCAGCAAAATGCCATGACCTGAGACCCAAAGAGTATCTATGGAGTATTGTCAACAGAAAGAGGACAGACACCAGATCTGACAATACAGATGACCTAAAGGTTAGGATGAAAAGAACCGGAGCTTCTAACAGAACCTCTGGTTGACTGCCTCAATGCCACGCTGAATGCTACAGCATTAAGTCTGGCAAAAAAAAAAAAGAAGCCCAACCAGGTATCGAATCTCAGAATCAAGCATACTTTTTAGAGGACTGACTTTTCTTTTTTAATCCTTTTTTTAAATAAAAAACACAATATTCAAATTTTGCAACACACTGTATTTTTATTCTCTGTAACTTACAATCATCCAAACTGAGAAGATATAAAAGCTTGAAAGAATTTACCCTATGTGTAATGAATCTATACAAGTTTAACTATCAGAAATGAGCGACAAGTTATGTTTAACTTTTTCGTTGTATTTACTTTAAAAAGAAATAAACATGACATTTTCAGTAGTAGTTTTGAAACTGTTATGTCTTCTTTTTGTATTACACAGTTTTTATTTATTACCACAGCTGAAAAGATTATTGCTGAACACCTTAGGATACAATAACATTATCTTATGGGTGTCTTTACTTTTTTTTTTTTTCCTTTCTCTTTCATATTGCTATACAACTTTAGTGAAGTGTTCATAGATCTTATAACAGATTCTCATTAATTATATCCAATGATGGATGTTACAGAATTTCAAAGAGTTGCTTTTGCCTCTCCTGCTGTATGAAAACAAAGACTGTGCTAGAGTTTGCACAAGAAAGAGAGCTTTTTATTCCGCTGTTGTTGACGATACCGCAACTTATTGCTGTTTATTGTTGTACTGTGTGCTGCTTCACCAGTGGGAGCCTGTCGTAGCACTCCACCAGGAGCGCCCTCACATCAAAGACTAGTGTCTGCAGAGCCAGGCATGCTGTAGTGGGGAGGAATTAAACAGCCTGTTCAATAAATAAACAGCTTAGCGCTTCCCATAACTGCATCTTCACTGAACAATACAGCTGATTAAGACTAAAGATTCTCACACAGCAGAGGGCAAATAGAGGAGGGACTTTGAAAGTAGCTTGAGCATAGCGCTTTACACTCTCTGTGATGTTGTTCTCTGGCTCCTCGCTGTGCCCCCAGAGTGCTGCTGTGCTCTGAGAGAGGCCCTGCTCTCTTGTCAGGAGGTTTGACATTTTATGTACATTTTAGATAACCTTTAAGGTCAGCTACCATTTCAGCAACGTAAACAAAAGCTTTTTGGAGTGTGAGTCACATCTTCCTCATGTCTTTCTTTCTGTGTGTTCCTTTTTTATCTACCTCTGTGGTATGCATGTGCCTTTAGCTATCTTTTTTTTTTTTTTTGTAAATATACGCTTAGAGGAACAACTGATTAGTGTTGCAGACCAGCCTTTTTGTGATTTTTCTCATTTTAAAACTTGTAGAAATCTTCTGTAATAAATTCTAAAGGTACTTAGTGTCTTTTGTTTGACAGTTGTTTCAAATGTGTTGCAAGATGATAAGGCGATAAATGCATACCTTAAAGGACACACTCTTTGCTTTAATTTTAACATTTTTTTCCTTTGTTTATTTTTGCTTTAACATGTGTTGGACTGCATATGGTAAATAAGAAAATCAAATAAAAAAAAATTCAAACAGATATAAACCAAGACATAGTAGCGGTAAAACAGGGTGACCAAACGTCCGTATTTCCCTGGACATATCCGTATTTCACGTCCTGTCCACCACCCTAGGTAAAATAGATTTATAATATGTCAGATTTTAAATCTATTTTCCAGATTTGGTTGTCAAAAAAAAAAAATCTTCCAGAACTCCTTACTTCTTTTTTTTCCACATGCCCTGTGAAGGACCGATTGCTGCCCTCATGATATACTTAGAGCAAATTTTGGCAGACTGTTCTTCAAAAACCTGATCATTTCTAAAGTAGACAGGCATGCTGAATGTACTGTTTTTTTCCCATGCTTTGGAAAAGTTGCCCAATTCAGATCAAACAAAAGATTTTTTGTTTTGTTTTTCCTGCTCAGTTGTTGAAGTTCTTATACTGAAAGCTGATGTAGCAGGGCTGATTCTAAATCTTGCTTTCATGTTATATTTTCTGGTTTTCCATTCTTAGATTAAAGTAGATATAATGCTTTAAAATTCCACTATTTAGGGGTCTGAGAGCCTAAGAAATACCTGGTAAGTCTTTAGATTTTAAGTTTACTTAATAGTATACCGCTCAAACCATATTTTTAACAAATAGACAGGCTTTCTGATCTAAAACAAATCTTTTTTTATTGTTTTTAATTACTGTCTTTGCTATAATGTGTGTTGATACTGATGTATCATTCCCATTGAAAATCCTAAGGACCAAAGTGTAACAGAACTATGTGATATGTCATAACATCTGATTGAACTCCAATAATGAACACATCCTTTTTGTCGGTTATTTTCCAGGCACTAAAAACCTAAATTATTAAACCACTATTTAAAAAGAGCAACTTTGACAAGCTACTACTGCAGAGCTACAGGCTCATCTCTAACTTCCCCCTCAACAGTAAGATTATTGAAAAAGTTGCATTTCGACAGTTAAACGCCTTCTTAACAACGAAGAGCCACTACCATGTCTTCCAGTGCTCACCATTGTACAGAATCTCCCTGATATCCATATAATGTACCCAGTGAAAAAACGATTGTGGTACCATTAGGCTATAATCACACTGCAGGCCTTAATGCTCAGTTCCAATTTTTATTTGTGAAGTTCAAATACGATTTGCGTTTTGTATGTTATCTCCTTTGTGAACTGCATTCGTACAGCTTAACTGTCCCACATGTGCAGTAGAAGACACAATGATGTCGCAAGTAGAGGGCGGGCTCCATGTTTAGAGCAGCTAACATGGATGGTAGTGCTGCAGCACATCCAGCAATCTTTCATTTTTTTCCCCAACCGGAGCCAAGCAGCACATAAACAATGCAACCTTTTAAGAGGCTAAAAAAGAAAGACTGCTCTCCGAAATATTGTCCCCCAGGGTTGTTTTTTCTCATTAGGGAGCTTTGTTGAGTTTTAATGACGTACATTTCAGAAGAAAGCAACCTGGCTATTCAGACCCATGTCGCATTTGAAAGGATCAGATACATATCAAATAGCCAAGTGGCCTGGGCCGCGTCGGACAAAACCCGATCTGTGTTGTCCATGATCATGAAAAGATCAATTAGATGTTGCAAATATGGGCCAAAAAAGTCGTATTTGGTCCACTTCAGGCTGCAGAATGAACATGTCCTTAGACCAGGAGCAGGGGCGGATTTAGGAAATTTGGGGCCCTAGGCAAAGACAGGCAGGGGGCCC
>NW_015150543.1:855506-919151 GCF_000732505.1 Cyprinodon variegatus
ACATAATTAATGTGCACAAATAAGGAATAGTTGTATTAACTATAAATGTAAACAGAGTTTTATGGGGCCCCCAGGAACTTGGGGCCCTAGGCAACTGCCTAGTATTGCCTAATGGTAAATCCCCCCCTGACCAGGAGTGACCAATGGGGTGGCTGCAGGCACCAAATGGCCCTGTGAGCTAAGATTGAAATTTAATTTTAAACTGTTACTGTTCTGTTTTTATAATTTTTAGAGCCTTTTATCATTTTAATCACACAGAGCATTTAAGCATTTATAGACATGTCAAAATGACAATACCATAAAGAAAATTAGAATTTAAACAAAACAATAAAAGTATGCTTATTAAAGTATGTATTAAGTTAAGGAGGCTGATCCCTCCAGTTCATGGGTGAATATTGGTAGCCCTTCGTCCACTCCCAGTGTTAGAGCACTGGGAGTCTGTCTTTCTAGGACAACCCTTGACTGGTTTAAATCTGTTTTTGTTTTGCATCAGTAGGCATTTTTTACATCAAAGGGATCAAAAACATCACATTCAGCTTTCCTCAAGGGTCTGTCTTTGGAGCCCCTCCTATTCATTATATACATTCTCCCCCTGACTTAAGTAGTAATAAATAACAGAATGTTACCATATGAGCTTTTAGGTCTTTTGACTCTAGTATATTTTATACTATCAGAGTAAACATGGAGAAGTAGCTTTTAGTTCTTATTATCCACTTATCTGGAACAAACTACTGTATCAGAAGCCTAAGTTGTTTTAAATCAAAGTTAAAAACATTTATTTTTCAAACTGTTAAATTTAAAATTGTTGTATTAAATTTATACTCCAGCTTTTCTTTAAATGCCTCTGCAATATACATCTTGCTGTTTTCTTCTCTTCAAATTGTAAAGCATTTCAAATTGTTTTCTTAAGTTAAATTTTCTGCACAATGAAATTGCATTGCTTTACTTTTCCTACAGTATATAGCAGTTAGAAATTAAAACTGATGCCACAAAATTCCTCACTTCAAAACACAACTTCAGCCACTGTATATCTGTTTCCTCATTTTGTTAAGTCTCCAACAACGGGACAGTAATTACTGTATGTCTGTCTTGTTAATATTGCTTCATTATTATTGATATTAAACATTATGGATGGTGAGGTTCATTCCATTTCTTTTTTCAATTTCCTAAAGTTAGCAACCCCACTGTCCTAGTTCTATGCTTGAATTGCAGCTGGAAGGTAAATTCATTTCCCCCCTTGTGTTGACAGAGAGAAATTAGGAACAAGTTATCCAAGGCCTTTGTGTGATGAGGGAACCAGATTTGTCAGAATGGCTAATGCTAATTGACACTCTCCACCACGCCTTCGTCTTCCAAAGGACTCCATCTCCACTGACATGACGGCAGAACAGGGAGGTTGGGTTGTAGTAAGGGAGTGCGGGTCGTACCTCAGACGGTCGGAAAGAAAAATGAGGGCTCACACTGCGCTGACAGTCCAATCCCTCAGTCAGGCCCATTAGCCACAACAGAATTTTTGCACACATTGTGTGTCGGAGGTACCACCCATAAACAAACTGGTGCCCACTGTGGGCCACGAGGTCACCCAGCATGATAGAGGTTATTAAGTGCTGCTTCTGTTTGGACATCAATCACAGTTGTGCGAGTTGGGTTTAAATAGATTATTCCTTCCAAGGAGAAGACGCCTCTCAATGTCTCCCTGCATAAGAGCCAGAGGTCCAACTACCTCGACTTAGAGAGGTCACTCTCTCTTTTTGTGTCACGTTCTTATCTGTCCTTCCTCAGACACAATCTCATCTCTGTATTTTCCTTTACTCATATTTTTTTTTCTCGCGTGAACTATAAGGGAGAGCTAAGCCACTAGTTGAAAAGTCTTATCTTCATGTGTGAGATAGACCAGTGGTTGTCAGTGTCAGAGAAAACAAACAAACCTCACATTACCACCATGTTCCCCCTAGGACCTCAGCAAGAATAAAATAAGGTTTTCAAGATTAGCTAATTAACTTATTTTGCGAAAGAAGTGGATAGAATAAAAACATTAACTTGCATCCTTTCTTTCAAGAATAACTCAAATAATAACACCTCCTTAAAAATAATGTTAACTGCCCCATACCAGACTTAACAAAATGCTTAAATCTTTAAGGACAAAAGAAGTCATGAAATTAGCCTTCTTTGTAGAAAATTAATTTGGGATTGATGATATCATATTATGATAGTTGGTGGCACAGTGGTTCCTTTCTTTTTTTTTTTTTTGAGACTGCTTTATAAGATTATTATGCCCAGAAACAATGATTTGTTAAAAGTTTCACATAGATGCAGCTATGCAAGACCATAAATCACAAAATGTACTTCAAATTAGTTTTAAAACATCAACTGCTTGTACAGGTTAGGGTTAGGCTGCTCAATAATTATACAAAACACATGGTAACATATTTTTTTCCTAACTGAAACACTAAAGGAACATATTGGATGCAGAGTATTTAATGATTTACAGTGATAAGTGGTTAATTAATCGTTTATTATAAAAATGCATTTTTAAAAGCACACTAAGATTGAGGCACATGATATATCTTTTATGTAAATAAAAAGTACAGAAAATCAAAGAATCAGCTTTTACTGCCAAAATATGACAGTTTATCTTCTTTTGTAAAAAGAACTAAAAAAAAAAAAACCTAAATAAATAATAAAGCACAGTTTTATTTTTGCTTTAAACTGTCTTTCAGTATATTTCCTGAGGTGGTACAAAGTTGCATAATTCCTGCTGTAGCTTTGCATGGATCAAACTATACATTTAAAAAGCTCTTTCCAGCAGCCTTGTAATGAATCCTACAATTCAGGAGACGTCTGTTGAGATTAATGTTTGCATGGAGCTGAGGACTGAGGGGAAGGATGTGAAAGCAAGGACGTGAAGATTATATGTACTGTTTGCTTGACAGATACCCTCCCAGGCATGCGTTTATAACCCTATCAAAATAATCAGATGTGCTCAGCACAGCAAAGCTGCCACTCCGCTTTGGACAAATATTTCCCCGTTTACGAATAACCTTCCACCTTTTGCACATCTGTCTCAGTGATGGATCTTAAGATTGTTGACAAAGGAGCTTCAGCACTAGCAGGTAGCTGTAGAAGATATGTTTGTAATCCACCTAAGCTCTACTGGTATGTCCACACTGTTCCTCCGTAGAGATCAAAAGTGTTTCACAGCAAAGATTTTTTTTTTTTTTTCCTTTAGCCAGCATCATGCTCTGGCTTTCTTTATCCTTGTCTAGGATTAGGAGGGTTGTAAGCATTCATGGCACCTTATCTCTTGTTGTTGATGGCCTGCTGCTGGCGAGCCGGCGATGACCTGGGAAAAATCACCTCCTCTCTTAAAACCTAGGATTCACTACCCAGAGCTTACTTATCAGTTTGGGAATTTCTATGGCTATATGTGGGCAGCAGAGTGGGAACAGGAATTTTGTAGCCCATTTAACAGGGCCATCCAGCACGCATTGTGGTAAACATTTGCTGCACCCTCACAATTCTACGGATGATAAGCCAAGTGTAAACATAGATCTACCATTAGGACAAGGAATTCAGCAAATTTAATCAAACTAGGTTTGTACTTAATTAACTTATATCACATAGTTTTAAGAATCGCAAAACAGACTTAAATCAAAGGAAACCAATCACTTTAACTCAATTTTGTTTTTTTCTTGAAGTCATTTCGACACCTATTGAGGAGTCTTTTTCAACTCCGTTGGCTTGCACTAGAGCAATCTGTGCTGATGTTTTTAAGCAGCATGGACATCTATCCTTCTAAGCACATTCCAAGTCAGGTATATAGAAATCTAAACAGTCTTTCCTACACTTGACCAGATAACTATTTTGAAGAACCCCACCAACAATTGGACGGTGCGGCACAGGAGAGCTCGCAACTCTGATGCTGCTGTACACATACACCTCAAGAACAAAGGACGCAGCTTTCGACGAACAAAATGTTGAACTTTTTCAGAAGAAAGACGGCTTGAAAGAGGCGTGAAAGAAGCCATATTGGTTACAAGGGAAATTAAATCAATTCCTGGAACTCATTTGAAATAAAAATAAATAAGCTTGCTCATCATGATCCAAATGGCCCAACATAAAGCCTATGCACAACAAAAAAAACTCAAATACTCCAGGAGAACTACGGGACACATCCTGCCTTCATCTTAATGGAATGTTTCCAAAGAAAGTCATAATCTGTTGGGTCATGGAGGCCCCTTTAAAATTTTTTCAGCCTTTTTCTTCCTCTCTTTCTTATCCAGTAGCTTCATTTCTCTCTTTGTCTTTATAACCTTCTGTGGGGCTGCAAAGTCGGTCACGGCCTCCACTGATGGTGTAAGAGCTGCTCCGGGCAGTTTGACACCCGGGCTGTGGCGCATGGAGTCCTGGGGCGCTACTTCGTCCTCCACCCTGGGTCACCTCACCTCTCCATTGGGCCCTGATGGGGTTACAACCCTGCTTCCTACTGTGCTTTCCACATGAAAATACAGCTCTGCTTCCCTCAACTAGAACGGTCGTCACTTAATGATTTTTTTCCTCAGGTTCAAACCATCGTCTACTAATCTGGATTGTATTGTACCTTAAATGGTTCACTCTTCCTTTCTGTCAAAGAAAAACATACAAAAATGTATGGGACCAAAAAAAATTTTGAAGCTCATTTAAAAAAGAAAATAAGGGGTAATTATCTAATTACATACCTCTAATGGTGAATTTGTGATGGCCTATCACATGAGATCATGTAAAAACAAAAGGAAACTCATTGTTGTAACATGAAAGAATGAGGGGAAAAAACACAAAGCTTACTTGATTAATAGTAGAAAGTTACAGTTCCACAACAGGCACGCCAAAAAAGCAAATATTTAAAAGATAAAGGTATATAATGATATTTTATGATAAAAGGATAACACATTTTCATACAGTAGGATTTTATTTATAAAGAATACGTTGGTACTTGCTTCTAAAATTGTAATGAACATCAGCGAGATACTGCATTGCTAAAAGCTAAAAGCTGTCATACTATATGTAGTCTTTTAGCTCTTGCAGCTGATTCCCTTGTTTTAAAATGTGTATATATTAAACAATATTTTCAACTGTCACTACGGGTGGTATGGCGTATTAAACAAACATGTAAAAATAAAATAAAAAACCTTTTTTTTAATCACTTAAAAGGAATGCCTAGACAAAAGCAGACACATTTTGGAAACATTTTCAAAAAATATTTGTCAAGGTTTGGAAGCATCTCCGAAAAAGTTATGATCTTACAAAACCCGTATGGACACACCATCTAAACAACATATTTATTTATTTAATCAGGACAGAGCACATTAATGAACAATCTTATACTTCTGTACAGATTGTAAATGAGCCAGATTATAGCATAGTTGCTAATTTACATCTGTCGTTCTGAGGTTGGAAGACAAAACAACACAAGATCAAAAAATACAATATCAGTCAAAACACATACTGTAGACACATGTTCAGACAACATATTTAGGGTTCTTAGACATGAGTACCCATTTAGTTAAACAATTTTAGAACTCCCCTTTAAATTTAATTATTAATGCACTTTTAGATATATTTCAAAACTGGTTAAATAAACTAATAGGAAATTAGGAAAGACTGACTACTCCTATATAAACTTGAGATACTATGATTTTAATGTTTTATTTACAGCAGTTTTAACATTGTTGGCTGTTTTATGCAAATATTACCATAAAATGTCTTCATAAGATACGGCACATGGCATGGGTTCCCTTAGCATCTTCTCTCTGGATGCTGCACTCTGCTGGGTGATAAAGTAGAGAAGCCTTCAGCAGAAATAACACTGCGCCACCTGAGCCCTCATCAGGGGCACCACACTGTACATTTCCCATCAGTGCACCTCACTAAGACAAATCTCTCTGAGCCAGCCATATTCCCAGCATAGTAGAGAGGCGAGCCAACTAGAGCACAGACCCTGGAGGGCCCACCATCACTGTAGCTAATGCTAATGCCTCAACAGCTGACAGATTGGCTTCACCTAAACCCTGCACACAGGAAACCCTGAAAAGGAGGATGTTTGGGAGAACACATGTAGAAGTAGAACAGAATTTGTGCATTTTGTGTGCACTTAGGCATATAAAGGACTCTGCTCACTCAATCTTCTGCTGAATGTCTTTTAGAAAGTGGATTGTATCAGCAGAGCTGCTGGATAGTACCTGACTCGGAGGCCCAAGAGCAGTACTAGAGGTTGGGTTTTAAAGTATTTTATTATATCCGCTGGTCTCCATGTAAACACACTTAGCCATGCTGAAAGAGACAGAGGGACAAAAAGAGGAGAGAGGAGGAGGGTTTATAGTTGCATAACGAGAGAAAGCTGCTGATCTGCTCAATTTGGAGCCGTTAACGTTGTATTGTTGAATTCTTCTGCCAGGCCACCCACAGCTCTACTGATACCTTGTTTCTTGCCTTGCTTCTCTGATGTCTTTTCTGATTGTCAGCAATTTAAATGTATTGTTCTACTTTTATGCTATCTTATTTAATTAGGCCTCTGGCTCACCTTGTTTCCCATTTCCTTCCTGCGCTGCTATGATTAATAGGTATACTTGTCAAATCAATAGAACATTTGTAGAAGTCTGCTCTAAACAGATTAAATGTTCTCTGAAGCTCACTTCTAGTGACCCGGAGGAAATATGTTTTAGACTTCATTTTGCATGAAGTTTATCAGGCTGTGTTCAGAATGCAGGTCAGAGACAGATACTTGATTTTGTGTATACCATATATTTAATTTGTTTAAGCGCTTCTGACACTTCTTGTGTTTTTGCCGTGTGAACAGCTGGTCCTATCTCCCTGAAACTATTTTTCTCAGCTTTCCTGTCTTCTGCACATCTGTTTTCCTAAGCTACTTGATGTGCGAGTTTGCTGTTGGTACACCTGCACAGGTGTGGAAACAGCTCTTCAAAGGGAAACGTCAGCATTAAAAATGTGTCTCTGAAAAGGTTAAGTGTGCTTTAGATGGAACAGAAGTCAGGTGACTTACAGATTTCGCGATTCTGGATTAGCTTCAGAGCGCATGGCTCTTGGGGGTTCCTTTCTAAAGTACAGGAGCTGTGAACAGACTTTGCTCTGTCTGCAGATGCTACAGAAAAAAGCTGTAGGAGCAGGCTGGCTGTCACTTCTGGCTGGTATGCAGCTCACATCTTGCTTCTCCCTAAGCTTGAACGGGAACTCTGCAAGGGCTTGGCAGTGTCTCTGGCCCCCTCTCCTCTCATCAGTGTAACTTGGCCACTCCTGTCAAGCTGGGAAAGAGGAGGAAAAAAACAGAGAAAAGGAGAGAGACATCAGCAGCAGTCAGATAGGTGAAGGTTTAGAGGATTAGGTGCATGCGTCTTATATTGACTTTTTAGGCAGTTGATTAAGACAATTTCAGTAGTAGTTACTGAACGGCTTTGACAAGAGGTGGCCTGAGTCACAGATAAAAGAATTCAGAAAATGTTAGGTCAAATCTTTGCAGCCTTTTAGTTTCCTTTACATTCCTGGTAAAGGACAAGTCAATATTGTGCTTGTAAAGCTGTTTCATGGGTCATAAGAAAAAGTCAATGACTGAAGAAAATAGAAATCTATATTTTTGAAAATATGACCAAAGCACTAACTAACAAGTTGCAACTGTGACCAGGTCATTGGATTAGTCGGTGCTGGTTGAAATTGAGGTGTTAACCTCTGTTGTTATAGAGTCTCCTTCGACCCTGTGGTACCGTATGAGAGTCAAGGGTTTCTAAGTAGAGCTGTAAATCTTCTATGGGCTCATTTAGACTGAAGAAAAATGCTCTGCTTGTTTTTTGGTTTCTGAATGTTGCATGACGACAATCTTTCTTATAGGTTGCAGAAGGGCAGCCACAAACTACCTTAAAGAATGTATGTAAAATTTAAGGTTCATCTGTGAGTCTGTGTTTCTATGAATGCAGAGTCTTCATCATTCCAGATGGAGTTAAAAGGTGGATCCATTTCGACATAATGTCTCCAGCTGTGTGATCCACTTTTTCATATTTTGACCCTGATGAGTTCTGGCATTGTCTTCTCAGAATAGTCATGCTCTTTCAGGAAATAAGGAAAGTCTATTGATGGAAAAACCTGTTCATTTTGTATTTTCTGAGGAGACAGGTGACCTAATTTTTTTGGGCACATTGCTGAACCTGGTCTGACAACCTTAAATAATAAAATGGCCCCCATAAGCTTCAAAAGTTGGCACAAGACGACATGCATCACTTCTTCCACCTACCCCCTTACCCCAGTACATCATGCACCTCAGGTTTAATGTGAAGTTATTCAACCATGTTATCTTTTTCCATCATTTAAAAGCGCAATCAGTCTTTGTAGAAAAGCAAAAAGAAATATTAATATTTGGAGGTTTTTAGATCACCTATTTTAGTCAAGCTTTTCTCTGGCAAGATGGTAATTCATCACTGCCTTTTCAAGTATCTCTAAAGTGTTATTAAATTTTGGAAACATCCAGGACTCTGTAAGATAATTGAAAGCTGACATCTTTTATAGACATAATATTATGTTCAATTAAGTTTAGTTATATACTTTCTTAGGGCATTTTAGAAGAAATACAATCTCAGCTTATATCCAGTTAAAGGTAATATAGTGTTTAAGAAATTGAGAAATACAATTCAGATAATCACAATTCCAACTAGACTATCCAATTGCAGCAAGTCCTCTTTGACCTTTTAACAGTGGGAAACCTCCAACAGAACTCTGTTCGGTATGAGTGGCCCATGGTCAATACTTACTAGGAGCTGAGTCGCAATATGAAAAAATTGAAGCCTTGACCCAGTACTGTTTACTGTCTGTAAGAAAAAGTTATACATTGAAAATAATCAATATATGTCACCGCCTTTGCACAGTAAAAGTTGGAGTTAAATCTAAATGCAGTCTCTTGTATTGCAAATTTGCCCTTACTGCAAAGTCTCCTATTCTTTTTATCTTTTCATAGCTTTTACACTTTTGTGTATATGCGTTTGCTTCTATTTGTCCTTAATCTGGGATACATGACTTTGCTCACTGATGCATAAACTTCCCCACACAGACGTTGTGTTATTTTATTGTATCCTAAACCAAATCCTGGAGCCAGAGGTATTTTCTAAGGAACAAAAACAAAGACTCCCCATAGTTACTTGTAGCAATAGCTCACTCTAAGGCTCTATCGTTAAAAGAGACCAAACTAAAGGCTATATTACTGGGAGAGTATTACTTTCATTAGAAACCTAAAACATGACAGAACATATAGTTATTGATAGGAAATTCTCTATCAGTGACTCTTTTCAGGACAGAGATGTAGCCAAATCATGAACTCACACAACAAAAACAAAGAGATTACATGTAGTTAGAGGAAGCAATACCTTTATCAATAGTTGTGTGACAGCTGCACATTGAATCATTGAACCAGGGGTACTTTCTGTGGGAAACCAAAGAGGGCATCTAAAACTATGATAATGGTTCTTTTCAGAAAAAAAAAAAATGAAACAAAGAAACGGTAGAACCTTACATGGAAAAGAGAAGATAATAACCCATAGTACATGATTATTCTCTGATCTAATTTTCACTTGGAAGCAGAAAAATGTTTGCTTTATAATTGTCATAACTTTTTATTTAGCAAAACAATGATTCCTTTTTGATCAATGAAAGTTGAAGAACTTCATATTAGCAATTTTTCAGCTCTTTTGGTACTGGCCTATTTACTCTATCAAGCTATCTATTCAAGTCTATATTTCGCTGTTGGAGTTTGGTCCTGTGAAGTTATCTACAGAAGCAGCAAGTGATTTTAAGATTAGTATCAAGCAGTCTTCTTTTTCCTGGTCTAATTAGAAAATAATCAGAGCACAGTTGTTCTTTAGTGTTAACACCCTTTAAACACAACTGTTAATATGATAGTTTGCTGCATTGTGTCTAGACTACAGGTTCATGTTGGCAAGCTGATAAAATAAAAGAATAGTGTGCATGATCACACATCAAAGTGTAATTTCCCCATAAAGATAAAACATTAATCAGTTCTTCTTGAGGTGGTAATGAGTAAGGGTGTGATTTCTTTCTATGTACCTTGTATCAACACTTTAAAGACCCTGCAATATTGTCTGTCTGTGTTTTTACATCACCCTGCATCTGGCAGCACTCGTCAACAGCAGTTGATGAGACATTTGGTCTTATCTCACTAAGAAGAGCAGGTTGTGCTGCTTTTTATTCATTTAATAGCAATGCTTCTGCTACCTGAGGAAGTATCACTTTCCAGACTAATGTACTTTGTTGCCGTACTCAGTTTCTTTTTTTTTTTTGGGTGGGTGGGTGCATGCTAAGTTTAACTTGTGTTTACACTGTTTTCACTGTCTCCTTAGGCTATCCCAATGAGCCTGCAGCAGACATTGCTCTGAATACAGTGAAGAAGTGGATTGAAGATAACCCTGATAAGGTATGACAAATGAAAGAGCAGCCACTTTCAGAGAAATGTTCTTCTTTTTGAGGCACTTTCGGTGTTGGAATTTGGTTAATTTTTTTCTGTAAGCAGAAATGATTGGTCCACAGCTGAACCACAAATCCTCAAATGCCATGCATGTCTAGATCTGATGGACGACTTATCCGCCTGGCAATTTGAGGTCTGCATGCATATCAAATTAAAAGCCAGTCTGAGACTAATCAGACTCAAATGGTCTGTTGACTATCTAATTCCTCTTTGCTGGGGAGTGCTATCAAACTCAGAAATACATAACTCTTAAACGGTGATAATCTCATTTAGAGGACCGTGCAACATTTTTTACACACCTTTATCATTTTCACACACTATCATGTTACCACCACAAACCTTAATGTAAATTTGGGGCATTTTTACAATATACCACAAAGAGTACTGCATTGTTGTTACTGTAGATGAAAGGATCTTTTCAATATAGAAAATTCATAAAATTGCTTTTATATATTTCCCTATGGGTCAATATTTTTAAGCCATTTTAAAACCGGCTAGCTTTGAGCTATGTGTCTATATTTGGATGCCTAGAGAAAGAGTTTTCAATTAGAAAAGGTTTGAACTTTACCTGGTCTATTACAATAAATCATCTCAGCAACTGTCCCTGCAGCTCAGGCTGTAGCGTCAAGGTTCTTATGTGGTACAATAAGTAATTTCTTAAATATAATTACCCAACTAAAAGGTGAACACTGTGTCCAGTCTTGTGTTTTTTGCAGCCTGTAGTTGTTGTTATATATATATATATATATATATATATATATATATATATATATATATTTTTTTTTTTTTTTTTCCCAGAATTGTGCTATTTTTAGCTTCATGCATCGTAAAACTATCTCAACTTCACTGGTTTTGCTGAGATAGTTTCCCTAAAACATGATGCTGTATTTAACGTTTCATTGAAGCGAAGTTGTTAAGAAGGTAACGAGGTGCATAGTCGGTTGTTTTTTGGGTGGGGTTTATTCCACAATGTGCACAGTGTTTTTACGGGGATAGCAAACAAATTTAAGTAGTTTTCATGTGACTAGAGCAACTTTTTTTTTTATTTGTGCTGGGGCCCCTACATAGATTGAGCCCGACTGTAAATAGGATTAGAGCTTTTGTCTAACAATGGCATTCTTCTTTCATTATTTCATTAAAGCTAAATTTAGATTCGGTTTCCATTTGTTCCATATTCTTTCTGTTTGGAGATCATAGATTAAAGAGTTCTGTATGATGTGTTGGGACTTTGTTATATTACCGAAGTGTGAAATAAAACAGAGTCTGATCATAGATCCTGACACTCACAGTTTTGATATCAAACAACACCTAGGTATGATGGCTTTCATTTTCTAGCCAAACCGCATAAAGCTTGACGTGGGCTTTGTCTTGAACTCTAAGGCTCATTTTAAGAAAATATTAAAAAAAGGTTATTTTAGTTGAAAAATATATCTAAACGGCTCTGCTCTGCTTCGTGTCAGAAACTGAGTTGGGGGTGGTTTTTAAACATTTTTCTCCTCCCATGTGAACCACTGTAACAGTCTTTTTAACACCTTCAATAAAAAGACAGAATAACTCACTCCAGTCAGTCCAGAACACTGCTGCTAGGCTTTTAAACAAAATAAGAAAGAGAGCACTTACAGTAACTCCTGTTTTGGCACTTTCATATTGCCTCCCCAATTACTATAGAATTCATTTTTATATTTTAGTCGACACCTTTGAAGCACTGCATGCCCTAAACTCAGCTTTCTTGTCTGACCTTTTAAGTGCTTCACAACACATCCCAAAACCTTGGATAAGCTGGTGAGAAAAGACAGTTTGTTTTTTGTCAAACAATAGTTATCAGGTTGTAAAGTGTGTTGCCACCTTTTTCACACTGAATTGATTTACTTCATTAAAAATAATGCAGCTAAAGACACTTTTAAATAGCAAAGATTATGTTAAACAAGGTCTAGACGGTGTATATTTTAATCTTTTTTTATCACAGATTAAATTTTTTTTTTCTTTACATTGAGTGATTTAGATATAGAAGCATTTTTTGTTGATTACCTTGCCTTATATAAATAGATTGTATTCGCTAATTCAGCCATCCTAAATTGGTTTTACTGGGCTTTATTAAGGGGTATAAGAGTAAAAGGGGCTAAACAGAAATGCTAGCTAAACCTTTCATATTAGCTACTTTTATTTAAAAAGACATCTATTTCCTGCTTCTTTTTGCAATTTTTGTTGGTTAAAATTCAAATAAAATACATTGAAGATTATGGTTTATGAAATATTAAAATTTGAAGGGGGACGAATACTGTGCAAAGCACTATACAGTACTAACATACATTGAAGGACTTTTGTACTTAACAGCTGCAGTAATGTAGTATAATTTGTGCAGAAAATGAACTGAACTGTTATCAGACCGTGTAGTTAACATTACATGGCCTTGATGTCAGATTAGATCTGATTATCGAGTGAAAAATGCCAAGCAGTTAACATTGTACTTAATGCCGTGCCAATGCCTTGATATTTCATTATCTTGTAACGTGTTTGGCACTAATTAACAGGGTCAAATTCTAATAGATATCAACCTAAACCTGAAAATTATTACCAGACACACTGCTAGGAGTTTGATACTTTTGCATTAGAGTGTACCGTGGCTTTCAAATGGAGTTCAACAGATTTGAACATGACATATCTGTTTTTTTATGATGCCAGATTTTTGTCAACTTGTAGCGAGGCTGTATGAGCCTTTATGGAACATTTATCAGTCTGCGTGAGTGAATGATGGTAACCTTCAAGGGTCATCTCTATTTACTGAAGCACTGTTTATATCTATCTGTCACACTGGATTGAGGCGTTTATAAAGCTTACAATTTGATGTGCTGCAGAATGCTGTGAACTGGCCCCCAAATGATACATATTTGCCAGATTACTTTGCAGTAGATAAACTACTGCAGCTTCTCCCCACCAGTTGATTCCTGTAGCATACAGTGGTTGAATCAATCAGCTCCCTAGCATCAAGTGTGTTTTGTATAGCTCATATGTGCTGTAAATAAAAGGATAATGCGTGAAGCTGACTTTTGTGGCTGTGTTGTTCCACATATAAGATTGCCACTTAATCAAAGGACAATTTACTGTACTGCTTTAACTCTATGGGTATTTCAGCTTTGGGCAAGCCTGCAAAACATTTTACAATTCAAGTGGTGAGGGAGTTCTGTGGAGGCCTGCCCATACACAGTTTGTTAAAACTGTCTGATTATACATGGTTAATACTTAACTTTAACTAGATGGAGTCAGTAAGCTTTTAACAAGATCAGAGAGCATAAAGTAATGCGTTTTACTCAGGAGTGTAGAAATATTTTCCTTCCGCTGGATCAAATCACAGAGCAACACGAGTTACATCAGGAATCCATCCCTCCCATTTTTCTTCATGCATTATTGCACAATGCTTTAGAGTTCCTGGTGCATGCCCTTTTTTCCAGGAGGATACTAGAAAAAATAGCCCTAAAAATGAAAGCATTCATATGTTGCAAAGCTTTGCATAATAAACTAGTTTCATTATCTGTGGAACTCCAATTTTGAGGATAAATTCTGTACCTTTCTGCTGAGGAAGGTTTATTGTAGATTAAAAAAGGTTTTCTTTTTGTAGCTTTTTTTTATGTTTTTTTTTTTTTTTATTATTATTATAAGTTTAATATAGAGTGAATGTAACTATATTCAACACTTTAGCATATAATGAATACACTTAAAATAAATAATCACTGATGATGTTGAAAATGGAGTTTATATTATTATAACCTGTTTATAGTACTTTAAACACATTTCAACTCATTAAAAAATAAAATCTGTTTTATATATGGTGATATTTTTATCTTTGAAACATTTCTTACATTATTAAAAATTAGATCAACCATAAGTCTTGGTATGATGGGTTCATGGTTGTAAAATTCAATGTTTTTTCAGGCCTGAATGTTACTTCTGTTATGATGTTACTGTTTCATGTATTTTATCTTTCTTCTATATTTAAGGAAAAGCCGACTGCCTTAGAATGTAATTTGAAATGCCACAAAGTTTTTGTAATAACAAACTTATTATAAAAGCAGGTCAAACTATATGTTCAAAGCACTCTGGAGTGAGAAAAATTTTAATCAGTGCTGACGAAGAGCTATAAGGGATTAGGGCAATGTTTAATGTTGAGTCATTACTGTGATTTTTGGGTTGCAGTTGTAAATGCTGCAGCACTGGCTCACTTCTGCACAACACATGAGGTGTAGAGCTAATTTATTTTTTAAAAATTCTAAAAGAATCAGTAACAGTCTGGTCTAGCTAGTTTTCAAATTGTACATGCTGGAGTATTAAATGCATAGGAAGTCAATATTGGAGCATTTTTTTGTCTGTGTGTCACCTTTACAACCGCAATCAAAAGGTTTCATGGCTTTTACTGATTATGGAATAAAAAAGATTGTCTTACTACCCTTGTATAAATTCACAGAATTATATTTTCCCTCAAAGTACCTTTAGGCAAGTAGTATATCAATAAATGATTATGTTCAATACAAAAGAGCACTGGTCTGAGATGACAGGAACTGGTCAATGCTGCTATTATATATATATAAATAAAACAACTCTTATGATCTGGGGAAGCAACTCACCGTTGCCAAAATAAGATTTAATTTGTGAAAAGATTGTCATATTTTGTCTATGCCTGATTTAATTCAGGTGTTGATCTTATCTAAAACATTTCTTAATTATATCTATCCTCTTCTAGGACCCATAGATGACCAAAATTGAGAAAATTCCCTCTAACAACCACAAAATTTCCAGGACTGATCTTGTCAAGAAATCCCCCTTTTTTAATACAGACCTCACATTCATGGAATAAGACACCAGATTTTATATGTACTGTAGGATGCTCTGTCTAGATTTAGAGGTAATCTGAACAAATACAGCTTAAGTTTTGTGTATTACTATTCACAATTCAATTAAAGTTATTTACATTGCACCACTTCACAACTCAAACAATTCAGTCAGATCATACGGTCAGATTTGTTCAAAATTTTCTATCTAAGAAAACCAGCTCATCATATTGACTTATTGACTCGACAAAATCCTTCACACCAAGGATGAATTTTGTGACCTTGGCGAGGAAAACTCCGTTTTAACAGGAAACAACCTCCAGCAGAACCCGGCTCAGTGTGAGCGGGCATCTGCCGAGGCCGATTGGGGGTCAAGGAGAAAGAAGCAGAGATACATAAGGTGACTGTTAACCAGCTCCACAGGCAGCCCCATCCAGGAAACACACAACCAGGCAGATGAGCTCCGAGCCAGCTCCATGTTGGAGGAGGAAAGAGAGCACATACAGTATAGTTAGTTACAGTCAGAGAAACAGGACTACACTGAAAAACAGACCAACCTTCAACATCTATAAACAAAGTTGTTGATGGCAGCCGGACAGCTGGTATTTCTCTCCAGGGTGATGTCACTGCCAAACAGGAACAGAGCAGATGAAGCTATTATGATGAAAAAATGCAGAATGAGCACAGAGTTGGAGCAGGAACTAACAAATACTGCAGAATTGGAGAATAGAGATAGAATAAAGCAGAATGATTGAAAGTGGTCCCTTTGTCCTCCAGCAGTCTAAGCCTATAGCAGCATAACTATATAGACAGTTCAGGATTATCTGAGCCGCTCTTAACTATGAGCTTTATCAGAGTAAAGTAACAAATGCATGGAGTTTTTTTTTTTTTTTTTACTTATAAATGTAGATAACAACCACTGGCTTTGGCAAACATCCTCAAAAATTCAATTTATCATGACGGCATTTGGTCGATTGACAGAACTAGAGTCAGCGTGATTGATGACTGACACATTTCTATTTCAGGCACCATCGTGTCGTGACAAATTATGAGATGACAGCTGTTTACTGGATAGGCTGCTCAATCAATAGAATCATTTATAATAAAATCCTTCAATGTATTGTTCTGTGAAAGTTATTTGCAACAGTGGCTCAGGGTATAAACTGCAAATTGTTTTCTAAGATTATGTTAGAGCGAGAAGTTTTGTGAGCAACTTTGTCATGCGCCGAACAAAGGGCTCGCTCACCTCGAGCTTTGTGTGCTCAGACCCAAAGCGTCTGTGATGTAGGCATCCAGAGAGACGAGTCATTTCAGGGCCATGATAAGGGGCCTGCTCTGGGAAGATACAGTGCTATTGTGACTGAATTTCAGCACAATGGGCTGGCTGAGGATCTGACACACCGGGGGTAACAGAGCACTGACCACAGGCTCCCTCTGCAATCCTCTCCATAGACTCATTCTCTCCAACATTATGGACGTGGCTGTGTATGTCAGGCTCAGCCACTGTGGTATCCATATAGGCGATAAATTTAGTTTTGGCAGGTTGTAGTCATGCAATTGATGTGTAATTGAAATGTTCACAACACTGGTGTGTGGTTTGGGAATATATTAAGACAATGCAGGAGGATAAAATGGGCGAAAAAGACAATTTGTAATTGATATACTGAAAGTTTATCTTTCAGGCGATGAAGCATTCACCAGTGCACAAAGGAAGGCTATGGTTATGTGAAACTCAAAACTAATAAGACATCAACTTTCATTTTAACAGATTATTCGTTCTCCTCATGGTCAACTCATGTTTAAGAATAGCAGATAATTTACTCTAGAGATGCTTTAGCGCAAATCAGAACAGATGAGAGATTAAGACATATTGGACTCAGCCTCCAACAAGTTTCCCCAATAAATAAATATAAATACTGTACTATTTTAAAGGAAAACCTAGATTTTAATTTAAGTTTTTTACAGGTTTGGAGAAGTATGGAAAGATAAAAATGTACTGAGAATATATTGGTTTTACCATTACTGCCCATCCATCCATCCATCCATCCATCCATCCATCCATCCATCCATCCATCCATCCATCCATCCATCCATCCATCCATCCATCCATCCATATATACAAGCATAACTTTCTTTTTAGTTTTCTTTTTTTACTTAAACATTACTTCACTTAAAATGCTTAAAATCCACATGAAACTGACAAATCTATACTTCAAAGTTGAAGAAAAATGGTCTACAAACACTGCAAATAAATGCTTAACCCTTAATTTATGTATAAAAACTATAAGAATCCTGAAATAAATTAGAAAAACCCTTAAACCAGCACCACAAGCTCTACAGATGGCATACAAGTGTTCCCTCCTGATAACCGCCCCATGTCTCTCCAGTCATTTGGCTTTGCTTTATTTCTAATTTTCAGATCTAATTTGGTTTAATTTGAGCTTACATAGGTTTAATCTGCAGATGAAAAATGTGGTCTGACACTTTATTTGGCTGCCATGGATGTGCTCTGGACAGCCAAGCGTTTTAATGAAGCATTTCAAGGAGCCGGCAGGCCCCGTATTACTGAGACAGACTGAGCACTTGAGACAGATTGAGAGTCTGTAATAAGCTCTGCTGCATTGAGCTTCTCAGGACTGAATTGATGTGTAGAGATTTCACCTTTCAATGTGCCACTTGCTTGAGCTTTAATATTAAGCATGCTGCTTTGGCAGGGATTCTCCAAAAACAGGTGTTTACGTTCCATTTTCTGTTCTGTCAATAATCTGTTTACCTTAGTAGCATCTGTCACCAAAGAAATCTGATAATATGTTCTCTCACAAACCCAATCTGGAAACTCTGTGACAAATGTCAAGCGGCTATTAGGAATGAATAGAGTTGTTGGCATTATATCATAACTTGCCTGGACATGTATTAGTTTGAAAGATGATTAATGTGATAGTTGTCATTTATAAGAAGAAGAAGAATGTTTTTTGTTCAGTATAACTCAATTTACCTTCAACATATGTTAATTAAAGATCATCTGTCAGACACACCAAGCAAAGTAAACAATGTTTTTTTTTTTTACATTGTTCTTTCTACCTTGAAGTTAGCATTGTTGGGAATTCTCTTTACAAGAACAAACCCAAGCAGACTCAATCAGTTTGGGAAACTAGTTTCTATTGATGCAGTACTGTTTAATGTATTTACAGCTGTTAAAAACAGATGTCATCTTAAAGCACTTATCAAGAAAACCTTATTGGCTCAAATGCGTGCCAAATTAAATAGAAACAATTAGAATTAGAAAAAATAGATATAACATTTTTGTATATTTTTAGCCAACAGATTCTTTTTTTTTTTGCTTAAGAATAATAATTACTACATTCTGTTTTAACAGTTTTTTTTAGCTTAAGAGTGTTAATTTAAATAATAATTTGTTGAGCAAGAGATTAAAAGAAAAGGTTAGGCAACTAACTTATTAAAGTGTGAATTATGTTGGAATAAAATGTGTTCTCTGTGTACAATATTTAATGTTTGTGATATAAAGGTAAAATTTTATTTCATTTGGATTTGGATCAAGAGTCCTTTTTTTGTTTTACCAATTGAGTGCTTTTTTTTAATCAGTTGGTTCAAATTAAGAAAGTTTTTGTTTTGTATATCAGCTACTGAAACAGGCAGATAGAGCATTTAGTAAAATTTGGTATTTTATTAAATACCAGTCTGAAGTATTTAAGAAAAGGAATTTTCTGTCTCCCATTCTCATGCTTTAAAATAATCAGCAGGTATTTAAATGCAATACATTGAAAGACTACATGTTATCAGTTGTGTATGGTCAACACTAGTGTTATGACCAACGTTAGTTTCCTCTCGTACCAATAGAAACTTTATATAAAACAAAGAGCTAATTATTGTTTCATTATATATTCACTTAAAATGATTGTACATTATTATATTTGTAAAATTTATTTTGCCAGCTTTATTGATATACAACTGATGTTTATGCACTAATAAAGCTAAACTTAAAATTAAACATATTTTTAAGATATACCAAAACAGGAATCTATTAGGTTAGGTTAGTGAATAATGTATGAAAATAATAAAAATATTATCATAAGACAGGGTACCCTGTTGGTTGCTCAGTCAGGCTGTCAGACTATTTGCCACTCTCAAGTGAATAGTAACAATGATAAAGCTCTACATGTGTAATCCAGCAATATGTGGAGGAGAGACTTTGTACTTTTAGCAGTTCTTTTAAATGGGTGGTTCTGGATGCTCTGAAAGCTCTATAAAGATCTTTCATCGGGAAACCAAATCCTTCTACATGGATCTCATCAGTTAAGTGGATAGAACAAATGTTAATCTAGTAAAGTATTAATGGATTATTAATAGTAGGTCAGGTTTCTATTTAAGTTGCCCTAAAACAGAATCATCACACTCATTTTCATTCCAGGCCAATCAGCATTATTATATCTATAAGAGGGCTGTTGAAGCTGTGTAAACTAAACTTCTCATTGTATAACTTTATTCACTATGAGCACCCTGCTCTGTTATTTTAAATTTACGCCCATTATATTAAGAGTTTTAGCCACTTTATGCACTCATTATATGCCTTTTTTAGATCTTGACATCTTGATAAATTGTCTTGGTGAGCCTGAGCCTGAGTGATTCTGTGTGTGGGACTTGAGTTTAACACACAGTATGATTTAAGTATAATAAAATCCTACTTAAACAGCTATCTGAGCAGGGCAGAGCAGATCACAAGACATGATCGTAAAAAAGAAATGTAGACAAGAAATGTTTTACAGTAGACATAACTGTAAATAGTGAGAAAGACCTGGTTAGAAAATCAGTTACATCAGTTAGATAATGTGGGAGAATGGTAAGACAGTTTAGCAATGCATTTAAAAAAAAAAAAAAAAAAAATTTTATGACCTGGCCTGAATTTCATCAAGTGCTCCGGTACCAGTCGTTCCCATGTCCAGGCAATATAAATACTATTGCCAGGAAACTGTTTGGATACATTACTTTGACTTGTAATTTCTGACAGAATATGAATCTTTCCAAAAGCTTTTTTACTATTTGTAACGCACCTTCAATTAATCTACTCGTTTTTACAATATGTAATAATAAATTTAGCCTGTCACTGTCCTTGATGTCTTCATCTAATCCAGATTTTGGTTACAGAAGTTAATGTAAAGGGCAAGAGTGGAGGAGTGTTGGCCTAGTGGTTAGAGCAGTGCGCTTGAGCCCTGAGATGGTTGCAAGTAGCTGGCTCGATCACCGCAGCCTGGACTCTGGGTACCTGTGCAAGACCCATAACCCCACATTGCTCCCCAGGCGCTGCACAATGGCAGCCCACTGCTCCCCAAGGGGATGGGTTAAATGCAGAGGTAAATTTCTCCAGTTTGACATTAATAAAGTTCAATTATAATTTTTTTTTTAAGAGGATGGGATGTCCACATGATACAAGAGCAAGACCAGATCAAGTCATCACAAAGTTCTTTGGTTCCTTAGTTCTTAGACAGCATCATTTAGATGCACCTCTGCTTCAACACACCTGGACTATATAGTCAGGTGTTTAGCAGGACTCTAATGGTAAATCAGACATTTGATTGAGGTTTGTGGAGATGCATCTGAAAGTTTTAGGAAAATGGTCCCTGAGGATCATAATTAAGAACCCTGTTCTAGAATAATATTGAATTTTCATTCTTTCCTAAAAGCAAACAATCCTAATTTTTTTTTACTTCAAACTCTCTTTTATTAGATTCAGAATTGATTTAAATGTTACTAGAAAAGTAACGTCGTGGACTTATTTTAGTTATATTTATAGGTAAAGGCTGAAACCCCTGCTAGTTTACTTCATTTTCTCAGTGATAGAGCAGTGCACAAATAAATGCTCCCACCATTGCATTAATTCTCCATTATACTTTGTAGCCTAGCACCCACTTAGACGTCCTTGCCAAGTGTTGCATCTGTGATTGAGAGTGGGAGAAAAATGTTTATCTGCCTTGGATTTAGGGATGTTGATGTGCAACTGGGGGTAGTGTGTGGCGGTGAATGAGGGAATCAAGGAGAAGTGCCCAGATGAAAAAGCAAACTGTACTGTGCTATGTCCATGACTAGGCTTTTTTCTGACCTTAGAACCTACATCTTAATTTGGGTGTAAAATGCCTTAAGAGAGAAATTATAAATATATGAGTGTTTTTTTTTTCCCTCTCAGAGAATTACTGTGTTGGCATCAGTGCTAATGTTCATCATGCACTCTGTTACATTAGTGTCAGACATTTGGCCAAAAGCAGTAGAATGGCCCTTTTATGATCTGCGGGTTTTTAGTATCTGGCTCTGTCTAGATATTATGATCTGCTCTTTGATTTCCTCGACCTCAGGTTGGTCTACTTAAATATTGCAAGCTTAAGTGCTCACATTAAATTTCTGAACTGACACAGGAGAAAGTTATCCTTAAGTGTATAACTTTTCACACTGTGGTTTATCTGCAGAGGGAGACACAGCTTTGATTAAGCGCTCACCCTGTCAGAGATAATGAAAAGTTTATCATGAGCAGCAAATGCTTCAGTATTTTTGGTGTTTATCTGAATGGTCTGATTGAGCTCTCGCTTCACAGAGAAATCCTCTCTGCACCAGTGGGGATTAAGCCTATCATACCAATCTATACCCAAAGAGCAAAGTATTGCTTTACTCCTGGTAATTGCAGAATAATCACCTGTTTCACTCATGTAAGGTGACTTTGAGTGTTCCTTTTGCAGGGAGATTAATATTGAATGTCAGTGTTTTATCCTTAGCTTGAGAGGAGAAAAAAAAAGGATAAATGAAACATTTTCAAAAGTGATGGCATCAGTCAAAAGGTAATTGGAAATCTGCTGCGATTAGGTGTGTAATGATAATCAGGTACCAAATATCTTACGAAATAACACACAGTTGTCTGAAATGCTTGTAACAATAGTTGTTTGAATTGTTTTCATGATATCCAGGTGCTTGTGTACACGTCCACTTTGCTGAAAAACAAAGCGCTTCACACACTGACACATGGAGGCCTAGATATTCTCTGAGTTCAACTCGCTCTGTTCCTGCAGATACCACAGCCCCCCTCTATGCTTATTGTGCTGGAACAAGCTATCTTAATGACATGCTAATTGATTTAGTGCAGTGCAGATAGCGGTAAGCTGGCACACCGTGATAAAGCAGGAGTGAGCTACTGGTTCAGAAAAGGACAGGAGACTCATCAAACTCCAGCTAGCTCATTCACTCCATTTGAACACAATTTTACACCGCTGTGCCCGACGTTGAAGCATGGAGACCTTTACTGGGTGTTTCTGCTAAAATTGTTTTGTGTTTTTGCTTGTAAGTGCTTTGTATGCCAGTAGTTCAGGAGGCATAAACAAAAAGACTGACTGTTGTTTCATGACTGATCTTGCCAGTCTTATTAACTCTCACCTTCAGCTGATATAAAAAAATCAGTTGTGCACAAGTTAGGCTTTCTCAGCATCAGTAATGTAATTATGTTTTATGTACACTGCAGAAGATGCACAATGAACTGGTCAGTTGTAAACCAGTCTAAAACTGACTTTGAAATGCACTTTTTTACATCTAAAGAAAGCCACAAAAATTACAATTCACAGTACTATTAAAAAAAGGGAGAGCTGTGCATCTTGGCAGGTCCAACTATTACTTTTGTTAGTAGTACAACCAAGACAATTTTCCTTTCACTGCGTTTTATCCCTTTTATTTTGAAAAATAGCCCTGGTTAGGTCTTCATCAGACCCCTGTGATTATCTATCTTAAGATGTTTTCAGGGTACTTTTTAATTGGAACATGGATCCAACTTATTATACCTGCACACTTTAAACAATGTAAATACCCCTTGAGCTCTTTTAATATTTTGTCTGTGCAACTATGCAGAATTTAGTGCTTAATTATAATTTTAGCATTGAGAATAAACAAAAAATATATTGTTACACCCATTTTTATACTCTCCTTTAGTCTTAGTGTATTTTCCTACACACAACTTTTTAGACTTTGCAAAGAAAACCTGCATGGACATGGTTCCCTATATGTTTACACTGAATATCGTCACTTACAGCACTACATGTCTTTGGTCTCAGAAATTAATTGAGCTCCTTTATTTTTTATTTATTTTTTATTTTATTTTTTTATTCAATTGACTCTTTGCCACTAAAGCGGATATTTGTTTTTAACTAAGCTAGATTCTTGCCTAAAAACCTCCAATATTCTCCTTGTTTCCATCATTTCATTGTGAGTTAAAGCGGATTGGTGAAGCTAGGCAGCAATGGCAAAAAAAAAAAAACTGTATGTATATATTATACAAAATGTATATATTATGCTTTTCATTATCTAAAATAATCTTTTAAAATGTGTTTTGATGAGAATGTAGCTTTTTCCTTAGACCTGGGAATTTTTTTTCCCTTAAGAACTAAGATCTGATTTCTTTTTGACACCTGACAGCTTTTTGTATTCTAACATAACATTTTTTGTACCTTTTTTTAATGTCTTTTTGAGAAACTTTAGACCCGATAGCTTCTTTTCAGACCTGAAATGTAGAACATATGAGCTATTTTTAAAAATCTGTTTGCATAGGTTCTATTTAATAAAACAATTATGATTATGTTTATTCCTTTAAGCAAACACATACATTTTTTAACAAACAGCTTTTTCAAATCCCCAAGAACTTTTAATTTGAAATCCCTAAAAGAAATGTAGCTTTATTGCAAACTGATCA
The DNA here is from genome assembly GCF_000732505.1 of Cyprinodon variegatus. Lineage (NCBI taxonomy): Eukaryota > Metazoa > Chordata > Actinopteri > Cyprinodontiformes > Cyprinodontidae > Cyprinodon > Cyprinodon variegatus. Next base: position 879,580 of record NW_015150543.1, read on the forward strand.
AGACAGTTTCATCTAACATTAAAGGCAAGAAGAGCACCAATCAAAAAGTAGCTAAGTTTCCCACAGTGGAGGTGCTGCAGAGATCCACAGCTCAATTGGTAGAATCTGTTGACAGGACTAAACCAGTAGTAAATGTGTTCTCAACAAGTTCTCCCCAATGAAAGAATGAAAAAATAAGCTTTGCATTAAAGAAAAGCTATTTTAGGTGCTCTGCTCAAATAGGACTACAGTAAAACTCAGGGTTGGCATTAGGTACAGTGTCCACCAGAAAGTAACTGCACATCACCCTGAATACACCTTCCCTCAAGTAAAGCATGGTGGTGGCAGTATCATGCTGAGATAATCCTTCGCTGGGAAAAGAAAACTTAGTTATACCTGATAGGAATATGATTGGAGTGAAATTCAGGAAAATCCTGGAAATCAAACTGTTGCATGTTGCAAACTAGGGCTGCAACTAACAATTATTTTTCAAATCGATCAATCCATCGATTATTTTTTCGATTAATTGATTAATAATCAGATAGCAAAAGGTTAACTAAAGAAGAGTTTTTATTAAATTAAACCAGGAAAACTAAAGTGCTTTCACTTCAGGAGTTCTGGATAGAGCATATTGACAAAAATGCTTTTTTAAAATCTTAAATACAAGATGTTTTTATATTTTTTTTACAATTTGATTTAAGTATTGCTCTAAGTGGGTCGCTCTGTCAGCTAAAGGCATGTTTTACAGTCTCTATACTCCAGTTAAAGATTAAATTGGTTGACGAATGTTCCAAAAATCAATTACGATAATGACTAGTTCGATTAATGATTTGAGCCCAACTTCAAAAGCTTTTATTTAGAGTAGAGCCCACCTTTCAGCAGACCCATGGCCCCTAACATGGCGCCAGAACTTCAGCTGAAAGATTTAGATCAAAACATATACAAATATAAGCATATACAAACAATCTCCATTTGATTGGACAAAAGTTAAGGTTTTTTAGGAGAAAATAAGAGATAGTTCTAAAAATGGTTTCAGGAGTTGCAAGACATGTAATATATATATTATTATTTTTTGCAGTTACAGTTAAGATTTTTAACAACCTGTTAGAAAACTAACAGCAAACAGATTCATTTACTCACAAGACTGAGTTGTAAATAGCTTTAGGGTTCTTGCTGAAATATTAAACCCTGCATGTGGTCACTATTCTTTGACCATTTATTGTTGATTCTTTATCACCACAGCATAAACAAACATGTCCTCAGTATAAATAATGATCTGCTGATTTTATATGGGGAGGACATATCCATGGCGTACCAGGGGTACTGATTTTGCGGGTCTGTTGCTCAATAACGGGAAGAGGGTGGAGACCACCACTGTGATTACTTTAGCTGTTGCTGGATGATTGCATGTTCTCTGGCATGTGATTAGGGGGAATGGGCCATATCTCTCACAATCTCAAAGGGAGATCAAATCAGCCTCAAAGCCTGGCTTCAGGCGGTGGTGCATTTGAAAGTCAATGTTTTATTTCTGGCATAAATTACTTGATCACAGCACTTTTTCGCCCCAAGGTTGTATTTGCAAGTGAGGGTTCTTTCAATTAAGAGTTATAAAAGAGGGCGTAATGTTTACATATGTCTGCCTACAAAGTCTCCATCAAATCCACTAAATTTATTCAAACTTAAATAAAACTGAGTAGAATTATCCTATAAAGATAATTTGCACTTATTTCCTCCAAACTTTGCTTTAATGTTTTACATACTGTAGGAGCGAGAGGTGCCGGAAAATAAATCCAGGTGCATCATTACTCGGTTCTTTTACACCGTGCCAAAATGTTCAAACATCTGAGCATGCCTCTCTGATTATTTAAAGGTTTTTACCCTCTGATATCAAAGTTCTGGTTGACATGAACATATGCTTCTGTGGGACTTAGCCAGTTTGGACACTGGAACGATTCATGTAACTCAGTAGGGGTGCAGAGATGAGACTGCTCACTAAATCCAGCTTCTTGGTACACACTTGAGTTAGGGTTTCTACACCTTCTGAAAAGTTAAAAATACTACAAAGACTATAAATAAGTATTTACCAGCTACAGTATGGATAAATATTGAAAAATGCTGGCTGCACGAAAACCCTTCCAAGCATCTATCCATCTAGTTGCTATCTATTGATCCAGCAAGTCATCCACCTTATTGCCAGGTTGTCCTTGTGGCCACCAGCCTGTTGTATATTTGTATATTTGGTTGTCCAGTTATTTATTTACTCATAAATCCATCTATTCAACTGTCCATCCATCCATCCATTTTTCCAGTTGCTTGTTCATTATTCAATCAATCACAGAACTGTACCATATGTCAAATAGTATTTGTGACTGAAGCGTCAACATGTATGACCTTTCTGCATCCAATTGTACACATCAACACTGACAAAACCAACTTATTTTCAAATTCCACTAATTTAGTATCATATAAAAGTTTTGATATTGCTTTCACTGGTGTTATGGGGACACCCATGAACTTGTTGAACTTTTAGGCAGGGGTGCCAAGGGCTAAAGACAACCTATTGTGTTTATGACACATTGGTATGCAAATGTAAAAATAATGAAGAAAAGCAGTTTATTTTCTACTGATGTTTAAACAGCTGTGTGTGTTAATAATGTGACCCGACTGTGAACCTTCGTCGGAGCTGTCTCATCTTTGCCATGTGCAGCATTCTTGAACTGGACGCTATCTGCTGTATTCTTGAGACTGCCTGAAATTTCAAAGAACGGCTGCATTAATTGCTTGACCCTGGCAGGGAGCCAGGTGGTCTGAGTTCAGTTATCACCAGTAGTCATGCTAGTTGTCCCAGCAGCTTTCATCATCTTTCCACACTCCTCTCTTTTTTACTTCAAGTTAAGCCTGATCTAGGAGGTCTTGGTAAATATTTTAATAGGTGCTGCAAAACCTTATTTTCCAAACAACCCTCTGTCTAACATCAAAGAGTAATACTGTTTCATTTGAAATGATGGTTAAAATTGGTATTGGACATACCTGCTTTCATAGATCTATTTCAGGCAGGTGTCCTAGTACCACTGAACAGCACCTGTCGTATTGCACTGACATAAACATCAAAGAAGGTTCTGTTCCAGAAAGCATAGTGGTTTGTCTGACTTATGGCTGATACATTCATCAAGCTTGTGCCAAGCCAATATCACACTGTCAGAAGGGAGCGTGTGGCATTCTATCACCATGAGCGGCTATGACGGAACAAGTCGTTTTCTATTACACTCTCTTAGAGCAACCTCCCGTATTTCCTCCATTCTCTGTAATGTTGTTTAGCTGAGCTGCTTGGTATTGAGGTGGTTGGTTTGCCCCACAGGGACCTTACTGAGACTAAATGTAACTGAATTTATGAATTTCACTAAAAGAAAAATGCAGTGAGGACTGTGTGCTGCTTCCGGTAACCGCAAACCTGCAATTTGCAGAAACATAGCACCCAATATGAGAAAATATTCAGAAGATTGTATAAATAATAACATTTATTAAAACAAACTGAAAACTTTGCTCATTTTTATACAGTGATGAAGCAATAGAAACATTTGGCTGCTTTGTTTCACATCAGATTATAAATATAAAGACACAAAAATACAGAAAAATTAAATATCATCCAAATCTAAATACTAGAGATTAATGTGATTTTTCAAAACACTCCAGTCACAAAGACAGTTATATCTAGTTTAAAACATTCTATCCTTCTTCCTGTTTGTTTTATCTTTAATTCTTTGTTATTTTTCTTCTCATGTGATATTTGAAAATATCCCCCATTATCCCTGACTAATCAAAAACAGTAATCTGTGCTTACAGGGCTTCCTTTGACTGTGTTCTCTGTTTTTGCTATTTTTCATTCAGCTGAGGCTGTAAAGAAGCTGTCGCCCTCCAGAGTGGTCCCCTGTACACTCCTGTGTTCTCCTTGCCTGAAGCACAGAATTACTATTTATGTGCTGAACGCCGACAGTACACCAAATTCTGTCCCTGCTGGACCAGCATAGCTACAGCAGTGCTACTAAGAGTTTTTACTTTTATTCTGCTTTTATGATTTCCTTTTGACTGAGCAGAAGACAGACTGTTCTCTGGTACAGTCCAGTGCATTAAAACTTTGGTCTGCTCGGGAAAGAATTTGACTTGCAGATGGTTCAAGACAAAAATTTTCTTTTCATCCTCAGCTTTCTTAAGTTTCTTTTATTTCAGAAAATATTAATATTTTTGACTGATATCTGCATATATCTAAACTGGATGAAAGCAAAACGGAAACATTCACCTATTTTTATCCACACTAACAGTCTCTTCTGACTTCTAAAATGAAAATGTACCCTTTTATCAAGCCATCAAATTAGATTTGCTCACAGTTAGGGGATAAAAAGCTTCTCACTCTGTAATGTGAAGACTACAGATACAGTTTTTCATAAGCTTTGATGGATATTAAATCTAATCTCAAGTATATGAAGCAGAAGTATTCTGGCAAATCTGGCTAGATTTAGTGTCTTTAATGTGAAGTAATTCTGCTTTTTCATCTGAAGAGGGCAAACCTCAAAAACTTGGTAGACGTGACTTTCTCAAAGAATTATGTTTTTTTTCTGTAGATAATAATCCTCAAACTGGAGCCTCTTAATGTTATTACGTGTGTCTCAGAGTTTTCAGCACTTATGTGCAGGAGTTTTATTCAGTTACCTGACATGCAAAATAAAAAAAAGTATTTGATGCTTGTATATTTTTTTCCAAACTGACTTTTTTAAAACTGCATTGGTCAGTTTAAGGTTCCTTACAGGGAATCAAAACCCTAATGAAAATATTTTAATGATATTTTTTCCTGACAGTATTTAAAGGAAACTCCAACTGTGTTCTAGAGCGTGTTCTTCTTTTATTTGAGGATGATCTTCTTTACATTACATTTAAAATCATGATCTTAAAGGGACCTATCTGCATGTTTTTTGTATATGACAATTCACTTTCATGTCATAACTTAGATTAAAACTTAAATTATATTTGGAATCAACCACATACTTTAATACATACAGCATTAACACATGCTGAAAATCTGAACTAAAGCTGAAAATGCTCAATGCTATGCTAATTTTGCATTTAAAAATACATCTCTTAGGAATAGGTGGTAATATGATTGGACAGTTAAATACAGCTAAATACTGCTAAAAAGTAAGTCTGGAACTCTCTCTTTGCCTTTTTTCCATTCACTTCTCTTGCCCTGGCTCCACTCCATTCCACTCATTTTCAAACTACTCTTTCAGTACCTGTTGGTTTTTTTCAGCCCTTCATAGGAGTAGGTAGAATCAGAGATGAGTAGCAGCATTCAACAGCAGAAATCTGCCTATAAATGTATTATTCTGTAGAAATTAACCTGTAAAAAAATCCTTTGCAAAATATGTTGACCTGCTATGATCATTTAAGCCACAGACACTACGTAGTGTTCAGCCCCCTTTAGCCAATCAGATACTCTCATAAGACCATGACCAATGTTTTCTCTGCGTAATTGCGCACCCTTCGCTTGTTTATAATGCACAAATAAATATTTGCACAGCATAAAATAAAATCCAACATAAATTGAAAATCTGTTTGACCCAAATTTTTTTTTTCAGAATTTTTCAATCCCCATATCATTGGTTTTTTCCAATAAAAGCAAAAATTAAAATACCAGAAATTACAGTTAGTTTGTTTTTTTTATTCTGAATTTAGTTACATTATATAAAGAAATGGAGAACAGCTATTTTTGCTAACCATACTAAATAAAATATATAAAAAAAACAGATTAATAGGGAATACGTTCATCTTATTTTTATTTCGTTCTGGGCTCTTATAGCATCTCATCTTTCTGTTACGCTATCATGAATGACCTCAGCCTCAGGCTTTATTGAATAAATCAGTTGTTATGGTGCATGATCTACTCTTCCATCCAGTTTTAAATATCACTATCATTTATGTTTTATAATAAACTTTTATACACGTAAGTGTTGTAACTGTATGAATATATTCAATAATACGTCAGTGTCCTGTAAAGAAAGTTTATAAATGTTCTTATTCAAGTGAAAAAATAAATAATCCAACAAGAAGAATAAGAATTGGTGGACCAAATAAATTATCAGCGTAGGCGTCCAGAAGAATGAAACTCACTGGTTTGTAAAAGCTGCACAATCCAACATGCACACAGTTTAAGACCAACATTTTCAAAGCCCAGCACGATGCTTAGTTTTTTGTTTGTTGCTAAATTAAAGTACATAATGAAGCAAAAACGTAAATGATTCAATTAGTACATTCTCAGATATGGTGGCTTAGATGTGAGGAGCTCCAGCAGGTCTCGCAACGTGTGGATATTTGTGCTTCATTTCCAGCATTCGGTGCTGAATGTGGAAAGAAGCTTTAGTTTAATGAAGCATATCTAAACACCATCCAGAAATCGTCTTCAATATTTGGACAAATATTGGAGAAGTGAGGAGGACGGTCATAAAAAAAAAAATAACATTTACGTCAGTTTTGTTCCTTTTTTATTAATGGATATCAATCATGAAATGACTATAATGTGATGTTATTTGTTTTAGTCGAAATGCTGAAAAACTGTGTAATTAAAAAAACAAAATTACAGAAAAAAGTTACAAGAATTTAAACTGTATCAAAAGCTTCAACAAATATTTCATGGTGCAAAATGTGAACAAAACGTTTGTCTCATTTTATTCCAGGGCAGGACCCTCACCCTGGCCAAAGCAGGACTCATATATAGGGCATTCTAGGCATCTCATAAACAACAAGTTAATTTTTGTAATTTTTGTAATCCAATCACGTAAATTAGAAGTAAACTAATGGAATTTGCTGCCATAATGTCTTATTCTTTTAATAAACAGTGGTTCTAGGTGAATATTTTCCATCATCCAGGTCATAGTAATCCCAAAAAAGTTAAAAACACCAGGCTTTAAAGCCTCAAACTCAACGCTAAACAAAGATAAGTCGATTGTTTTTCAACTTTTCTGGAATAAATAATGTTATTTGCTATGATCATGGGTTTATAAAAAGTTTAACATTGGTGTATGGCCTCAGTATGCAAATCTCATGTTGCTTATGTGGTCCTCAGTAATGTCAAGAGGGTTGTGTGTGTATAGTATGCCCAGACACATGAAAATAAGTGGGAACATTAACTTTTCACAGTCTAGTTCCCATTAGATCAGCCAAAAATTGACATTGGATGAATTAAAAATCTCGTACAGTTTTTTTTTTTTTTTTTTGCCAAAGTAGCCATTGCCAGTTTTCCAGTTGAAAAAAATATATAAAAAAACAAAAGTGAAAGAGCTTTCAGTTTAATTAATGCAAAGGTTTAACATGCATTTATGTCTTTTAACATTCTGCTTAATTCATTTGGTTGTGTTCTGTACCTTTAAGTTGAATATATTGTTTCAACTTCTGGAAGGTTTTAGGTATCGATCTATAAATCATTTTTCCTAATGTTATAAAGTTCTGGAGCGAGAACAAGAAAACACAAAGCAAGAAATAATGGTGCAGGTGTTAACATTACAGAAAAAAATAATGAATTATTAATTAATCCGAAATATAACATTACCAGGTTTAAATCCATAAATTATTTTGCTTAAAGCATAAAGTCCTGTTGGTATAAGTCCAGTGTTGTTAAGAATACATTTTGATCAATTTTCAATCAAGAGCAACCTTTTGCAGTTCTTGGGTTGGTGAAGTTATTGTTAAAAAACTAAAATTCTCTTGCATTTACCCCTCAAAGACCTGAGAGCCGGCTTGGAAAAAATAACTTATCAACATCTCTTCCAAGAAGTTAAAGCTGAAAGACAAGCCCTTGATCTCAGTATGATAGAAAACTTGTGGGTCGAGCTGAAAAGGTGTGTGAAAAGAAACTTGCCAATAGAACTGACCCAGTTAGACCAGCTCTGTCAGGAGGAATGAGACTAAATACAGTAAGATTTTCTGAGAAGCTTATGTAAAGATAAGCAAAGCATTTACCAGTGACATAGTTATAAAGAAATGCTAAAACATATATAAACATTAATTTAAACCTACGAATAAAAAAAAGGATATAGATTAATCATCATCCAGGGTGAAAATAGTAATTAAAATATCTAAAATTTTTAAGACAAAAGTGCAGTGAGGGTTTTAACAGAAAAAAGTTGTCTTTTCTTCAGCTCTGAAATCGATTTATTGCTGTATCTTTACTGATGGCATTTTTAACACTACTTCCTCTGCCTTTAATAGTCATAACCTCATGTTAAAAGCCCAAACCGCTTCTATATTTTGAAATGTCTCATTCAATTTTTGGGGCTTCATGCTGATTGCTGACAGACACACCAAATAAGCAGGTCTCTGTTGTTTAACCCTTTAAAGTAACTTCCACAGCCAACTACTATGGTATTTAGCAAAGTAACTTATTCGTTGTTTTTCCCCATATTTTCATCTGTGGATACATGCATGGACAGCTCTGCTTGTTACACCTTGTCTAGTCGCCACTAAAATCCATATGTACTTCATTATAAACTTACTTGTTTCCAATAAAACAATTTGATTTGCAGACCAAAAAGAACAAGTGCAAAAAAAGTAAAAAATAAACTTGTTAAAATGGCCACTATATTTATGATCCAAAAAGAACTCAGACAAAGGCTAATAAAGTCTTTTTATGAGCCTATCAGGTCAAATTATTGATGAGGCTGACGCCAACAGGAGCAAATAAATATACCTCTCTGTATTAAACTTGATATTTAGAGAACAAAGGGTGTTATGGGTCAGCAAAGATGGCATTAGGGTTCTTTATAACTCTTGTGTTGTAGAGTTGCCATACTTTCATACAACTTATCCCTCTAGTTTTGCTGTACATCTTAGGATGCAGTTTAGTCCACGCTATATACTTGCTTTCTTATGTCACCCAATTCTGCATAGCAATACTAGAAAACTAAGCTTTAGTTCCCCAGAAAAGTTTTAAAAAGGCAAAAAGTAATTAAGTAGGTACTGTAGGAACTTGAAGTGCTGAAGCTCAAAGATTTTTAATAAAAGTTATTTTATATTATTTGAGGGAAGCCATTAAGAGGACAGCAGAAAGGGGAATGAGTACTGCTTCTGGCGCAATCCACCAAGAAACTTACTTTTATGGTATATCTAATGAAAAGGTTTGAAAGACGAGGACAGTCTCCAAAAATTTTCAACGTTTATTTTAATATTTAACTCTGTCTTTCTGTATCATCTGTATTTATAGTGCAATTTCATAAAATCTGTATGTTAGTGTGCTACACACCTTTAAAAAAGTATATAAAATATAACCAAATACCAGAACAGAATGAAAGCAAAAAATTCATAAATAAAACAGAGAGCAATTCGACGAAAAAAACAACAACAAAACCAAAGAAGCCAATTTCTCCAAGAAGTTATAAAAGGTTGTGTAAAAAATGTAAATATGTTTTAAGAGTCAATATAGAAATAAAATATGAGTTGGCCTGTCTGATGTGTAAAGGTCATAAACTCCATAGTTTCAGTTAAATGGATTTGAATATGTTTTGCCTTGTGTCCTTCCTTTTTCTATTCTTGAAATCTTTAAAGGACAGTTTTTACCCCAGTTTAAATTATTACAGTACCAACTTTATGGGTAAAAAAAGAGTATTTAATATATTTACCAATCCCTAACACCAATTACTGTAACACATTCATTTACAGATTTCTTGGTTAAATGTCATGCTACAGAGGATCGTGGTTCTTATAATAATAAAAATATAAATAAAAAGTTGAATAATCCTCATACTTTTTTTCCATCTGGACTTCGGTATGTCACCAAGATTTCCATTCGTAAAAGTAAAAATTTTAATTTGACTTGCATTGCATTAATTACATAAATAAAATTTCTTCTCCTAAATAAATAAATGTTAAATATTTTTCTTTTTTTATGCTACAAGTACTTAAATATGTAAAATTATAGGCACAACCTGATTCAAACAATAATCTATCTAAAGGGGGCCTGAATATATGTTTTTTGTATTTGTTTTAATATTATAGAAAGACAAATTGAAAAATTCACATTGGAATAATTAAAGACTAACTGTTTCTTTATAGTAGTAGTATAGTAGAACTTAAGAAATGACCACTTGCAATCACGTTAAAATTCTGTAAAAGTCAGAAAGCTCATACTTATTAATACAGACATTTACATTTCTGTTGTCACTGAAGTGCAGTTAGGACTCCTGTCAGTACCTGCTGTTTATTTGCATCCCGTTGTAATGGCACCTTGATGCAAACTGATGAAATCCTTTATGAGGCTTGGCTTGGTTTTGCTGCGGGCAGTTCTTCTGAATTTGCTTCTTGCTGCAGTTCAAAGCATAACATTTATTAAATACGCTGTCAGCTAGGCTCTCATATTCACAGTCGCTCTCTCCTAGCCTGAGATACTGTTCTGTTTATCATAAAACAGGACTGAATGTAATGAAGACAGACAGACCGTGCCATGACCTTCAGAACAAACAGAGTACTTGAACTCGCTTCACTCTCCAAACACCGTGTTTAGAGGAGCTCCTCTCTCCATCTCTGACACATCCTCTTTGCATCTAATACCCTCAGATGTTTTCATAGTGCTCTGTTTATGTAGCGCTGGCTCCAGACGGTACGGTAGGGAAACAATTTACACAAGACTTGTTAAAACAAAAAAAAAGTATGATAATTACCCACTTTTGCCCTGGTTCTGTCAAGTCAATCTGAATGTCATTAAAATGGGAATACTGGGTGTTTTTAGTGGGGGCACTTACATCCACTTCCTACATACCAGTTGAGAGCCGTGAAAAGTTTTTCTTTTGCAATTTGAGTTATCTTGACGTCACCTGATGGGATCCTATTCATCTTCTCAAATTCATCATTGAGCCAGGAATAGGACCATAGCCACATGCATTCTGTCATATCATCACTGTGTCTTCAGATGTACCTTTGTCTAATAATACAGTGAAGAGCAAGTGTGTTCAGTTGCAGGGACAAGCAGAGATAGTTTGGGTTATTATAGGTAGATCTATACATTTAGCCATTGAGGAAAACCTTCTTTTGCATCCATAAAACATGAGCATGGACATAAAGTTCAGCTGGTTCTCGTCTAAATTGGAAGAAATGTGTTCTTTAGAAAGACGAGCACCAATAAGAGCGCATTTTGTTTGATGATATTACTGTAGTTACTGACCAAAGTATCAAGACTCGATTTCCACCCCTTAATTCTACATATTTTGGTCACACAGATTTAATGTGGTGTTTAAAAACAACTCAGTTGACAGGATATGAGATTTTGTTTGGGGAGAGGTTGTTAAATATGAGCTGCATGCCGATCAGCTTTTTTTTTTTTTTACAATGGTTGAAGAACTACTAAAATTATGTTCGGATTACACATAAATACATTAAATAATTATGTGGGTAAAGAAGGATTTAGATTAGGGTTAGGATTAGGATTCATTCAGTGATAACAACATAGTGAGCCTACTGATGGGTAAGAGACAATCTAAATCCATTTTTATGGGATTGATAACCGCTTATGACGGCCATTTAATGGGATGATATCGTCCGAAAGGGCTGCAATTTCTTTAGTTATCTGATGATTGTATGAGCTGCCGCTGCTTTTGGCACAAGTGGCTTTTATTTGACAGCTTAATTACACTAACTAAGGTTGAAATAGGGGGAAGATGTGTCAAGGGTCCACAGGCCAGGACTTAAAACCAGGACAGCCATAACTGACGATAGTGGCCTCCATACATACCTTGCATTCACATATAATCTTTATCACTGTTAAACTCGTTAGAAATATCCACTTAAATCCCAGTGAACTCTTGTGTCAATAGCTCTTGATTCTGAGATATCTACAGCTTCTTTTCTGTCTACGAAAGTTAAAAATAAAAGTTTCACTTTGATGCAAAGCCCAGGGTTACAAGCGAGACAGTTGGTGCACTCTGTTGTTGCACCACTGTTGCACAATAAAATCATGTAGAGTGGCAGATAGGGTTGAATGCCTCCTGCATAGATGTATTCTGACACATCCATAGTGTGTTCAAGGTATTATCTCATATAACACTATGCTGTACTCCTTAGGTCTTTTAAGGTCAGCCTTCAGCAGAATCTTTTTTTCATTAAAAAAAAATATATATATTTATTTTTTTGCAGCTTATGGTCCATACCTATTTCACTAGCTGAACACTGAACCTTGCCAGAAAGACCACAAAGAACAGGAACTGAAGGTTGTTGGAGTACATGTTTGGCAATGAAAAAAAGCCAGGGACTTTTGAACTATCAGTTTAAGACCACATATACATTATGCATGCAAAGAAACAAATAACCGACTTGTTTTCTTTGGAATTTAGGGAGATGCATTTTAGCTTCTGAAATAAAGAGCATTGTGTTAAAAAAAAGAGAACCAAAAACATTTTAGTTCTCACAAAAAATAAAAAATCTTTCATTAGTGTGCTAAACTGAACTAAAAAGTTTATACTTAAGCTCCCTCTTTGATGTTTCATTTATCTTTATGTTGTGATGTGCAAATCAAAAGTTATAAAACTGTCATTATCTAAATATATTGTATATATAGCTAACTGATTATTCACTCATAAACTTTGCATGCATCAAATTAATGTGTTTATGCACAGGTTCCTTTTTAAACACAGCACAGCAGGACACTGCTGTATTGCTTTACATAGCCTTTATTGATTTCTTCTTGCCAGAGCAGGGAACTCTAAATCAGTCCAAACATGTATTTTTTTTTACTGTTTTTTGCATGCTGAGCACTGCATTGTAGGTCTGAGCCTGCTTCAGTTGACAGCTTTGTGGTTTCCTCTGACAGAAGAGACTTATTTATGCCTCTCATCCTCTGAGCAGCCTCTCTGAAGGCCCTGGCTGCAAACCACAGAGACTGCACAGTTTTTGACAGGGTATCACACTGCAAGGCCCCTATACACTGTTTTGAATGGCAGCAGCCTGCTTCTCATTTCCCTGTCTCTATTGCCATGAAACCTGTCTCTTTGCAAGTTGTTGACAGGTTTTCATGTTGAGATTTTGCTTGTATTATGAATTTGTAACTTCTGTGAAGTAATGTGGTTTGTGAATTTGTCTTTGTTTATATTTTGTAGTCAGCCTTAAAGCTTCTAACTGAATTTTCTTTAAATGAAACTGTAGAAAAACAGAAAGCGTTTTCTCCCTGTGATTTTTTGTTGCAAGTAATTATTTTATTTAGATAAAACTGTTCTCCCCAAACAAAGCCTTGCTGTGCATACGTATCTGGTAAGGCATCTCATAAGGCGTTGCCAGTGATTAATGTTGTTTGTTTAGTCCTATGTTTTTATTCATGTTATACCTCCTACAGTTGTGACTGGTATTCTCTTTTTTTTTAACAGTCTCCTGTCTGGCAATGTGGCAATAAGAATAACTGTCTTGATGCCAAAAAGAGCCCAACAGATTTTACTTTCACAAGTGTAGCAGTATGGCAATTACCATATAGCTCCATTTGTTTCATGCATACAAATTGCTTTATTATAATTATGCAGGGAGTTTTACAGTTTATATGGACAATGCAACATAAATAGAGCAGAAAAACAGAAGAAGAAAAGGAAAAAAGAAAGAGAAAAGATGAAAGAAAGAAGAGAAAGGAGACAATGACAAAACATTTTTAGTCTGCTTCATCACCTATAACGAGAGGAAAAAAGAACAGCACAACCGAAAGACATGGTATGAGACATACAATAAATCAACACCTTGAAACTATCGCTAAAGTAATATTATTAAGTCTGACATGTACTCTGTGTTACCTGAAGATACAGATGTGGGCTTTCTGTATGGAAGGGAACCTCTGATTACCTGGAGCCAGTGACTGGTATTCTCAAGTGCTGCATCAAAATATGTAATCCGTATGTGAAAACACTGTATGGGCTTTATAAAAACACGTAAACAATTAAGCAAATGGAAGCTGTTAGTGAGGAGGATCAGGTAACTGTTGTATTCTTTAATAAATACATAAATAAATAAATAAATTGAACATTATTGATCTCACATTGGAGAAATGTATCTCTGCATTTTAACCCATCCCCTTGGGGAGCAGTTTACTGGTTTACAATTTAGCTAAAGTTGTTTCTTTGCATTTGTTGATATAAACAGATACAAAACAACTACAGTTATTCCATGATTGAATCTACTTCTTCCATTAATGGGCAGACTTTATCGACCCCTCTTGTACCAACCTTCAATTCTACTGCCAATCAGTTGCCAGGTCTGCTAATTGGCAAACATTTAACATACCTGTCTAAAAGGAAAGGACTAAACTCCGCGTAGCTTCTGAGTCCCTTTGGTTCACTAAGTGGGCACCAACACTCAAAAGCTTAACCCTTTGTTTAGCTTTAATAATGGTTCACTTGACAAAGCTGTTTCTCAGTGCTATCTCAACCTCTGAGCTCTGTTTCAGGTGACTTCAAACTACAATCCCTTTTGGAGCAGAACCCTTTGTTTGTTGACATTGGCAATACTCTAATTTACTCTAATAAAATTTTATTCTTTGGATTTTGTAACTATGATATTTAACTGCTGAGTACAGTCTGTTACTTAGGAAGTGTCAGAGTGTCAACCAGCAAGTTAAGATTTCTTTTAGCCTTTACAGTGCAGTCTGCGAGAAGGGTATAGCTACTGGCTCAAGCCGCACTAAAAGTGCCCCTTTGGGAGGCCTGTCAGTGTAGGCTGGTTATTTGGGCAATCGATTATTGGTTTGTTAATTTGCCAGCCCTGACCTCAACCCTAAGCCTAACCTACACAGGAGTAGAAACGCCCACAAAGTAGATACGCTCATGTAGGGCTGCAGCAATGTGTTACTGCAGCCTGCTCCACGTCTCCAGCTATTTTAAAGTATTTATTACCGATGTTGCTACAACATCCATGCTTCATCTTCTGTTTTGTAAACAAGGGTGAAAAAGCACAAGGTGTACTTACAGTTGGAGAACCAAAAAGAAAAGAAAAAGGGTTGAAGAACCTTTCAAACACCACGTGGGCTACTATGCAGTAAAACTCTAATTTTAAGGCACTTTAACGTTGATTTGAAATACAGATTAAAGCATGCACAGGACAAATCCTTTACAGGAAGACTGGAAACAGTGACAAGAAGTGTTGCCAGAACCTTACTGACACTAAATACAGGATGCCAGAGTTGTCAACAATTTTTTGGCATTGTTTTGAGGGATGGAATTTCAGTAGTGCAGAATACTGTGAGATAAATAGCACTGCATTTCTTCTCCATAAAAACAAAATAAAGTCAAAAATATATGTTTTAATATCCCCTTTTCCCCCTTCATGCCAGAAGCTGGTTGGCAAAAGTAAACACGTTAAACGTTGTCTTAAATATTAAGGTTGAGTTATTATGAAGCAATGCCAATGCTTCCAATACTACAAATATATTTTCATATGCTGATATAAATTTGGCTCTGTTTATTATTATTTATTATCTTTTTTTATTATTCTCTCTTCAGAATGTACATTTGTTTGACCTTATAAACCTATGGTCAAATGAGATAGTGAGAGGAAGCTAGAGCATCCTGAGAGAACCTGAGCCTTAAAGGAGAAAGACCCCAGGCCAAGATTCAAACCCAGGACCTTCTTTTCCCAAAGCAACAAAGCTGCTAGCTGTGCCACCATGCAGCCCCTGCAGTTGCTTAGACAGACTACCAAAAGAGAAAAAAATGTGTTTAGAAATAGATGTAAACCCAAATAAGATAAAATGATTCTCTTACATATCAAATGGTTGGTTTTGCACACTCTAAACCACACATTGGATCTTTAAATCAAAGGATTGCTATAATGCCTACTTGAAATTTTTATAATGCTACATGATAATATCAAGAGTATTTCCTTTATTCAAATTAATTGTTTTCCTCTAAATATCTGCACATATATCTGCTTTGTACCTAAACTACAAATTTAGAACATTCGAGCTGGCAGATGGTATGAGGTACGATCACTAACAAAATAAACTTTTACATAAAAGCACAATTGTGTTCATATTGGTCAAAAGTTGCAACTGTTTAAACTGCATGTTGTATGTTTTGAATCAGATTTCAATTATTATGAGTTTACAAATGTTTGTGTTGCACACCACCACCAAGTTCACTTTCATAATAATAATAATAATAATAATAATAATAATATTATAATAATGTAATGTTATAAAACCAGCTTTGTCCTGCGCTTTTTATTTTTTTAAATATAATTTTTTAGCATGGATCACTTTGCTCACTGATTTTCACAGCATTTTGAGTTTCTTATCCTCTAATTGGCTGTCATAGTGGATGATAAAGTAGCACCTTTGAAAATGAGACATAAAGCTCCTCCTTTTCATTACACTAATTAAATGACATAAGTGGTATAAGGAATTGTTTAAAACTTCAGAATAGAAGTTCAAGAGTTTAAATGGATTTGCGACCTGTATGCTGTTACTTTGGACTTGCAACCTTAATGCTTTTACTTTGGTCCTTAATCGAGATTCGAGTGGAAAGAGTTGAGACGTATTTGTGACTTGCATAACTATGACTTCTTTTTTCAGATTTTTCCAAATGCTAGCTGATCAGCTATGTTGATCTGTTATGTTTTCATAAACCGAATAAATATAAGGTAGAATTAGCTGTTTTCTTGACTAATAATTTTTTTTTATCTTTGTAAATTGTTAAAATCTCCTCCAAATTACACCATTATTCATCAGTTTTTCTGCTAGTCTGTTAAAGAAATTTAACAGATTAGTACCATATAAAAATTAGGTATTGAGTGAACTCTGTCTAAAAGTTTGATATTTTTGGCAAAGTAAAAAAAGCTTCATAATGCAATCATAATCATTTCACATAAGAGCTCCAGGATGACACACTGACTGAATTAAAGAGTAATAAAATCTGTCTCTAAGCCATACCTCAGTCTATTATTCATGTAGGGTTGCAATTCCAGGAGGGGTTTGTAGAGAAAATTAAAAAGAAAATTAAAAGAGTTTCAATTAAACGATTTTGTGAATTGGAGGGAAAAATGGCAGTGATGTGGAAAAAGGCTTTTAATCTTGGTGAGCCACCTCTTGTTCCATTAAGCTCATATCCCCCGCTTATCTCGCTAATCATTCCTCCCAGTGCCAGCAGTCTTGGCGATTTTTAATAAACCGTTATGTCCTGATTCAGTCCATCAGGAATGGCAGGCACACCATACGCTCCTGAAGTGGGCTGGAAACAATCTAACCACAATCAAGCCACTCTACGAAGGTTGCAGCCCCCATCCAGTCTGAGAAATATTTTAAGACCTGGTGTTGCTTTTGGGAGGTCAAAAAGACTGCAAGCCTGACAGAAAAATATATACTGTGTTGGAGAAATTCTATGCTTTCTCTGTGTGTGAGAGAAATGGCCTTGCAGACTTTGTCAGTCAAGATGGTTGTATAGTTAGTGTGTTTTTGTTAACTTAGGATGTCTACTTTTTTGTGTGAAAGTGTAGCTTTCGATATATTTCTTCCATTGCAGGTGAAATAGAATTTGCGAATGATTTTAAAATACAGATTAAATGAAAAGCTGGGGCTTTTACTGAATCCAGAAAAAAAAATCTGTTATTTATTTATAACTGGCTTATAACAGAAATGTTAGTCCATTGCAATGGTTTTGATACCACTTGAAATTTTAACTTGCCTCTTGAGGTGATAAAGTGTTGATGAAGGATGGATCTAGTTAAATACAGATGAATCCTAAAAAACGGTTTCCTTTTGCAGCAAATAAAGGCTATAAATGGCTGAGACTGAGGGAGAGGGTTTACTTTTTATAATATGTGTTTGGTCCAAAGTTGAAGTTCGATCAAGAATTTGTGGCTTAAAATTCTCACATATACCCAAATTGATTTGAGGCTATTAGGATGGTAATAGTTAATTGCTTGTACTTTATTTGGGCTTAACTAGGTCCAAGAACCCCAAAAGACTTCACACTACAAACTGTCATTCACGCGCTGATGGTGGTAAGCTACATAATTTACACTTATTTACAGTTTTTAACATTTTTATATGTAAAAAAGGAAATTTAAAGAACCTTTTCCCAATATACATCTACAGTATGTGCTATTTTTGTCATTCTATGACAAGATCACATAAAAATCCAATGTAGTTTGTGGTTGTAATTGTACATTTTATGTCTCATGCCAGTTTGCATATCTGCATATCACAGCCTGCCGCTCGCTCTATGTCGTGTAAATCCTGAGTTTCATTCATTAAACCAAGCAGATGGCCAGTGCAGGTCTTTGTTGTATGTTATACTTTTGATGTGCATCCAGTACAGTTTACACTGTGCTTTGATTTTTGTTAAATAACACAAATCAAAAGGTTTTCTCTGGACTAACAGCATTTCTCCAGCAAAAGGCAAAGACACGGGGCTTTTGAGTTGTTTTTTTACGGTCAGTAATATTAGATGTAATATTTCGAAATAATCTCAGTGATTTATTCAGGTCAGGCAGGGAAAAATGAGAGTCCAGGTGGTGACTCAAAGCTACTGTTCTCACCTCATGAACCCTCAATACTGTAGCTATTTTAATAATTGGATGCTCTTACATACCTGCATGTGCAATTTGTATAATATTTATAAAGGATTTTTTTTCCCAGATGCCATTTTCTAAACTTTTAATTTCTTCCTGCATGGTCTGAATACAAAAAAGGGTTAAAAAAGTATTGTTTTATATGATAATTAAACATTAAAAGGTTTTATATCTTTGAAAAACAGGCAATGCTAATGTGGATTTTGATAATTATTGTTAGTTGTTTATGTCATGTTTTGATAACTCCATCTCAGCTTCAAGATCACTGAACAGAATGGTTTTATTTCAAAGCTTTTAATCTGCAGCTGCTGTACATTCATCTAAGTGTATTTATTTTTATTTTTGTGCCAGTGTAAATGAAGCCCCGGCTAATATCCCAACACACTGCCTGTATTTGTAGTTTAAGGAAAAAAATAAAACAAATTTAAAGTAGTTTTACATTTTTTCAAGTTTTCAAATCACAGAAAAATAATGACATGTGGGAAAACATATCCAAATCCATTTGTTTATTGGGAAAGAAAGAAATAATAAAATGCTGAAGGGGATCTTGGAGAAATGTTACAGTGCTAAATGTATCTGATCACTAAAAAAATCTATTTCTATATGTATTTTTAAAAGCATCTTGAAAATGGTTAAAATACACATGACCTGTAGGGCAGAGCTCGGTTATTTGCTGTTCCCCTGATATGGTTTTGAAGCTGATTGAAAGCGGTGCTATGCCCTTGGTCATTATGCATGCTTCCCAATCGATTCTCCACCATCTCATCCAATCGGGAAACCTGACTTTTATTCATAATTAAAGCTATCTAGATGCAAATCAGAGAGAGTCAAAGGGCATATTTGGTTACAGTCATTTTAAGTACCTCTATGGGGGCAGATATTTTTATGTTTTTGCTGCATAGGTAAGAATAAATATTCCAAAACCCTCTCAATATGCACTAAACTTATTGTCAAGGGATAAAACTATCATGGCTGACCAAAACTCAACTTAAGTGGCAATGTCTTGTTTGGTAGTCAGTTGTTTATTTTCACGAATGAGTGTTTGAGGTGATCGATTATTGATACACACCTGTTTTAATATAAGGACTATTACTGTAGGTTTTTGCTGTCAGCAGAGCTACAGTAAATAATTTGCAAATGCTACAATGCACTAAAGAATCCTTCTTTGATACTGTATCTGCTAAAAGATGTCTCTAATAGGCCAAGCTGACAGGGTTTGGGGCTGAGTTCTCACATGTAGGAGGATTCCTTTCAATGAAGTATCTTCAGAATTTCAGAAACTGATAAAAACCTTTGATTATATTTTCTATGTGTTTTTTTCCCCCATAAATGTAGAGCCCTTAGCTTTTTGATAATTGCAACAGGACATGAATTCCAGGATGTTTTTTTTTTTTTTTTGGAAGTATTCATCTGTTACCTGTAAAAAGCTGTAGTTTAATGATATTATTCAGCTTTCAAATGATAGTTCATTACAGTGTATTATTTTACATCAAATTATGGCTTTCCAGTTTAAGTCATTGGCAGCATTTCAGGAGACTTACTCATTTTCAGCTTCTATATGCTAAATTCAGTTTATGCCTTTAAAAATACAGATCATACAGTGCCACAGTGTTACTACTAGAAACAGTTCAGCTATTGCTTAAGAGAATTGCAGAGATTTCCGATTTTTTTTTTTAACTCATCCTTCTAAAGAAAGTCTTGCATGTTTAATGAATGCAAGAAATTCTTTTAAAACATAATTGGCCAAATTTAGTGATCAACACCGGAATACTTTGTACTTTCAAAATAAATAAATGCGATTAATCTGACTTAACCAATTGTTAAAAAGGTTTCTTTTCAAAATAAAGTTAATAGAGACTCTCTAAAATACAATTCTGCTTTTGTATGGGTCAAATTTTTTTCAAGATTGGGTTATATATTACTCAGGGAATTGAAGTTTTGCTTATAAAATAAACGTTCTAATTTTTCTTCTAAGGAATGTTGTCCCAAACTTCCCCTTGGCTTAAATTAACAGTCTCCACCAACTTTATATAGGGGTGGATGTGGCCAGAAACAGTATTCCTAGATGCCATTGTATTTAAACAATGCTTAGGTGGCCCTAAAAATCCTACAGCCGCCCTAAAACATTCATTCAAGAAACTATGGATCCTTACTTTTATGAGTGAATGATCAAGATAAGCCTTTGTGTTTGCAAGATTGTTTGTGTTTTTACTTGTCATTCTGCTTTATCAGATTTTTACTCTCCTTGGTACCCATCTTCTTTTTTGGTAGCCGTTATCGCAGCTCATTTTGGATTTATTGTGCGAAAAGAAGAAAAAGGACGATGCGGGAAGTGGTTTGTTTTAAATGTGTTTGTGTACGTGTGTGACAGTGTAATGCACATTGCAAGATTTGGTGCACACATCATTAGTAGCATCTAAATAACACAACATGAGCGCCGAAAAGACTGTCATTAAACGTGAGACTTGGATGGTTTAATTATTTTCCCCGCCGATGAGGTAGACTAATTACTGTGCCAGTTTGAAACCTGCTCTCACTCTAAAATCTTTTCTTGTGCACAATCATCAGCATTCATCCATAGTTGACAGTGTAACACGAAAATAGTCTTCCAGCAGGCAACAAATACAGCTTGCCTAATTTCTGGATTATAAGGAAAGAGTGTGTCTACTGCAAGTTGATTTCTTTCCCTGCCTTCACAACCGCAGAATACAGGGGTGAAGAAATGTTTTAAGAGGTCTATGACCTGAGATGAATTGTTATAAGGGCGTGAATTAAAAAGGCAGAGGTTAATGTCATTGTAATTATCAGCACACAGTCTAACGGGAGATGATTTCCTCATCACCGAGGAGCCAGTGTGATCACATCAAATGCATTAGACTAATAATTACATTCAAACACCGCCTATTTTAATACTTCGTTAATACCACAGTCGCCCAGTTTGTCATTGCTATGCCTATTTCTGAGGTCAAAGATCTGAGCAACCAGCTAAATGGAAATTGAGTAATGACAGACACATTAACACTGATGCTCCAAAATTCATGCGGAAGGACCACGCTTGCTTAGCTGTGCACCCGCAGCTTGTTGAGTCACACGTAATTATCATGCATGGTTTGTCTCATCAGGCCAAGGTGTCGAGGTGTAAAAACGGCCTTTGGGTTAGTCACAGCGGTGAGGCTAAGGCTTCACATTCATCCCAAAGGAAGATGGAGAGGAGCTAGAAATGCTGTCCAACATAATACATCATCTTTTTATGCTTACCCACTGCCCAGAGCTGATTCTGTATGGGGCTGGGAACAAGCAGGGCTCAAATTCAGTAAAATAGATTTTTTTTGACATATCTGTGCAAAGGCATATATGGTAAGCTGCTGTTTGAAAGGTATCTGTATGGAATTATATATTTCAATATTTACTCCTCTCAAGTCATTCTTTGTCTCCAGTGGGAATAACATTGGTGTTATTTGGTTATAGTGTGTGACTGACCCCGCTGGCGGAGCTCTTTCTACCTCTGACTACTGCCAGATGTGCAGAATGTGCTCTGCAGAGTTATGCTGTCAGGGAGAGTAACTGTGACTGGAT
This sequence comes from Cyprinodon variegatus, assembly GCF_000732505.1. Taxonomy (NCBI): domain Eukaryota; kingdom Metazoa; phylum Chordata; class Actinopteri; order Cyprinodontiformes; family Cyprinodontidae; genus Cyprinodon; species Cyprinodon variegatus. The sequence goes on from NW_015150543.1 coordinate 901,705, forward strand.
AGCTCACAGTCTGTTTGCCACCAGCGCCCTGACTGGTAGGTCCATCTATGCCTCAGCTTCCCATGGGCAGCTTAGTATGCAGAGTCTGCAGGAAAATAAAAAAGACATCTCTCAAGACAGAAGCAGCTGTGATGAATGAGGCCTGAGGGCCCAGAACTCACAAGTGACCAAAACCAGATTCAATGTGTTTGACCTGCTGCAGGGATTCTGGGACTAGCAAAGAAATGATATGTGCATGTTTTTAAAACTCAACTGAAGATGTGAGTTATGTTTTTTATGCTCTGCTTTTCTAAACACAGACTGGAAAAATGAATTTAATCCAGTACAGCTAAAAGGATTTTGAAAAGCGTAAAAAGTATTTCAAGATGTATTACTTTTCCTATTGTCTAAAAATGTATCTGCTCATCAACAATCATACAGTTTTTTAATATCAGATTTTTCTATTTAAAGCTGGACCACTAGTGAACATCTGCTATAAATCCAGTGAGATTTGACTTCTTACCCTGAGCAGTCGTGATCCTAAAACTTTGAGTCTCCAGTCGCATTTTTATGTTATTTAAATATAAAGAATCTTGAAGTATCTTATTAAAGATCTTTTTTTTTTTTTACATTGGCAGCTTTAAACTATTTTTGTGCAGTCAAATTTTTTGATACAGGATTCAGGGAAGGTTGTACACTATGGCGAAAATAATCTCATACACTGTTTTAATTTGCATCACACTGGGATTTGTCAGTGTTACAGATGATGCTGTGGTAAGCCACCCGAGCCTTGTTATTTGGAGCCATGTGAGGGGTGACACAATTTGCATTATTCAGCGCATGATGCAAAACTGTGTGTTAGCTCTTGTCACTCCATAACAACACAGGATATTGTCCCACAATGCTCAAGAGGCTCACTAGGTAGATCCTCTAGTAAGGCTTTATTTGCTCTGGTAGACAATTAGAAGGGGCTGCTGCTGACAAAGATCAGTTCCCCTGCTTCTTACTGGGGCCTCTTTGTGTCACAGAATGTTGGATGTGGGTTATGTTGAGTATTCATGGGTTAACCCTGATTTCAGCACAGATGACATGTTCTTTATATGAATTTGTGCCCTTTTTATTGCCTGACTGTACTTTTGGGTGTAATTTCTAATCCTAAGTTTTTTTGAGTTTCTGTCACCAGTTTAAGCAGATTGTAGTTCCTTAATGGCTTCAATTTTAGGACAGAAATGAACCACTTTGCAAATCTATAATTTTATGCGTTCCTTCCTAAAAAGGTTAATGTGTACTTGTGAAAAAACAGAATTTTTTAAAAGATATTGATTTAAAAATGATGATTTAAAAAATCGAGTACATATTTGAAGCTCTATTGATTATTTTTTAGTTTTGATGGGCATAGTTAGCAATACTAACTGTCTTCCTAAGAGATTTTGAAAAGCCTGGTGTCCCCTGACAAATAGAAGTAAATCTAGAGTGTCTTTACTGTTCTATATCCGTTTCCCTGTTATTAGTCCCTCCATTTTTCTGTCTGTCTGTCTGTCTGTCTGTATGTCTTGGTCTCGGTCTTTCTCTCTCTCTCATTGAACTGCAGGAATGTTTTACAGAAAATATGATTTTCTGATAAACAGCTGCTTACACCTCTGTACATTCCTCTGAAAATATATTGTTCCATAAATGCTAACTTTTACTCATTTGACTTGGGTACATTTTCCACAACACGATATGACAGTTAGCACGACCTGGTAGCACTTCGGTGCAGATTTTCTAGTCTCCATCTTAACTTAATATGTAAAAGCAGTCCCTTATCTTTAAGCTACCACTGGACTCGGTACTGCACCAACTTTTTGTTGGCAACATACCAAAATAAATAGCTTGTCAAGATGATGCAAATCTAAATTTGAAACTGCTGCCATTAGTGGTAAAACTAAGAAAATTAAGTGTAAGGAAATTATCATCCAGAATTGAAGAAACAATTTCCTTTCGTAGGCTAGTGCATTAAAGCATCTGTCCTAAACATTTTGTCCTGCATTACTTTGATTTTTATACTTAAAGTATTTTTAAAAATGGTACTTTTATACTTTTACTTGTGTAGAAAGCTAAAGTTGATACACTAACTCCTACAGAAGTACTTTTAAAAAGTAGTATTTCTAATTCTACTTGATTAATAAGCATTAATACTTTTGACACCACAGGATTTCACTAGATGCAAGCAGCATATGACAAACCTATTTGAGACTTGATGTTATAAATAAGAACCCTTTTTTATAACTTGATGGACAGCAGAATTTTTGAATGCTGATTTTTTTCCTATCCGTTACCTATTTTGTCATATTATCTGTCATGATAGAGTCCAACTTCTCTTGTGATAGGAGCTGACCTTTGACCAAGAGCAGCAGTCCACTTTTTATTGGTAGAGAGTATAGTCTCCATCTGAGAGGAGCTGACTCTCACCTTGGCTTATGAATAACGGAACTGCTTTTTGTGCATAGTGGAGGTCAGGGTCTAAAAACGCAACCTCATTGCAGAGAACAGTTTAAATATGCTTTAATATCACTTTAAAAAGGGGAAATAACGAAACTTAAGAGATAATCGATTTTTCTTTTCCCCTTGAATTACTCCATTAGTGTGGCATTATCAGCTCTTAAAGCCCAGCAGTCCTCAAGGACAAAGCAGTGATGGAGCCCAATCTGTTAGTGAAAACTGTGTGATTAACGAATCCCAGCTAGCTATTAGCATGGCCCTCGAAATAACCAGTGTCCACGAGAATGATGAGACTGAAGTTACTCCCAAGACTCTGACAGAAGGTGCTCCCTCATCCATGCTTCATGTCGAGCCATTCACACCATCCTCTTCTCCACCTGTTCATATGCCTGGTCATAGCAGGAGCATATGCCAAATTACCTCCCTGCAAATTTGTTGAGAAGCTGAGGTGTAAGGGTATCTGTGCAAACATGTAATGTTAATCTTTCATAGAGCTCCTTTCTCTGCCATGAGCCCTTCCCTCATGGCATGGTTCAATTAAAACCAGAGCCAAAGTGCCTCACAATTGATAGTCATAATTAGAACCAGAAATCAATTAGTGCTTTTAAGAGTTGTTTGCTGCTACTGTTGCCTCACTAATTGACCTGTTAAAAACAAAGATCAAGCCAAATTAAACATTAAACATACTTTGCAAAAACCAACGTCTATCAGAAGAAATATGTTTACTCAAAAATGTAAATACAAAGAATTGCTTAGCTCATTCTTTTTTAAATGGCAGTATGTAAATTGTTGCAAATGATGTGCTATCATCTTCTGTGTATTATCTCATTATTCATTAACCTTGTAAATGCATTTTTATAATAAAATATGTTTTTGCTCTTATTCAAAAGCATCAATTGTATCAAGCTTGTTCTAAAAAAGTATCAGTTGTATTGGATGCACTGCTGATAGTTTTTGATAAGGGAGATATTGCTCAGGGCGCCATTACTTCAGGGGAAAAAGTGGCCTGTGCAAGAATATGGCTGTCCACTGTTTCAGGCATGTGTGTGCAATACAGCTTTCTATTAAGAGCTGATGTAGAAGTTTGTTTCAGTGTTTTAAGAAAGTCTGAAGTGGATTTGATGATCTCTAATTCTACATTATACAAAAAATTCTTGATTCTTTTGATGTTTTTTAGAGACTTCTGTTATCAGTCAAATTTAAATTTCTTCATAGGGACAAAGTGTTTGCATTAGAACAAAGCTAAAAACTCTAACATCTAAAGTTACATGTAAATGAAGGACTATGTACTGTACAATATTTGCTTTTATTCTCTAAAACAAATTTATTGGCAAAACTGGCTTCAACTTTTCATTTTATTCTGACTTAAAAAAAAATATTTTCATTTTTAAAATCTTAACATTTACTGTATATTCTTAGCTTTTAGCTACTAAAAGGCTCAGAGGTCCCTTCTTCAGTCAGCTACTAACACCATTTAAGCCAAATCTCAAAACAGTTTGCAGCTTTCGGTACAATGTGCTTATAAACAACAACATTCAATCTCTGACGCATTAAAGGTGTTCTAGTCAAGGCTAAGTTGTCAAACAGAATAAGCATTTCTCCAGAGCCTTTCCCCTTGACAGATTGAATTTGCCTGTTACCTCATTGCTTATAATTTGTCATCAACTCTCCAGTGAGTTGGAACAGAAAGGCTACGTCATGACCTTGATCCTTCATGTTCTTTACTTCGATGTCTGGCGGCACTTTCCTTGTGAAAAAGCGTTCATATAATACTTAGAATGAAATATGGGCCTTTCTGTACAATTACAGACTAATTAGGGCTTTTAATTACATTTAACAAATTCCCTAGATAGTGTTCCCCAAAATGCTTCTAACTGTATCACCCTCACAACCACAATTTTAAACAAGTTCTTAAGCTGTATCATTTTGCTTCTTTCTTCTCTCTGTAGGTGGTTGAAGGAAACACCTCTGCTAGCCTGAGCCCCACAATATTCTAGAGTAGAAAAAATTGTAACATACAAGACATATTGGATGTCAAAACTGAAGAAATTCATTTTTATATTTGAGTTTATTGAATCAGTCATTTTGAGGGACCTTAAAGTCCTTACATGCACTGCATAATTTACCTTGTAAATGTAGACTGCAAATATTTTGTCAAACTTCCAAAACTATAGTAAAATTTTGCAAACAATTGACCACTTTAATTTAAAAAAATTCCAAAAAAAGAATATATAATTTTTGTGATCATATTATAATGTTTTAACTAAAATGCATCGCTGCCATTGGTCAGTGATTTATTATTATTTATTTACTTCTGCACAAACAGATTTAGATTTTAGCTTCGAGGAGTTTGAGAAACAAAAGTGACATAGTTTTGCATTTCATATGAGACTAGCTGGAAAGAGACACATCTTTGTTTTGTTTTTATCTTTTACATTTCCTATCATTGGTATCAGCATCCTTATTGTTCACTTGCATCTAGAGCAATGAACATTTATCCCCTGACTTAATTTGTTGTGTTTTCTCTGTACCTGATTTCAAGCTAAATTAATCCACAGCTACCATAGGTGCTTTTCCTTTAATGACTCTGTCTGTTAAGACTTGTGGCATGTCAGAGTGATTTGTGTAATACAGTGTTTCAGCTTATTGAAGTCCCTTTATTGCATATTATAGAAACTTCAGACATACAGTAACAGTTGTATTACATTTTAAATTAGATTTAAACATCGTTTGTCTGAAAAGGATGTCTGATTTCTAACGTCTTAATTTTATTTTCCTTTTTCTTGCATGTCAGTCTTTTGAATTGGCCTTTAAGTAAGAAAAAAACTTCAATGATATGACAGGCTTCTTATTTGCTGAACAAAATCTGAAAGATTTAGTGTCTAAACATTTAGGTCTTCTTGGAAATATAAATTCACTTTGTGTTAAATACATCATCAGCCTTGAACTGGTGTCTTTATTTACTGCCGCTTTGCTGGTCTTGAATTTTCTTGGTGCGTGTCTCAGTCTCTCCCCCTGACACGGTTTGAAAGAAAAGTGGCCTTAAAGCAATGCCTTTTGTAATTGGGCCACTAATCGAATGTCACTGCGGAAAGCCAGGAGCAGCTGAATGGATTGAACTGTCCAAGGCACAGGTGAGACCAAGATAAAGAGAGGATAGCTAACCTGACAGCGAAACCTGCAGGTCTGCTCTTGTCTTTTTTTTTACTCAAACCTCATACTAACAGTAAAACCAATAGTACAGGGAGAAATCCACCTGGAAGACATTTTATTGGTGTGAATACACCTTTAAAAATCAACCTAGAGCTATAAAGATTGCCCAATTTCCTCACCAGTCAAACTACTTGGCAGAAATGTCTTATTACTCCCATCAGTTCAGAACCTCAGCCCTACTAACCCCTGTGCTTCTTTCAAACCAGGCTTACATCCCTACAGTTATTGACTTCTAAGGAAAATGTTCATGCTCACTACACCCTCACTGCAACAAAAATTAACCTTCAATAACCATGTACCATGTGATTGTATTGGTTGTACAGATTATTTTGAGTTAAAGGGGACTAAAAATGTTAGTCATTGTCATTTTCTTTATAATATGATTTAATAACCTGTATAATTCCTCAAAGCAGCCCTTATAAAACAGTGTTTGAAGATTAGACAGATTACTCTTTGAAGTATTCAAAAATACTTTGCAAGTCTGAGGTCTACATTTAACTGTTATGAGCATAAATGGCATAATACTTGATATCTTATGTACTGATTATACTGTCTTATCTTACTTTAACGATTTTTAAATTAGGGACTTTATTTTGTCCACGAGTTCAAAAAATAGATTACCCAAATGTACACTTTGTAAGCTTTAGACATAATTCTGATTGGGTATGTGATCACTCCTCTTAACAGAAAATGTTGTGTTTATTTGAATTTGTTTATCCCATACTATAAATCTTTCTTTTAAATATACTTCATCATTTTCTAGTAAGGAGGTTGTCAGAACATTTATCCAAGTTATCCAAGAAGCCTGGTGTTAACCTGTTTTATCTCTTTCAAAAATTTGTTCCATGTTACTTTGGGATTATTGTTATGAACACCCAGTTAGGTCTAGTTGTTCATTTAAGGGTACATTGAACAAATTAAAACAAATCCCCCTTATTTCAGAATCAGGTTTATTTGACAGGTATGTCTATTCCTGCCTTTGCTCAGGAACTATATCATCTGCTGGGCCCTCTTCATGATGGTTTCAGTATTGTACTTTCATTATAGTTCCTGGGATATAGTGGATCCCTTCAGGACCATGAACCATCTGGATCTGCCTCTAAAAGAGCCGCTCCAATCCTGAATGCAAGTAAGGGTGAGGAAATGGTAGTTGGCAAATGTGACTACTTGAAGCAGTGTTGGAGCTAGGAGAAATGTGTGACTTTGAGCGTTCAAACCTAAATCAGAAACCATTCAACATAAGGGAAGAAGATTCCAGAAGAGTTAGGCGACAATCTCTAGGAGTCAGTATATGCAGATCTTTTCACATTGACACAGGGCTGCTTGCCATACTGTAAGGCTGATTCTTAGCTCTCCAGCATAACACCTCTTTACAGTTTTAACATCAGTGTGCTCCTGACCCGACTGTACAGGAATCTGTTACTACCTCTGAAGGTTCCTCTTCCCTTGAGTTTAGCTATGGTAGGTTAAAGAATGTTCACAAAAACTGATACAGAATGTCAATAAATCTTTCCAGATCAATGGCCACAGCGTCAACTCAGTGGTAATAGATTCCTTCACAGCAGGTTTGGCATATTTCAGTTTTTATCTGTGAATCAGAACAATATAGAGTCCTAAAGTTGCATGGGAGATAGAGTGATATGCATTCCCTAATGTAGTGTAGCTGTCCAGTGTGTTAGAGTCGATTGTGTTAGACTTAATATGCTAGAAATTCCTTGGAAGATGGTGGCTGAGTTTTGTTAGATTTAGACGAACTTTATTGTCATCTTGTATAAAAAATAAAATTTCATGGCACACAACTTTTCAGCAGTGTTCTATCCAAGTCCATGTTGTCTAAGCAAATCAATACTCCATGTTACCAAAGGCTATATTTCATCATATATTTGCCTCTACCTGAGATTTGAAAGCTTACAAAGCATGATAATAATTTGCATCTCTCCTGACCATAGGCTTTTTGAGCAAATAAACAACTAAATGTTGCTCTATGCAATAAAATCAATCATGTTAAATTAGTTATTTTCTATCATTTATTATGAAAAATGTCTCTGAATTCTTAATGAAAGCTTGATGGAAAGAACAAAGGTATGTTTTATGTTTAACCTCCTTAAGGACCTTTAACCAGTATAAGTTGGGATGTATGTATATGTTATGTATATTTTTGACAGAGTGTAGAGAGTGGCAGAAAAATGAGCTACAATTTCTGCCGCAGCACACAAAAAATATGAATGATTTTTTTCCTTCAGATTTTCATGCAAACAGTATATGTTCCCCCAAAGTAATGAAGAATACATTACAGTAAGCTGTATTGCCATGTTTACATGGAGTGTGAAAAACTGTTTAAAATGGAGCACACCTTGTTTAGCAATTCTTGTGCACAGTTTGATCAAACTATGCAGTAGTTTTACATTTTATTCTGTTCAAATGTGCACAAAATGCCTATGAATTTGCTTCACATGGCAGCATTTCCCCCTAAACTTCAAAGAAAACAGAAAATATAGGAAAAACTGTATGCATATTGAAGTCAGTCACTACGCTGAATGTCAAGAGTGACAAATGAGATTTGAAATGTAGTCTCCTGCCTTGGTCACAGGAAATGCCTTTTTACTGTGAATGTCATTATATTCCCAGGGTTTGCTTTTTGCTGCAACTTGACCAAAGCGTTTAATTTTGCACTGCTGTTGATTTCCTGTTTACCACTCGGTCTGCTCTGGGAGAAGGTGTTAATGTAATGTCCGCTCTAGTACCTGGGGAGCTGGACCAATCCGTCAGCTGGTACATTGCTCCCTGAGATGGAGAGTCTGTTCAGTCAGCCTGATAACCGTATCAGAGCCACATGAACTTCTTAATCACAGCAATACAGTGCAACAGAATGACAAGTGACAGACTACGCTCACTGCCCCCAACAACATTCTGATGGAGAACAGACATGAATCATGCTGTTACTGGCAGGATACTCTTGTTTTCCCTCTTTCCACCTAGATGAACAGAAAACCTCAATTACTGGGAAAATAGAAAGCTCTACTACCAATTACATATCGTAGTGAAAAGGAAAGGGAATACTCTCAGAAAGGTTTTTTTTTTTTTAGATGTTTACATGAAATACATCTATGAGGATTTACAGTTGTGCCAATTGCTTTCAAAGAAATACACTAAGAACCATTTTGATTAGCCACAGAGGAAAAAGGGTTTCTTTCCACCTTCACCAGACAGAAAAAATGGGGAATGAGGAAGTTCTGTAGCAGAGTCCAGCTGCTCTGAGATGACTAGAGTCTAGTGATGACTAATGTGGAGTGTCAGTAACTACCCGCATCAAACACTCTTGATAAACACCGATAACTTTGTTACCAACTGACACAAAATGATGATTAAAGATGCGGCACACTAATTTGGGTTAAATTGTGTTACATATCTATTTTTTTCAAAATAATTACACCTGCTCCCCGTCTCTCAGAAAAGACACTTTACAATACTTCTGATATTCTATAAATCACTGAATAGTTTGCCTTCAAAATACATTACATAATTGCAATGAGTATATCTACCCCCACACACTGCTCAGATCTTCTGGCTTTAATATACTTGGCATACCAAGAACCAGAACCAAACACGTAGAAGAAGCATTGAGTTCTTATGCTCCACCAATCTGGAATAAACTCCCAAACAGTTGTAAAAGGGTCAAAACCCTCCTATATCAATGCACTCTTAAATTCTGTTATGTCCTTTATTATCTATATTTTTGCAGATAGATTTCTTTCAAACACGCACACATAAAGAAATATTAGGACCACAGTGAACATTTTGCCGGAAACCTAAACCTAAGGTCTGTGGACTTAATGCCAAAACCTGATTTAATACCTTTGGTTTAGGCTCTCCCAGATTTTTTCTGGCAGCTTTTACTGTCAGTACAGAACAATGAAATGTACCCTCTGCATTTAACCCATCCTCTTGGGGAGCAGTGGCCGGACATTGTGTGGTGCCCGGAGAGCAGTGTGGGGTTTAAGGGTCTTTACCACGAATGGGAGTCCATGGCTGTCCATTGTGTTGGAGCCTGAACTCAGAAGAGATTCTTGGCACAATGCCCTAACCACTAGGCCACCAGTCCCTACGTAGGCATTAACATGAAAGGTCTTAACTAAGGACCCACAGTGGAAGTATATTCCCTAGCTGGGATACGAACCATCTTCCTGTGACTTCGACGTGACTTCCCACTTGAGCTAGCCAGCCACTAGCTGGAGCTAGCCAGCTGCTAGTTAACCGTTAATGGTTGTATCCAGTCCTAATATTGTGTAATTACAGTAGAAACATAAACCCAATGTAAATAGATTTAATATGACTTTCTTAAATTCCCATTGGCACTGACTTCCGGGTGTGCAGTTGCAGCAGTGATTTTAAATTTGCCAGTGCCCTGTCCCTTCAGTGATAAACTCATGAAGAAGCCAAATGCAAAACTTAGATACAGTAACGTTCTTTAAACATAAGCCGGGCCCCAAACAGTCTTAAACACAGAATCAGGTTTTCAAAAATTCTACAGTAAATTGACAAAACAGTTTTTTGGACATTTATGGACACCTAAGACATGGATTTATATAGCTTATAAAAAAAAATGTGTTCAGTTATGGTATAAACAACTGTATTGCTTAAACATATGATTCAATCTGTATCTTAAGTATTAATAGTTTACTTATCCTATTGTCTTGTAGAAGTTTTTACATCATTATGTAGGGATACTTTCCTCAGCAATAACATCATAGCTGGCAGAATTTGATGGGAGATTAGATTTAGGTACATTTGGGACAATCTTAAAAGAAGGTCAGTTAGAGGCTGCAGAAAAAATAAACGTACAGTTAGAACTAGCATGGATAGATAAGTGTATTAGTGTGGCCCTCAGTATAGTCTAGTTGTAATTATCATTAGGAATGTTTGTTAAAGCATTAAATTGATTTTTAAATGCTGCTCCTAATCCAATCTGATTAAGATTAACTTCTTTTATAAAAGTAGGCAGATATTTCAGCTAGACCTCCAGCTAGACAAAGCTGGTTGTTAGGTGACAAGACATCAAATCCAATTAAATACACTTGAATATTATATTTTAACTATAGAAGTGTTGTATTTTAACTATAGAAAACAAAAGAGATTTTGTGACTAGTTTTTTTTTCTGTGAGGTTCTACACAGTCATATTGAATAAATTAGAATATATGTTCTAATAAGGCTCGTTTGTGTCTTTTGAGAATAACCTTTTCAGTTGGTATTAAACATCATTTTTATAAAGGTCACACTTTAGTATATGTAATAATTGTTGGTTAGATTCTTATATTCTAATCTTAAATGTCTCTTTAATCAGCAGCTGTGTAAGTGGAAAATCTTCACAAATGGCAGAAATAAACGCTTGTCACTGTTTTTATGAACATCATCTATACAATGTGTTTTAATAAGTGATATAAGGGAATTTAGCAGCAATATTCTGATTTACAGTATATGACCATGAATACAAAAATTCTGAGTATTATATTCATTGAAGAGATGTTCTTACAACTAAAATATTAATTTTACAATAGTAGGATTACCCTGTCATTATGGATCACTCTCCAGTGTTTTTCCTCTGTAGCTGAAACACTTACAGGAGAACCACATCTCCTCCACAAACCTGATATTCTAACAAGAATTTACATTTGTTGCTGTTTCAAATCAGTTTATTTCACTGTTTAACAGCTGTTGTGCTATTAAAATACTTAACAAATGTATTTCTTGTGAATTTGTTTACATTGTGTATAATTCCTGTAATTAAGCTGCTTATTGTAGCAAAAGGCATGCAGAGAGTCACTTTTTTTAATATTATGTAGAAATAAGGCATAAATACTGTAAATAAGAAATAGTATTGAAGTGCTCTGGAGTTTTAGTGGCAGGGGTTTGTCTTCATAACAGTAAAATTCAAAATTAAACCAATTCCACACGGGCCGGTTTCCATGCTTGCAGTAAGCCATGAAAAGCATTTCTGGCTTTAGAACAAGTATGGGCGTGCTTTTACCACAGGGGTCAAGAAACAGAATTGGTGCTGCTGCTGTGCCCAGAGCAACATGGCAGTGATGACTGCCTCTTCAGAAACAGCAGCAGCAGCAGCCCAGCTGGGAACCACTCCTGGACAACTCATTCTAGTAGCAGGGTCCTGCCCTTACCTTCTGAAGGGAATGAGAGGGGAGAAATGGGCTCCTCAGGCAGAACAAAATCTGTAGAGCATGTGGTAGAATATGGGTCAACATGCACACATCTGCAAGAGTGTCTTATCTATAAATCCACTCCAATAACAAACCATGTCTAAATCAAATGAATATATCAGTTTTTAAAAGATAGAAGTATCCAAAAAACCTGCTGCTTGATCAATTTAAAGAGTTATACCTTAAATTAAACTGTAAGAGGGAAAGGAGAATGAGATATTTTTCCAGTCCCGCTGTGTTGTTGTCATCCTGTAGCAGAAAAGTCCTGTCAGGTAGTTGTAAATTGGTGGCAGCAGGAAAGGTTATTTGTTTGGATATCGTTCAGGGTGACCAGCCTGGCCTGTGGACAGACCTTGGTTGTCGATGAGTTCCTGAATGGTGAAGGCTGTATTGACAAAGTGCTGCAACCAGGGCACAGAGGAGTAAATCAGGAGGTCACTCTCACTGTGAGGAGGCGACGGAGAGTTGCCAAGGAGGAATAAAGAAACTTGTTCCACTCAGCTGTATTTTAGGTCAGTCTATTTGTAACCATGGTTGTAGTTGTTTTCCTATGGTGAAAAAGGAAAAATACATGTTAGAAGCATTTAGTTAAAAGAAAGCAACAAAATAAGTTTATATTGCAGTGTATACAATACGGCTGTGAGTTTATGTGTCTTTTGTGTCCAATAATGAAATACTGTTTTCAAATTCAAATACATATTCTTTTTCTGCTTTGGTCTGCATTTCTTCCATCAACCTAAAAGCCTTGTCTCTATACCTTGCACCTCTCTTCAATGTGTTGCTGGCTGTAGTATAGAGTAATGACCCCAGAGAAACACCACCACAATTGTTGAAAAAGGCTCCTGCAGTCAAAATGAAGCTTTAATCTAAGAAATGGAGATGCTGGCTAAAAGCAATATTATTTCTTATGAAATTTCATGGTATTTTTTGCTCTTGTAATTTACTTACTACAGAAAATAAACGTAATATGTGGATCACTGTTAAATAAAAGAGGAAATCGCGTTTCTGTTACCTTACAGAAACCATACCAAACCATTAGTCTTGGTTGTAGTAACACCTGCAATATAAATGTTATTTTGCTTACTCCTTTTCAAAGCATTGTAATCCTTTTGTGTGTATTATGTATATAAAAAAGCCATGAGCATAACAGAGAATAGAAAAGCACAAACAGATGTGCATGACAACTCAGCCAGGGGGAATTTCTTGCTGTCACAGTCACATCCCTAACCCCATGAAGTGCAGAAGAAAATAGTACCTATGGCCTTTTTGGACTACATCAGCATTTTTTAAAAGTGTGGTCAAACACTCAGTCATAAGATTTACTCACAGAATGACCCACTTTCTCTACATCTTATTCTCTAGTGTTTGCAAACACTGGCTATAGAATCGCAATACAGTTTTAAAACATCAGCAAACTCAAGCAGTGCAGGGGTCATCTCCTTTAGAGCTCAGTTATTGTTTTTTGGTATATGATAAAATAGTGTTGGAGGCAAGAATTACTTTAATCCAGACATTGAACTGTGTGTACTTTTAAGATCAACAGCAGATTTTTTTCTTCACATTTAGCTAAACAATACCTTGGTAAACATTACAAAGTAGAGTTTTTTGGAAAAAATATAAATAAAACTTTACTTATTTAATCTTGTGATGTGAAACCTTATATAAATAATTTAAACATTGTTGCTAAATTGAAGCACTTTCCCCCTTTAAAAGAAAAACCATGAATTTGACTTGGTCTGTATAGATTTTTAGTTACTTTCTCATTAGTAGTAACTAAAATCATCTTTTTTTTTATATAATAAAAATGACTATAATAAGATTTTTATTCGAGATTATCATTAGAGTTTGTATTATTTGCTTGAAAAAAGAAAGTTGAAAGCGGATCATTATGGTGCCGCTATTACCCACTAGCCATCAGCATCGTTGTCATGATGCTTATAGAATTTTCAGTTCTTGTCTTTCTCACTTGCGCAAAAATAACATTTGGAGATCGTAAATACCTTGAATTAGGGGGTTAGATATAGATCTAGCTCAGAGGATGGGATGATTTTCAATATGGGGTTGACAAGAACATTTGATTAGTCCATTTAATGTTTTATATGTTTGTTTTATTATACGATGATCCTAGTTCACATCCGCACCGTTGAGATCAGGAAAAAGAAATCACAGTTTTAGAATCTCATGTATTTGAAATCTTATGTATTTAAAAGAATGTCTGTCTATTGCAGAATCATTCAGTTTAGTTTCTGCTTTAGAGAACATCGGAAGAGATGCAGAGAATGAAATTTAGGAGCAGCTTAAACAGATGCTGATGTTTACACTTAGCAGTTCACTGGTAGAAATCACCACTGCACTTAATAATTTTTCAATCATTTCTATAATTTTGTGGGTTCTTCCTCAAGTAAGACCTTTAATAGGGAGAAAGGAGAACATTATGAGAAAGAATGTGGCCCATACATGAAGTAGTTGCAGAACTACAAATTTCCTTCAGGTAAAGCCTGCTGCATTATAGGTTCACAAAAAACATTATCGCAGATCTTTCCTTCTAACAGTTTTTAGTAACCCACTCTGTTTGGGTGTATAAATTGTTTAGATGTCTGCTTTTCATAGCAGTTTCTCGTTTTTCCTGTAATCTGTTTCATGCACTAATGTGACGTGCATTTTTTTACATTATCAAATAATCTTGCTCAGTTGTACATTTATTTGTTCTGAGTTTGCTGTTTTACAGAAATGTGGAGAAATTTTGATTTTATCATAAAATTTTCCCAGCTAACATAACCTTAAGATCTCCACAGCTGAAGAATGGTTTTCCAGTTATTTTCTAATTACTTGCTTTAATAACACAGAATAAAAAGTCAGAAAAGCTTTCTGTACTAAATGATCCTACTGGGAATTAAAGTCTCATTCTTCTCACGTTTTACTAACAATAAACAAACCCAAAACTGAATGCTATTTTACCTTGGCCTTATTTTTTCCCCCATGAATGAATTAATGAGCGTGTTAACAGTCACCTATTTAAAAGCAAGCATTCCGTGTTCCTGAAAGGTCTTCAGGTGGGGAGTTGAGCTGCAGCAGCTGAGTGCTTGTATCAGGGGAGGAGGCGTTGTGGTGTTTCAGTGCTGAAGTAAGGTGAAGAAATGGTGTGTGACTGGCTGGGTATGACAGAAAGTGTAACTGTCACCTGAGCTCCCTGAGGCCCAGCTGCTCCACAGCCAGAGTTTAGAAGAGAGAAACAGTCATTAACCCTGTCACATTGATTCAGCTCCGTTACTTTGTTTTTCCTGACCCATACTGGGAAATAAAGTGGCTGAGGGGCTGTAATGATATCCTTTTGCCATTGTTGCCATCACAACACATTCTTTTGCTCAGTTTGCTTGTTTATTCTGTCATCAAAAGCTAGATATATGGCGTCTTATCATTACCGTGACATTTGTTTTTTCTTTTCTCCACATGGCTGCTCAACTGCCTTTTGATTTCCTGACACCTGGGATTGCTAGGAAATACTGATAGAAACCGATGCCATGTGATAATAAACAGATCAGCTGTCAGTCAGCCTTAGATCTTTCCACTTTTTTTGTTTTGTATGCCACTCGGGGTGTTTACAGACATACTCAAGAAGATTTTCTCCCTGACTACTGCTTCTATATTGCGGGTAAAGCTCTCAATCTTTTCTGCTGTTCAGTTTCCATTCCCATGCTGTTTGTTCATCAGGCAAACCATCTGCTGAAGTTGTGTGTTTTTCTCTGCATGTCGTCCCCTTGGCACAGAGCTTCATGTGGGGGTGCTCTACCAATTATCTGATACACGCGGGGCGCCCAGCACGAGCCGCAGCCTACTGCCCGGGCTTGAAGTCTGTGCACTCTCACTAGGTAGCCTCTCTGCACGTCATCAGATAATGGGGAGAGCGAGAGGGAGTCCTCTCTTCTCCTCCCCTCATCATTCATTTGGCGGGCTGATTAACTTCTCTCTGTGACCAGCGATAATCTACAGTATTTCATGGCCCATTTCAGAATTAGCTTGCTTTTGTGTGCTCAAAGCAATCTTCGCTTGCAGCAGCGATTGTACTATGTAACCATAGCTGCTCCCTATTTTCTGCAAAGTGCCATGTAAAGCAATACAACTAGAGGTGTAAACAGTTGTAATTGCACTCATTCATGGTTGTCTTGCTGGACCCAAATTAGGATGACTGAACTGCTGCTGTTTGAGCTAAAATGTGCTTGAATAATTACATGTTATCTTCTCACTTTCCAAAATATAGTGAATCGTAAACATGTGCAAACGGCAGTTAAGTTCTTTGCATGGTTTTGTACAAAAGAGGCCATTATAAAACTTTTAGATATTTGCAGACTTAATATGCTGTACATTACATACAATTCAAAACAAATCCATCGGGGTTGTTTTTAGCAATCGAAAGCTTTGCAGACTGGTTGCATAGAATTGTATATTCATCAATTGAAACTTTGTTGAATAATCTTTTGATTCAGTTTCCACATTAAACTGCTTGGGTAAACACCCAGCAATTATAGTTAGTAAGTAAATCAGATTAAAACACCAGGTAGTTATGAGCTAAATACTTTCTATTACTGGTAGCACACTAAAGAGAAATTGATGGTTTGCCCTGATGAAGAGGAATTTCATAGTAATTTGAAGTTTTAAAAACACCATTTAAAAGTTCAGAAAAAAAATCAGATAAAGTTTCTCTCTTCTTCTGAACCTTAAGAGGTAGAGTGGACGGATTTTGGCAAGGAGTGGTATAATGAAAGATTTCTAAAAATAAAAATAGCAAAAAAGACTAATAGACTATAATTAAAGCAGCACTGCGTAACTTTTGGCAAAAGTAATGGCTTAATTTGAGATATCTTAAAAGATTTTATGGTCATTAAACAGCACTTGCTGCATACTGAAGCTATATGCTGGCTGCTCATCTGAAAAACTTGCTATGTAACTTAAGAGGGTCGGTTTCCTTCACTAATTGAGTTAAGTGACCCAGAGCGCCAGTTTACAACAGTCTCTGAACTCCCCTCAAACACCAGAGCTAACTAACATACATTTTATTGTTAGAAGTAAAACAGATACAGTATGACTCTTACCTGATCAGACATATTTTTATTTATCTAGGATTTGATTTAGAGGGATAAATGTGTTCTTGTCTTTGCAAATAACTCAAAAACTTTTCATTCTGCTGGTTCAAAGTTGTCTGATATCATATATTCTAAAATCAGGGGGTGAATGCTTAATTGTATGACACTGCAGTGTTGCCAATTATTTTTAGAGGCGCTAAACCTAGTAGTTACTGGTCTAGTGCCCCTAGTGGCTAAAAGTTACACAGTGTCGCCTCACACTGATTGAACAAGTATAAATTCAGATACACAGATTTACTGGGTTATAAAAGCTACTGTGTATCACGTTAAAGTCTGAAATAGTTTGTAGATGATTATCATAGTCTCATTTTTTTTTTACAATAATAACTCATTTTGCAGGCGGTGTGAACTATCCACTTTCAGTTCAAAATAAATGCATTCATGTGTAGTAAGCACAATAATACCCCACAGGATAAAAAA
>NW_015150543.1:919196-929101 GCF_000732505.1 Cyprinodon variegatus
ATATATATATATATATATATATATATATATATATATATATATATATATATATATATATATCAAAAATAATTAATGTTCAACATTTTGATCTTTCCTCT
This sequence comes from Cyprinodon variegatus, assembly GCF_000732505.1. Classification (NCBI taxonomy): domain Eukaryota; kingdom Metazoa; phylum Chordata; class Actinopteri; order Cyprinodontiformes; family Cyprinodontidae; genus Cyprinodon; species Cyprinodon variegatus. The sequence continues at coordinate 919,295 of NW_015150543.1, forward strand.
TTTTGAAGGAAGTCGCATGGTGCATTAGACTGTGATGCCTCCTTTGTGTTAGAAGATGAAAAATATCTGCAGTGCTTTAATATGCCCTCTGAATATTAGGTACCGCTTCCCTTTCTGCCTAACCACAGTCTTTATCAATATACCTAATCTAAATTGATTTAGATTTTTACTAAAGTGGTAAGAGTGTGATGTGTCAGCTGCCATACGGCATGTCAGTAATTCTTACTGGACTGATCTTTTATTTAGCATTATTTGAGACTTGTAACAAGGGAGATAAGGAGTGGCAGAGCTTTTCCAGAGGCTTTACAGTGTCTGGTGTTCTGTATTGCTTCAGTGAGTTTACATGTGGTAAGAGTTATGAGGGTGAAACTATCCTACTTACTAAATACAGACTAAAATGTTTTTTGTTTTTTTTTTGTTGGGGGCTGGTTGTAGGTGTTAAATAGAGATATTAAATAGGGGAACAGTAAAAGAAAAACAATTTATACATTTTTAAATGACCAGTCTTGTTGTTTTTTTAGAACAGCATCATACTTTTATTAGATCAAACATGTTTTAGGTAGAGGAAGTGAACATTTCTTGAACCAGTCTTTCATATAATCATCTTTGTTCATATTTTTGTGCAAAATGTGGCTTTCTTGTGTAGGTGTGTGTTTGCCCTTCGTCTGACTGGCTGCGAACATGTTAGAAAGGTTTCTTTCCTTCATGCAGCAGGCTTTTTACTGTAGCTTTACTGCTATTTGTTGGCATTTTTGAAGGTATTATCTGTGAACCCTTACATTGGCACTCCATTACATTCTCGCTCTGTATCTAATAATCTTGTCATTTTCCACCACATTTCCTCCACTAAGAAGTCAATTAGTGATGCAATACTTAGCCGCCTTCAGAATCCTCAGAAAATTGTGTCTAAAAAGGTTAATGTAATTTCAAAAGCATAGAGCGGAAGGAATAGTCTGGTCCTAAGTGTGTCTCACTGGTTAGAGTACTTCTCCACAACTGCTATCCCAGACTGGAATCTGATGGAAACCGGGCATTTTAAGAAGGAAAGCTACTGAGTTAGTGGCTGCCCTATGCTTAATCTATGCTCAGACACACATTGATTTGGAGATATAGATTTAGACTGTGGATAGTATAAAGCCTATTTCATTGAACCTATGGCCTGACACCTTCACGTTTTAATACAGTATTTTGCAGCTGGAGCCATGTAAAGAAAATGTAATTCAAATGTAAGAATTTATAAGGTAATATGCAGTTATAAACAAATAATCATCGTGTTGTGGATGTCAGTTCTATTCAATATATACTTATATAGAGCTTTTTTAAGTCAGGAGACTTAACAAAAGCACTTTACACTACATTCAGTCACTAACCCATTCACTCACACTCTGATGATGGAAAGGTACATTGTAGCCACAGATTCACTGGGGCTCACTGGTAGAAGTTAGGCTGCCGTACACAGGCGCCACCAGGCCCTCTGACCACCATCAGTAGGGAATGCGGCTGAAGAGTCTTGCCCAATGATGCTTCAACACTGAAAGCTGGAGCAGGGGATTCAACTGTCAACCCTTCGATTGCAGGACAAACTCCGCCTTTCAACGCCACTGTCACCCCTGTTTTTGCATCTCGCTGTATTGTTTTTTTTTTTTTTTTTTTAAACGTCACAGTTGCTTCAGATATTAACTGATATTTCTTGTTTTTAGGTATATTTTAGGTGAAAGTCAAAAACTATTATAAGATTATACACATTATACGAGTTTTCTAATATTTATAATTTTATATGATATGAATTTTAATTGAATTTTTTTCCCATAAGGCGATTGATTATAGCAGCAGCAAATACATCTGTGTGACATCAAAATATCATCAAAATATACACACCACCTATTTACTGTTCCACTATTTGTTTGCATCCCACTGAGAAAGTTAGACCTTAAAAATCAGCTGCAGCTATTATTTTGCGTCTCCCATACTGCTAGCTGAAAATTTGATTATTTTAAACAGAATTGTTGGAGATCATTTCCATTTATTTCTTGACAAAGTCACTAGTCAGATAATTTTTAGTAGATTAAATTAGCCTTGTTTGTCCTTATAATTTTGTATTTTTACTTATCATCCTGTTAAAAAAAAAAAAAAAAAACTTTTTGTTTTAAAAGCCTCAACCATCTACAGTAGCTGTTGATTCGTGGTAAGTTAAATACATGTCATAGTTGTTCCCTTGTTGTCACATTCATGGCGATTTGTACAATTTTCCTAGATCTAAAAAGCTTCAAACATACTGCTTGTCTTTGTAGAGCAGGAGGATTAATGTATTCATGTTCGAGTCTGAAGACTTTCCATTCCTGGGGAGGATTTATCCTTGGTAGTTGCTGGGTTGTTTCTGAATGTCCAACTAAATCTTTATTCTTTTGAGGAAGACAGTTTAGGTCAAATGATTTCAACTCGAGGGCAGTTCATTGTTCCAACAGAACTGGGTTCCTTAAGGCAAAACATTTACATCCAAATTAGTTTTTTAATAGCTAAAGCATGCCAACTATAAGCTTATATAATGACTCTAAGTTGAACCGCTTTTAAAATTGGTGGACTGTGCTTAAAAAGGAATTTTCTTCAAGAAAGGAAATTAATGTATCTAAGCTACAAAAATTAAACTAAGGTGAGAGGTTAAATTTATATCATTTATATTTATTTATATTGTTAACCCTTTGTGTTCTATGGGAATTAAAGATAATCCCAAATAAACTCATATTTCAGCCTCTTAAATTGGTTATAACCCATTTAAAGAACACTTATTTGAATATTAAGTGATTTTTTTGGAGGAAAGTCTTTAAACTGTGCTGAAAGAAAACGAGTCCATACATTACTGCCTTTTCACAGATTTCATAAGGTAGGCTGAATGAATAAAACCACAGCTCCTAGCTGCACATATTTAAATCAGGTTTCCACACAATCCACTTCTAAGGACTGAGCTTTTGGCCATCTTTCAGAGAAATGGTTGGTGATTTGTGTCATACAGGAGGGATCTAAAAGGCAGCATCTCTGCTTCAGGCCAAGAACAGATCCAGAATCCTTCTCTTAATCTTCATAGTCCCTGGTTTATGTCTCAAAGTGACAGGTTGCAAAGCCGAGACTAAGGTTGGTTCACTTCATCCATGTTATCATCAGTACTGATTCATCTCCAATGTGCGCCTTTGTGATCCTCCTGACTGCTCATTGGTTCAAGCAAACAGGCCATTCTCCTCTGCTATAAAGCAAATAAATATTTTTCTCCCCCGGGCTCGCATGTACATTCAGAAAGTAAAGATAACGGCACAACATTTTTGATAGGTTTATATAGCTTCAGACACAAAAAATAACTGATAATAAAACAAATTTGTATTTGGCTCATTCCTAATGCATCTTAAACCTCTGGCTCTTTGTTGCTCTTCTTCCTTTCCTCTCTCACTGGAGAATAGCGATAAGATGTCTCATTTCCGTTTACTTTTCAGCATTATTCATGGTTGTGGAGGTGTTACGTGGTTTTGTTCCTAATGTAGCCTTCATGTTCCAGTGCTAAAGATGTGCACGTTTCAGTCTGAGAGAGACATTTTCTTGCAAATTAGGTCATTTTGCTGAGTAACATATTATGTGGTGATGTGACAGAAAAGAGCAACTCTCAGTACAATAGGGTTGTTTGTGAAAGATGGGTGATAATAAGGTTTAAGATTCGTGCAGATTTTCGATGCTGTTAAATTACGGCCCGAGTCTTCAAGTAATCAGAAATGAAAACAACCCAATATTTAAGGTGTTGTGCAGTATAGTCATGAACGCTGTTAAAAGGAGGCCATATTTGCTAACAAAAACAAAGCTCTGAAAAATGTTTTTAATTCATCCTTTGAATCAAAATAAAAAAAAGATGTTAATCTCTTTAATTATTTTTAATCTAAGTGTTTAATTATATTATGTTATAGTGGGTTGAGTACTTCAATTGATCAGTTTAAGTTTATAGCTCACAAGTCTTTTCCATGGTAAATTAATTGTCAAAAGATATAAAATAGTTATTTAAAGATGTTAAAACATCACAATAAAATTAGTCGATGATCTTCTCTTAAGTTTGGCCGATGCATAAATTGTTTAGGGTTGACATTTATTACAGAATTGTGCTTTTAGAGAGAGAGACTAGATGACAAGCATTTAAAGAAAATTAGCTTTTGACCTGAAACACTTGTGACTCAAAGATTCGGAGCATACATGGGTATACATATTTATAAAAAGGCAACATTTCTGTGCTAAATGGAGGTATGAATTGATAAATTGATTCAGTTAAAAAAACAGCATATCATGTTAAACTCACACATCATCAATAAAAAGAATACACTTAACTTGGTAAAATAGTTTTTTGCTAGGGTATGAGAACTACTTAAGGCTTAATGTCCATGGAGCTGTGTAAGGGTGTTGATTATTTCTTTTCTCTTATATTCTTTGGTTGTTTGGAAAATGGCCCCCTACTCTAGGCCCATTCATAAGTTTGTAACCGTCATGGGGATGTTTGATACCTACTTTGACAAGTGAAACAATGGTAATGGTAAACAACTATTTTGATTTTGATTTGATATTTTGATTGTTCAGGGTCCTTAATACGTAACTCAGGTTTGATACATCTTTGATGCAAAAAAAAAAAAAAAAAGAGAGATCAGAATTGTAATTAATGGCATGGGTAGTGACATAAGATCTTGAAAATTGAACTACACAAGAATTTTTTCTATGTGAAATTTACTTGACTCTATCAGTCATCAAAAAGCCTTTAAGGGAAATAAGCTTGCATTGAACTGGTAAAGGGTTTAAAAATATATTTTATCATGGGTGTGAATTGTTTGAATTGGCAACTTGCTTGAGTGATACGAAGGTACAAATTGGTAAAGAGGGGAATCTACCTACAGTTCAGTCTTTCCTCACTACTGAACATTTGCTGAATTTTTAGTTTGGCTTCCTAATGAGTTCCCCGATGTGCTGGTGTCCAAGCAGATGAAAGCAGAAATGCCTCATCCTGAAGCAGCATATACCCAAAATTGCCATTGCCAGTGACAGCTTTATCAGCTCTCTGTGGATGTGGTTGGAATTTCATCCTTTTAGTATTTTTTTTACCAGGATTTTTGAGAAACTTCAAAAGGAACTACCCTCTTGATCTCATTCCTTAATGCAGTAAATCATTGAAGTGGACATATGGGACATGGACAGAACAGTTAAAACCAATGTAAAGTCTATGAGGCTTATAAACTGATTTAAGACTGGAACCCATTCCACACCACCCAATTAGTCACAAGATTAGCTTATAAAGGCTTCAGTGTAGACATGTGATTGATGTGATCCTGGCTCTGACCCATGGCCCTTTAAGCCTGAGACAGTTTTGGGGGACGTGTGCAGTGGATATGATGTCTGCCTCTCATCAGCCAAAACAGCTAATCAGTGGGAAACTAACATCCATCCACCACAGCCTGGTTTGCCTTATGCTGAAACAGCACTGTGGTGCTTTTATTAGCTTTTAACGGATTATAATTGTGTGCTAAGTAATCATCTGTCAGTCACATAGATGGAAGTTGAACCTTAATCCTCATTCTGGAAGCTTTCCTGTAGTTTTAGGTTGTGAGGTTTTCATGCCTGTCTTGCTTTTTTTAGGGAAACTTCAAAATCTTTCCTTTCACAAAGCCTTCAGATATTCAGTAAATGTTTCCTGACACCTGGATAGCTGGACCTTCCTATAACAAGCGTTAACCTTGAGCGTTTTAATGATACTGTCTAAAGCACATCAACCGTCGACTCACCAAATGTGTAACAGATGTTTTATTTTTTTTTTCTTTCCTCCCTCCCCTCTTCTGGGAATCTCGGCAGCACAATCCACTAAACGGTAAAGCTGAACGACTCTGAAGTGTAAAACATGTGAGAAGATTTATTATTCCTACTACGCATACACAGTCTCACATATGGGCCCTAGCCTTGAACCAATGGGACGTCCACAGCTCTTTACTCTTAATCTGAGTCTCTCATATAAACCATCTAATTAGTAATAGCGTGACTACACTTAAGCTTGTGAAAAGCATATCATGGATGTTTATCCAGTGCATAATTGGCACCATAAAAGAATACATATTCATAAACACACACATTCATTGACTGCTTTAAGCTGCTTTATACAGAGTGTCACAATTAATTGGAGTGTGCTGACAGAGAGGTTTGCCTGCTGATTTTAAAGTTTTGTCCAGTAGATATCTTGCATTTGTCACAATAACTTTATTTTCTTCTGGAGTCTAATTGGCTGAATTTTATGCTAATGTAATGAATGCACATGGCCTAAGGTCTGATACATTTTTATATTATTTAGCCTCAGTGTTGATAAAAGATCCAACCTTAACAGTGCTTGTGGCATAGCATCTCGAAAAATAGGTGACTATTTGGTTTGGGCTTGTGTAACTCCTTATTCATTTTAAACAAAAAAATTCAGAGTGCTTGAAATAACTTTGAAAGAAAGCAAGCAAAAGAACACCAGGAATAACTCTGAAGTGCAGAAGAGGGATGGAATGAATACAGCACAGAAACCAATGGCCAGTCTACTGGACAGCAGTGATGGCACTCAAATAGGTCACCAGCTTGATTGCGTGTACATAAGGTAAAAAAAAAAAAAAAAAAGAATAGTTGGGAAAAGTCCAGAAATTATATATTGATAGTTTTAACTTGGAAACGTGGCAAACTGGCACCCAATTTAGAGAACAAAGTGGGAGTCTGCCTATTGTATTGTGTATATATTTTTTTTAAATCCCCAACAAATTCTCACAACATTCAGTAAGATGTGAATTCTCCCCTGTTTGGCCTTGCCCTCTTTCAGAATTCGGCCTACCAAAAGTAACTGGATCACTAGAGTAGTTCTTCAACACATTAACATTGTGCATTACTTTTTGCAGTTTAACTGGACTGCAGGTTCGCACTACTCAAAGTAGTTGTATTTGTTTAATATGATTTTTTACACAACATTATTGTATGGCACTAAAACTTTTTAAGCAAATAGTAAACATGTAGTCTTTAGAAGGGACGCGAATAAAAAGTGAAAAACCCTAAATTTACTGTGTGTCAGGGTCTGCTCCACTGTTCTGCATACTTTTCTGCTCACTTAATTCCCACTGCCTCCGCTCTGCTTTGCTGCGATGTAAACTCAAGCAGTGCGCCAAAGAATATGGGCAGATTATGCAATAAAAGTCAGTCATGAATATCGACCTTAGGCCAAAACAAACTATTCTATGGTTTTAAAATGGTTAAAACAGTCACACTTTTCATTTTTTGGCATCTAGATATTTGTGATAGATATGTTTTACTATAGGTGCACACTGTGTCTAGAGAAGCTATAATTTGTTGCTTACTTTGGGCTTTGATTGCCTAAATTAATATATACAGCCCAGTAAGTCTTTTCGTGTAATGGCTAATAGACTCAATTATATGCAAACATACCTGTAAATGTATTAATGTAGCAACAGTGGAGTTTTCTTCTCTCTGATGCTGTAATAGTGCAATGTTATATCATGTGATACTGCACTCTGGCTAAGGCTAACATAGGGTTACATTTCACAGGTATGGCATATACTTGCTGCTGTCCTGTGCCACTGTGCAGAAGCTGTGTAAATTGTCCCATTTGCTACAGTGTTCATGGCGGAGAACACTGAGTAAGATTCACCGAGAACATACTTTTCTTACTGAAAGATGACAAAAAAGGTAAAAACTGAGCAAGCAAATATATATATTAGTATCTGAAAGTTTGTTGGCAAATGTAAGTGGCCACTTGGGTAGTTTCGATGCAAGATATCTATTGAGATCTAGGGCATAGACCTCCCTTTAACTGTAGCCGATATTAAAATAGTTCAACAATCAAGTTAACTAATGTTCTCCGGATGTTCATAATGCATCTTATGGAGAAAGACAAGGCTTCCTCTTACTTACATTGTTTTATTTTTTTAAAGTATGAGCACTCAATGCATCTTCATTTCTGCGTCACCAATAAGCGGTCGCCTATCCATTTGGTGTTATTATGTTAGAGCAACAATTTTTATCGAGACAACAATCCATTTTCTGTTCAGGTGCTCGGCCTTTACTTCCAGATGACACATCATCTATTCTAAGTAATGCATTTAAGTTTCAACAGCGTAACTTTTAAAAGTTTTCTGATGCATTGAAAATACTCATTGTGATTTCGCACTTTCCAGAGGTTCTTTTTAGGTTTTCTGACTATAAAATATGGGATTTCGTCACTGACTGAAGTTATTATTTCCCCCCTTACTTTTGAAATACCAGCTTACATTACAGATTAGAACAAACAGCACAGACAGAAAAATAAAGCTCTTGATGGTCTGCTGTGAGCAGTGCTGCCTCTACTGAAAGCAGACGTCTGTATTGCACATCAGCTGATGTCATAAGAAGGAACAGTAGAGCAATGCAAAAAGAAAAGTTTGCATACAATTCTTTGCTTAAATATATAAAAATCTATTAAACTCTAACAAGCTATATTTTCTCCCACCCCCTTGTTTTGCCTTCTGTGAATTTCTGAGACTGCTTACATCATAAGGAGTATATGGGGCAGTGTGAAAGTAACATTAAGAATAAGTTAGGAAACAATTGTGCCCTTAAAAACCTTGACCGTTTCAATACACCACAAAACACCAGTAAGTCCTTAATATATTAATTAGAAAAAAATAAAATAAATATAACTGCAATTTTTTTTTTTTATTGTGAAAAACCCTTAAAGCTGTATCAGATTAAACTAGCTTGTGTCAGGAAAGAAAGGCCTGTCAGATTCTGTGCCTTATCTGGAAAAGTGAAAGCCGGGTAGATATTCCACTTGGATCAGCACTCCCCCCATGATGCTCTGATCCTTTCTCAACTACTTTTTCAATGTCTCAATGATAAGAGATGTGCTCTCTTCATGCCCACAGCGCAGACTTCGACAGCAAAGCTGTTAGCTGACCCCACCGACCTGCAGGCACCACAAAGCATGACGTATTAGAAACTCTTACAACCTCCCGTCTGACTCTATTTTTTAAACTGTGCCTCATCCAACAAACACAAACCTCTCTACTCATATTACACCTTTGGACACTGGCCAAGACACACTGAGCATACAATGCATGAATAAAATATTTTATTCATGCTCTGACAGGATGCACACGGGACACCGCAGCGACTGCAATATTGTCTACATGTATCCCTGAATGTTTAGGTCTCAAAGACAGTAGGATGCCTGCACAGTTCTTGTCAAAACAGACTCACAAATACATGTCCCCATGGAGAACGAAAATATCACAGCACCTCAATGTTATTACACACCTAAAAATAATCCTCAGGTATATAACAATAATAACATTCACTAAAATGTGTTTAACACTTCTTTTCTTTTTTTGTTTACATTTCAAGGAATCTTTTTATTAATTGAATATTAAATGCTATCTTATTTTGTGTGTACAGTAAGAATTAAAAGTCTAATTCACAATATAAGCAGCCTCCAAAACATAACATTTTAAAATAAAAAAACAATTTCAGAAAGAAAATAATTTACATCTTTTTTTTATGCAATTGTTCATTTTATTTAAATTTTGTTTTTAAGTTGGAACTCTAGATTTTGCTGTCGAGTCAATGAGTCGATGTAATCAGCTGGTTTTCCTTTGATAGAAAACTTTGAACCATTCTGAATGGATGATCTGTTTGAATTGTCTCTGTAAAGTGCCTTGAGATGACATGTTGTGAATTGGCACTATATAAATAAACTGAATTGAATAGATGTGTACTTAGATTTGCATC
>NW_015150543.1:929121-953659 GCF_000732505.1 Cyprinodon variegatus
GTGTACAATAAATACAATAGAAAAGGACAGGATTTTCCAAACTGAACTAAAATAATGTCATTATGAGATTAATAGTATTAATAATAATAGCTAATTTAATTCCTTGTTCCTGTTAATAAGGTCATCCACACCAAGAAAACCCTGATTTAAAGCCACCACTTGATGCTGCCACCACAACCCAATGTTCTAGTAAAGATTTTCAGTCATCCATTCTAAAATAGTTTAAAAACATTCCACTGGACTTTGTTTCCAAGTTTTGAAGACATTCCACTTCCCATCCAGGAATATTTTTCAATTCATAATGTCAGAATAAGCGTTGACTCTACAAAGCCTTGAACTCAATGTTAATTTTGACATTTTGAAATTAAAAAGCTTCCTGGATGTGAAGCAAAACGCCTTCCGAACTTGGAAACAAACTCCAGAGGATTGATTTTTTTGGCAAAATCCAATGTCTTTTTTTATTATTTTTTTCCATTATTTTATGCCTAAAAATAGTTTTAAATGTCTTAAAATCCAAAATATGTCTTGGCAACTAGGAAAAGGCTAGGAATGAATAAATAAGTTAAGTTTTACCTTTACACAGGTACCAAAGGTTTGCCTTAAGATCCAATAATAATGGAGTTATTTTTGACTTGACAGATTAATCATTCTCACCAGCACCTTAGCCCATCATCTGATGTCAATACCTACCCCTCAAACAGCTGTTCATTTTTATTATCAGATTTACAAAGGGATGAGCTCAAGATTTTGTATTTGAAATAAATGGATAACCATACCAGGAGTCAGCAAAAGGAGGATTTGAACATACATTTGTGGAAATAATTATATTTTCTCAGCACACAAAGATAAAGTGAGGAAATGCTCAGACTACCGATGAGTCATAGCCCTCTCATTAGCTTGCCACAGTTCCAGTAAGTATCTTAATTGGATTATTGGAGGACGTACAGGGAACTGGTAGCTCTGTTTGCCTTGTGCCTCTTGACTTTTGATTACAGACTGTTTCCTGCTAATTGTTTTGTTTGGTTGCTAAATCAGAGCGGCTGCCTACTATGATATGGCCTTCTCTGTGGTCACTTCAAAAAGACGATAGTTTTTATTTTTGTTGGTTATGCTGATATGAATGTAGTAATTTTTACATTTTTTTAGGGAACAAAGGAATATTATAGACATTGGCCACTAAGACTCTGCATGAAAGAAGCAGCAGAGTGGATGATGGTGGAGATGCAACTGCTTTTTTTCTTTTTTTTACTGAAGCCCCACATTGTCATTTTCTCTGCTTTAAGTGTCTCACAAGATGAAATCTGGGACCTGAAAGGTCATGGTCATAGTCTACTTTTAACTGACCTTATCTGCTGCTAGAACTTTACTTTTCAAACTTTCTTTTTTTCTTAGTATTTGTGATGATTCTAAGACATGTAGTTATTGTCCCACCCTATTCTGGTTTTTTTTTTAACTTTGTTTTCTGTTGAAAGTTTTGCATTAATCATTTTTACAACTTGATATTTTTGATGCAAGATTATCACAAACTGTATAAATTAGATATTGCAAGTAAAGCAAATAAGCTTTCATTATAACTTTGATCAGGCATTAGGGGACCATGCGATATTATTTCTTTTTCACTTTTAAACCTTTGCATTGGCCACAATGGATTTTATACATCAAGCAACGTTGTCCATGGTTGCAGGATTTCAAAAGAAATTGCAATTTCCCAATCTGAATACCTCTTCAGCTTTAAGGGTTGCTTATTGTGACTGACCTAAATTTGTCTTATCTTTGATCAGGTTGCCTATGCCAGTTTAAGAACAGTATCCCCCACACCATGATACTACAATTCCCTTGTTTGATGACTGAGTTTATGGTGTTGGACAAAATTACTTGTTCCCTATACAGATTGATTTGCATGATAGTGAAAATGAATATTTTGATCTCTTCTGATGTGAAGCCTGCTATGCACACTGTAGAAGGGACTTCTTTTTAAAGTTGTTTTCAAAGCTTGTAAGATTGTCCACTCAGAATTGTCAAAATGTTTATCCCTTATATGTTTTGCTGTGTTCCTTGGTCTTTATGATGCTGTTGGCTCACCAATGTTCTCTTAGAAACCTCTGATTCCTTTACGGTACAATGATATCTAGTTAACAGTCGAACTCTATTGTCTCTCTATTATATTTAAAGTACCATAGTAAGGAGAATGAGAGCTCGTTTACATGATATTCCTAAGATTTCCAGTTGTAAAACCATTTTTCATTTCTTGTCACTTTACATTTATTTCCTTCTTTGTGTCAAATACCAAGAAAAAAGAAAAATGAGCTGGTTTGTAGGTGTGACATTACAAAATGTGACTAAGTTTAAGGGCTATGAATACTTTGATATGCCATTGTAGTTACTGTAGGCTATGTGAATATTTATATGATCCATTGAAGCACAGACATAACAGCCTGATTAATCTTTCAAAAGCTCCTACAGTAAATACATTTTCAACTCTCTGTGCAGCCAAGCGATAGGCCTCCTTTTTAGAGATCCTTTAAACCAGTCATGCCTAAAATGCCTTTGCCAGTGCTGAGTAGAGGAGCTCTTGAGTTTAGGTAAAGGTTTCCTTCATCATGCTGCAAGTAGAAGGTTTTGGTGTGCAGAACAGTGATAAATATGATTCTTTTAATACAATAGCTTTGTAGGTCAGTGTCTAGAGAGGCGAGGAGCACTCGCTCAGCCAGCCTCCCCCTGCAGAGCCTACGCTGCACACAGATACAGGAACACACAACCTTTAAAGAGGGATTTGAAAAGGTCAAAACACAGGCATGCAGAATGGTAATATAGAGTGCACTTCCAGAGGTTTTAGGGTCAATACAGGCTTTATTCCTTCATATTGCTCTCTTAAGAGATTGCTGTAGTGTATATGTAAAGGCCTTAAAGGATTATTTTTCTTTCCTATTTTTGCAGTGGTTGCAAATAATTTTTTACAATAACATCTCAAGTAATTCTATTAAGTTCTGTAACTCAGGATTTTGGTCCTTTTGTTGCGGTGATCTGATTAATCTCTGAGAAGTGAACCTGGTGAAAAGAAAATGTTTTGTTTGCAAAGAAAGGCTAGAGTTGAATTTAAGTATTTTACAGGGCTGGAAAAGTATGGAAAGATAAGAATTTACTGAGAATACAGTGGCTTTACTATTTCCGTATGACCATCCATCCATCCATCCATCCATCCATCCATCCATCCATCCATCCATCCATCCATCCATCCATCCATCCATCCATCTCATACTTTTGTGACAAAATGAACTTTTGTAAGAATCCAGCTTAAAAGCTGACTGAGAACTGTGTAGGAAACCTGGCATAAAACGACCATGTTGACCCGTAGCTTCATCTTGATGGAGTTTCTTCAGTACTGAACCAGTTTGGTCTCTCCCACATGAGAGAGTGGGTGCCCTTTGTTTTAGCTTTATGGTCCCATGTGATATTGCTGCATGTTTAGTGACTCTTCTTTCAGTGATCTAATTAGTCCCTTGACACTTCTATAATGGACTGTATTTATCAGAAACATTAATTAGTACCTAGACTGTGGATGACTTTGAAAGCTGTAAATGGCCTAGTTTATTAAAGTATCAACAGTAGGAAGATGTACTCTTGATCATCCCTCAAATTAGTCACTTGCTAATTTTGCTGATGGTTTATTGCCTTTATCGTGTATATTGTATCCCCTTACTTATCTTTGTTTGTCTATTCCTAAGTGTACATGAAAAGTAGTTTAAAACATTAATAATTGCCCAGATATTGCAGAAACAAAACCTCATCTTTCTTGTTTGGGTAGCTAAAGCAGTGTTGTGCTAAAAGGCAACAAGCTCTTTCGGTTTCCATTCAAGGATGATCAAAAGAGACAGACTGAAAAACAGTTTGTTAGAATCGGGAAGTCATGGATTTTACAAATGACAACTAGACCAAAACAGACACTTTTATTGATCGTGGACTTTCTCAGGATACTTTTTATCACCCTGAGGCGAGTTGGGAAACTGGAAAACTCTCCTCTGTTTTGCAGTGTTGTATGACCATTCATTATCTGTCTCTTAGCGCTTTAAGATTATTTGTCTGCACTGTATACATAAAGCATCATCTGTTTGTTTTTTTCTCCTTCAGAAAAGTTTGAATGCTTTAAATTATGCTGAGGGCCACAATGCTGCAAACATCCCAATGTGGCAAAAATAAGATAATACCAGCCACAAATTCTAAAGGTTTTTTCATGTGTAAATACTTAATGTCTATTTCTAATCACACTAATTAGGCCCATAGTACCAGTTTCTGTGTTGGCCAAGACTCACCTTAACAGTGTTTTTGCTTTGAAGTAATATTTCAGAAATGGAGCTTACCCATTTTAGTAACACTAGTTTTTTACAAACGTCCTGATCTCATGAAAGGGTCTTTTTCATGAAACCATCTGCTGGACACCTGTCTAAATCATGTACATTTAGAAAAAAATAGCCATTATCAATCACTTTAACATTTTTCTAAAGGGACAAAAAAAAAAAAAATTCCCACTGAATGTCAGCTACAGCCTAAATATTTCATAAACACAAATAAATAAATAAAAAGAAATGTTATTTTAGGTTCATCATAGTCTGGAATTAAGTGCTGAGTCCTTGAGGAGAAGAACCTTCAAAATCAGCATAGAAATCAAAAGACCCATCTGAAATCTGACAGTATTTGAACAAATCCAAATGGGAAAAAGGGAGAAATGACACAGAATTAATGAAAACCTTGTCAGTATACTGAGGTGGTGGTTAACACAGAGCAGGTGTGTATGAATAATGGCAGGTCACAGCTATGGGGGGAGCTGAAGGAAATCAGGAAAAAGTTATTTTTTAATCATTTAAATGTTGAGAATAATCACTAATAAACGTTAAAGGCAAACACAGGGAAGTTAAACCAAAACAGGACATGGCCAAACAGCCAAGCTCTTAACAGACGCTTGGTGCAGGTGAAAGGAACAACTGACAGGCAGAAACAGTCTAGAATGTAACCCCGGTCAGAAGTTGATGCAAACCCAGAGAGGGCAGGCTGAACACAGGAACCCAGGAAGGAAGACAGTGCACACTGGCCCTGGAGTGAAGAGAAGAACCAGTGAGGGCAGGAAAGCAGTAGGGCTGGTGGTGCTCTCTGACACTGAAGCAATCCCCCTGCAAGCTAGGAAGAAGATGTTTAGGCAGGGAATAACTAATCCTTCCTTCATCCTAGCGTGCATGGGGATCATTTCTGACCCAGGTTACATTCTAGACTGCTTCTGCGTGTCAGTTGTTCCTTTCACCTGCATCCAGTCTGTCCAGGGCTTAGCTCCTTGTTCAGCCATTTTCTGCCTTTTCAGGTGTACGTCACCCAGTTCAGTCAGTGATGTGTGGGTTCTGCCATCATCTACCTCCTTAAGCTTGCTACCAGTCTACCTGACTGCATTCAAGAACATTCATTATAAAATGTTTCAAGAAACATTTTAAATGCACTCTGTTTTTGCCTGACTCACAGGTTCTCAACGGTTTCTCATTACACATAAAACCAAGACCAAATTATGTTGCAATCTGCTAGTATAATCCTTATTGACACCTGTAAAAGGATTTTCATTACCAGTACTCTAAAGACTTTCACAGCTGTATTCCTGCTAAACTTAACAATGGTTCCTGGAACATAATTACATATTTATTATTTTGCATTAACTACCACTTTGTTCGTAATATGGAAGGAAAGAGCAGATTATTTTAAACAACTTGAGTTAGTAGTAGGTGTTCCTCCAAGGATTTCTTGCAAACGAGTCAAATGACTAACCAGCAGAATTGAAAGAAAGAACCAATGACCTCAAAAAGGGCTTTAAAAAAGACCTGGAGTAAGTCGTACACTTTTACCACTAAAAAAGTAAGGTAATATCCTTTATCACATGGTCTCTATACATATATACTGGGTAAATCTCCACTGATGAAGAAAAAAAAAATCATTTCAAAGCGTTTTTTTTTTTTTTAAAGCTAAAACTTTGACAAGACACTAGAAAGCCAGTGTTTGAATATAAATATTCTAATATGAAACTTGTTAAATAATTGCGAGTGTGAACACTTTGGTGTTACTGTAAACAGTTTTTTTAGGCAAAACTTTCAGACTGCATGTAACCTAATCACTGTATGAATAGAGAAATGTAATGCAACACTTTAAAAAGGATATGAAGATGAAACTGGAGAGCAGTTTTCCATAAGACAATGGTCCCAAAACACAGCTGAGAAAACTGTTCTTTTCAGAAAAAGAAATTACAGTTTTTATAATGACCCATTTAATGATCTGACTTTTAACAGATAAAAAAAAAAATGAAAGGAAAGACCTAAGGAGCAGGGTGCATTTATCAGGCTTCAGAATCTTCAAGTGCATCAAAATCACCTCTGATGTGAAATTTTTCAAGTTATTTTGTACTAATTATTTTTGCTGATGAAGATTCTCAGTCATCCAGGTCATAGTCATTCCGTAAAAGTAAAAAAAAAAAAAAGTGGATTGTTTTTTTTAAACCTTTACGGAATGACTAATTATTTTTGTGTGGATTATTTGAGTTTATGTTGACATCTGGTTAGAATTTCATGCCAATAGTTTCCTTACAAATACGTTGAGGAAAAATGTCAGCTTGTTCAGGACTTGACAGTTCCCCTGTTTTATGTGTTAGTGTGTCTTCTTGTATTTGACACTTTTTGGGGTAAATTTTCTGGAAAAGTAGCAGCATGTGGGAACTGACTTCTTCTTGTGGGGCCTGATGCCTGGAACCCTCGAATGGAGTCGCTGTTTTAGGGTCACGTTTAGGACTAAGGTGTGAATTGAGCTTATTGGCGTTAAGATGTTAGGCTGTAGAAAAAGGCTATAAATAAATGAAAGTCAATGGATGCCCCGCAAAGATGGAGAGATGTATTATGTGTGCGTTTGTGTGCTTTTTCATATGTTAATCAAATGTTTGTATAACCAAGAAAAATACATAAAGCAATGTAAATTAGTATGTGAACTACGTACAAGTTTGTGTTACTAGAACAAAATACTTACAACGTGTGGATACGCAATCTGCCGCTCTGCCCTGAGGTGCAGCTCAGCATGCAAACATGCATAAAGAAACTGACACTAATACAGATGTATTACTCTCAGAGAAACCATGCAGATTGAGGAGACCAGAGAAAAACCCATCATCTACCCTATTCCCACTGCAGTGCTATGACTACAATCTTTTTGTATTTATTCAGAGATTAGTTTTGGGAGGCTCTCATAATGCTGGATTTTGTTCAAAGTAAACACAATTATACTTTTTTTTTTTTTTGTCATGCACTTTAGTCAACAAAGGCATGTTTGGATCTTATGAATCTGGTTCAAACTCGTTATTTCTTTTATTATTCACACCAATGGCAGATTAACATTTCAAATTGTTTACACTCAACCAAGAAGTTTGTTTTTGATAGTGAATGAGACAGGAGTTTCTGAAGAGATGGTGAAAAAATATAAATGCAGTATTAATGCAAGAGAAAAATATGTTATTTCTATTTTATGTTATTTCGCAAATTATTAATTGTATTATCTATAGATTAGTGGAAGACCCTGTTTGGTAGGAATACTGTATACTGTTTTAATTGCTGACCAGTCATTAATAGATGTAGACCAATACAATCAACTGGCCGAAATTTTAGATTTTTTTTTACTTGTATCAACATCAGTCCATACAGTACCCTACCTGCATGCATTCACCAATTCGTCAGTGTATTGAGCAGCCATGCTACAGTATGAGATGACGGGAAGCACATGCTTTGCAGCTTTCCCCATCTGCCATTTATTGTAATCTTTTCTTTTTTTATTAAATAAATGTTTCTATTCTGTTTAAATTCAGACTTCAATAACATTAATTATCTGTGTATCATGTTTAACATGCACAGTGAGAAAGTAATAGCAATAGTTCAATAATAAGCCCCCCAAAAAATCTACCGCATATACAAGTAATTATTTTAATTGATATCAATATAATGATATGTCATTGTCAAACAAACCTTGGTTGGTCCATCTTAGCATGTTTACACAGATTTTCTTTAACCATTTCATCTCTAGAAATTATCTCCAAGTCTTTGAGACGGTAAAGCTTTGTTGCCATCACCATAAACTCTTTCCACAGTAAAACCATGTTGATCAAATTAAAACGTTACTTTGTGGAAGGGTAGGAATAGTTTAGGGCTCAACTACATAATAAAAAATATGTTAATGTTACAAAACCATTATATATCAGTTATGTCCAATAGAAATTGTCTGACTTTAGATATACATAAAATATATGTAGAAAATGAACTCTTATAAATTTGGATTGAGCACAGAAGGTGTACATTTACTTAACCATTAGATAAAGGATGATTCAATGATTAATTATCATGCCCCATATGAGGCCACATGCTAATATCCTTGATTTTCCTAAAAGATAAGTTGTTGATAGTTTAAACAAATATAATATAGAGGAAATGTGTAGGTCGACTGTGATTATTAAACAACCTTTACCAATCGGATTACCTGTTTACAGTATAAAAGACTTAATCGCTATGTTCTAAGTTTCTTTTAAAAGGTCATTGCTCATACCTTCTGTGCACCTTTTAATTTAACTACAATTCTGAACTGGTAATGATTTCAGGTATAGAATTAGTATTAGATGATTTATAATTGGCAAAAAATTATCTAGAGGTTACTATTGAACATCGTCCAAAAAATGACAGCTGTATGCACTGAAACTGAAACGGTAAACAAACATCAGAATGAACATATTGTCTTACATAAACCACCAAAATTGCACATTTTCAAGGGCTTTTTTCATGCACTAAAAATGCAATCCTAGAGCTGGAAATTCTGCATTTCCAGCAAGATCAAAGGTACAGCAGATATAAAGCAAATAAAGTCACTTCAAGTGTGACACTTTGGTCCTCTGCAACTAGCATTTTATTGATTAGATTCAGTCCTTTGTCATAATCAGGGCACTCCGTCCTCCTTCTTGGTACTAGACTCACAAAGAGAGCACTTAAACTAAATGAGGAAGTGTGCTTCAGCTCAATTTGCTGAAGTTTGTCAGAAAAACACAGCAAAGAGCTTCTCTATTCTGAATGTTCTAGATTTGCTTGTAGCTTTCAATATCACTTGATCATCTATCACTGCTTATTAGAAGAAAAGGCTACATATATTTTGTAGATATATTTTTCTAGCACAAAGCACTTGGTTTAGCTGTTGGCTTGCTACAGCTTTGGAAATAGGGCTGGCTTTTGAAAGGGCTTTGATGTTTTTCTTTTTTTCATGCATCTTTAAGAGAAAAAAAAAAAGTTCTATCCTAAAACAGAACAACAAGGATCCACACCCCAACTGTCTTGTGTAAAGAAATTAAAGGTCATATTTAGTGGTGTATATTAATGTGGTTGCTCTCAGATAAATTTTGAAGCCCTAATAAGAAACTATTCATAAGGAAACCATGCAAGATTAACTATAACACTAATGGTTTTTATCTAAATAAGGAAACTTCTTTAGTTTTCACTCATTTTGGAAAAATACTAGGACAAGAATCTCAGTCCGGTGAAAATTCGGTGAGCTGTTTAAGAATTTCCCTTCTTGAAAGGTATCTGGTGTTCCATCTGCCATGGATAACATATACCTGGATTTTCTGTAAGATCAGAAACCAAATTAGATCCAAAGCATTTGGCTTTAAAGGGAGACCTATTATGCTTTTTTTAAACACTAAGAAGAGATCCCTGAACTATACTAACTATGTTAATTATATTGTTTGCAAAAATGACATTTCACTTCCCAAGTTCCACATATTATGAGGAGTTTTCAGAATGAGAATTGGGGCTCTGTCACTTTTATGCAAATTGGTTATAGCTGGCCACAACAGATGATTGTTTGTATTTGCACCTGTGAAATTGGCTGTACACAGATGCACAAGGATACAACCTTACATTCTTGACCTTGAGTCTGAAAAAGTGGAGCTTTCTGCACAGCCAGCAAGGATGCAACATACAGTTTGTGAATAGAAAGTGATAGTGCATTTCTTTTGTTCTCGGAAGTGAACATTTTCAACTACCAAGTCATAAAATGAAAATGGAATGCCCCCAGATGTCGGAATTACAAATCACAAAGTCAGTGCAACAGGATGGTACCTGATCAACAATTATGTTACTGGTATCTACAATAATTAGACTTTTGTATTTTTATTGCATTTAGCAGTTCCTTTATTATATATGTAGCATTAAACATTCAGGAAATACTTGTAACTTATAAGATATGTTTCAGTGTTGTGTATTATGCAGAATACCACATAAAACAGTGTTTTCTCATAATGTCAGTTTTAGCAGTGGTGCCGTAGTGGCCATGGTGAATATTAGGGTCCACAAGTGGGAGAATGAAATGCATTCACAGTAGAGACTATACTGTATCAATCCAAATTACCAAATTTGGGTTCTGAGAATATTAAATCCCATCCATAAAGCCCTACAGTAGTTCCAGAGCTAATTTGAAAGCCATGTTTCTGCAGTAGTAAACTTTTCTATCTGTTATTTTCATCTGATAAGGAACAGATTGTGAGTGCAATGTTTTTATAAAGTGTTGTTTGTGCAAGATTCTTCTTAGAGGAAATTTGGTTGTTTTTGGTCAGAAGAATCTTATTTTTAGTTCTAGCTATCTGTGTCTTTTCAGCTGTAATTCAGTATCAACAAACTATATGCACATTTTAAGCATCCGTTAATGCCAAAGCAAATTTTTTAATTATGTTTTTCATTAATTTATGCACTTTTAATCTAAGTTGTTTCTATGATAGTAATGTGTTATATTTTATATGAATGTTAAACTGTCCTTGGGTTTGTAGGTAAGGGGCAGTCTGCACTGGTTTTTACATAGTTTTTTTTTTTTTTTTTTTGCTCTTTTTTCAGACAAAGACAAAACATCTTTGTTGCCAAGTAAAAGCTGAATGATTAGAATGTTTACTTTTTAACACTCACTGTTTCTAGATCCAAAAGAGACCCAAATGGAATTACACAAATGTTCAAAAAGTGATTTTGCATAATAGGTCCCCTTTAAAGTTCATTCAGACTGCAAAACAGAGCTAGACTTTAAAGTTGATAACAGAAAGCAAGCAAAGCTTTGCTGTTTTAACCTTTTAAGCTTTCAACCTCTGCCATTGAACATGCTATATTTGCAAGCTTTGGGGGCATTTTGAATAATCTCAAAGTACAAGAATTTCCCTTCTCTAAGAAATGAGACAATAAAACTGGACAGCATATTTTAGTTGCTGCAGTAATATACAGCAGTTACTGGGGATGATTTATGTTATGAAGTCTGTTTGTCAAAATGTGTATTTTCAGGTCAAAGCTTTACAACTCTTAGAGTCACAAAATTATAAGTAGTTTATTGCTAATTATTCTTCTTATGAATTATAAATACACTTTATTGACATGATAAAAATGTTTTATAGGTATGAGCATAAGTATTATGGTTAAAAAAAGGTATCCTCTTATTTAGTCATCTATTCTTCATCTTCTTCTGAATACGAACTTTTTTTTTTCTTCTACAATACAAAACATTATAAAATATTTTTTTTCATAAGTTATGACTTGCTTTTCAAGTAAGTGTTTACCGAATTATTAAGGCTGTTGTATCGTATTAATATTTTCCTGTCTTTTACTTGGTTTAATCATTTGTTTCCTGTTTAAGTGTGTTCATCTTAACTTTCTTTGTCTTTAAAATCGGGGTTAAATTCTTCCAGGTAGTAGTTATTCATAAATATATCCTGCTTCAAAGCTTCTGAAGCAGGAACAGTACATTTTCCTATTTCTTCTGACCAAATCCAGATCGAATCTTAATTCTACTTTGCAAGTTGTATCAAACCGCACCTCGGCCATCAGACCTTCTCTCTTGTTTGATGTCGCCCACACAGCCATATGGTATTGCTCTCAGGATCCGTTACATTCATCTCATGCTCCACTCGGCAGTGTGTAAATCTGCCAGAGCCCCTCAATGGCTGTCCTGGCATTTTAAAGTAAAAAGTGTAACCTTTTCAGCTTAACAGATGTTTGTTAACATTTCTCCATTTTATTAATTTTTTTGCTGGTTCATTTCTTTGCTACCCTTTAAACTGACGAAATGTATCGAAAGCCTTTCTGACATGCATATAATTCTCACTAGAAAAAAATATATCACTGAACAATGTGTTGACATCATAAATAGAACTTTTTAATGAAAGTAATAACTAATTTCTTCAGCTAAAAGAAAATGTATATGAAATAAGGTACTGGTTACTGTTGGTTCCAAATTTGTGACATTAAAATCCACATTAGGGGGAAAAGAACACCACAAATGGTAAAAAATCAACTAAAACAGGCAAAACTATTGCTAATTTTCTTCAGCAGGGGTGAACGCTGCATCAGCATTCAACTGGGTTACAAAGTTTAGAAGAACTGTAAATAATATTGACTGAATGTGAGCTGGAGTAGCTCATCTACACTCCTGTAGAAATATGGATATGTGTTAGACAAACTGAAGACTCCAATTCCTCCTTTGTACCTCTTCCTGGTCAGAGTAGTCTTTGTGCAGTTCATGGCAGCTACAGTCGAGCTCAGATGCAGCTGAGGGAATTTTTCCCACTGAGAGATGTGATTGGATTTCCATTCATCTCCCAGCTTTTGTATGATAGTCAAAGTGGAGAGAATCTGGCCTGGACCTCTGCACATATTTTCTCCAAGGACACCGCCTCAGAACCGGCCAGATCTAGCAAAGAGCAAACAAGCTGCTATAAAGGAGAAGCTGGACATGCCAGGCATTTATTCTGAGGCAGGTTTGAAACCTGATTGATTTGGAAACCTAAAACATGTTTCCCTAAGTGTACATCTTTTTTTTCAGTTCATTGGTGATCATATTTTTCCTGCTTGTTATTCAATTTTGGTTCCAATAAGACTTCTTAAATAAATTCATGTGCTCAACTATACAGTCTGGTGAACATCAATACACTTATGTATTATGACATTAATGTTTTTAGCAGTGGTAAATATTAGAAGAAAACTCATGTTAAAAAAAATAAGAAACCTTGGGACAAATTAGAAAAGTGCACATAAAACTGCACAGTAGTAAGCTATGGGGTTCTCATAATACTAAATTTTAAAACTATTGTTTCAGGTAAAACAATGTAGTTAAAATAGTATCACTGATAAGAAATGTTAATATTTTCATTCAAATGATGTACTTTAAAAATAGATGAATTAGTTGGAAACAGGTTTATTAAAAACATTAATGTGTGTTTACAATCATATGGACTCAGCAGTACCAATTGAAACTAGACCTGACTAGTTTCTTGATAACTTTGGTCTGAATTTGAAAATCTGGTTTAAATGATTAAATTCTAAACTTAATTATTATTTCAACTTGTTTTACCTGAAATGTAGTTTAATATTTTCGTTAGGGTGGATCTTCGGACACAGTAAGCTTGTATGAGCTGTGAGAACAGCAACTTTAAAACAGAGCGTGCATGAGGCTTGTGCATGCTCTCACACGTGTTTAATAGGCGTTTCATCTTTGGAGTGGGTACAGGGTTGTGCATGTGCATTTTTTTTTTTTTAAAGTGGAGAGGGCGGGCCTTGCGAAAATCCTCCACAACACCTTTAACATTACTTGTTATATAGCCACCTATTCCTTCTGACAAAAGGTTTAATGGGGGATGCTGATCATTTTGTACCTTTATCATTTCTTATCTTGATATTTATAATCATGTCAAACACAGCATAGCTCTCTATTATTGAGCCGCCCTTGCAATATTTTAATGAAGGGAGACAAACATTTTACCAAATAATATTAGTTTTTATTACTCCCTGCACATTAAACATTTTTTTGAATTTCTTATGAACATCAGAGGTTTGCTCTTTATCAAACTTCACCAAGTTTATTGAGTTAGTACACTCTAACTACCTCTAATAACCATAGTTTGCATAAGATTTTAGGGCTCTTATGCATCCTTTGTCTTTTCTGATTTGTTTCCCTAAAAGGCAAAATGCAGTGAGCTGCAGCTTTTGGTTTTTGACTAAAGTCACAAAAGCTGTTTTTCCAGCAAGCTTGTCATTTATAGGGGTTTAAAACTTTCAGAAATACATCAGTGTTAACATTCTCAGCTTTCAGTAAACTGCTGCAATGGAAAGTAAGCGCTAAGAACTTGTGTCTACAGGATCACAGTGAGGTCTTGCTTAGGGAAAAGGATCTTTTATAGGCATGTTGATGCTAATTATTATCTTTAAAATATACATTGTTTTAGTTTTAATTATACTGGAAGATTAATAGCTTGAACAACCTATGTTAGCATTATTCTGTACAGGAGTCTTCAGGAATATCAATTTATGAAGACACTTGAAGTTAAACTGCATTGGACTGATTAGGTTCTAGATTTGTTTTATTTGCTTTTGTATATTTATTTATTATTCATCACTGTTTGGTTTTCCAAAAATACAGGCTACAAACCACAAAATAAAGGCAGATGATCATAACATGAGATTGTTGATGAATTCAACTTTAAATTTATCCAGGCTTCATTTAGAAAACACATTTTTTTCCCATTGCTCTATGGATTCTCTTGCTTTATGCAGGCATCCCAGTGAAACAGGTAATCTTGACATTCCTAATTTCTTCCACTAATTGGTGAGAGTTGGGCATATGACCTGGGGCTGTTATGACATCCTCTGTGATGGTTTAGGTTATGAATAGAGTCAGGAATACTTACAGTACATGTATTGAAGCTTTTTTTGTGTTAAAAAAACGTATTTCTTACATCTAAGCAGCTACAACACCCAAATTAAAGCTGTATGTCTAGAAGGCCAGAGCCAGCCAGATGGGTCTGTCTGATGTTCCCTGCCTTTGATTGGCTCTGGCCGTGAAGTTATTTAAAAGGTGTAGAGCAGAATTAAACCCAGATGATAATGCATTGGAAAAGACATTAATATTTAGTTGCACCAGGGCAGCCATAAAGAAAAAAAGGGAGCACCACTGAGATTTTTCATTCCATACAATACAAAAGTATCTCTCCAGAGCATATATTGCCTCTATGAGAAAACTGCTTTTGATAACGCTATTTGTGTTATGACCTCGTCAATATGTCACAAGCAGTCTTCAGGAAGTCTATACATGCACAGACTCCAACAGAGCTGTAAAGGTTGGCTATTATTTCCAAACTCCTGTAGACTGAACTGTCAAAGAAACTGGAAAAAGAAGACTTTTGTGGACTCAACAACTAAAGAAGATAACCTTCTTGGCAGAGGAGTCACAAAAAAGTAAGACCTAGGTGCATTTTACCCGCTAATACTGACCTCTTTGTGGTCATTTTGGAAATATGAAGCAAGGCAAAGATGCAAAAAGCAAGTTATTCCCTTGAAGTAAGTTACTAGGAGATGGAAACTTATGAGAAAAGGGACATAATGTGAAAAAACAAAAACATCGTAGGCAAATGTATATTAGAAATATGCTTTGATTCACATCAAACTTTGCCTTATGATTAAACATTAGTCTACAGGTATTTTATATCTGACAATTGGTCTACTTTAGCCCTTTATGATCACAAAATGTTCTAGATAGAGTAGTTTATTATTGATTTGGGAAAGCCAAATAATATTTAGTAATTTCTTGTAACTTCTTGGAGGTGTCAAAACTGAATAATCTAAACCACTGTTGTTGTTCACCAGGTTACCGGTACTTCAAGTTTAAGAGTCTAGGAAAAGCTTGCCACTGTGAGTGAATATTCTGCTGCCCTGTGTGGCATAATAGAGAGTGTCCATGTGGTTTATTAATATACTCTTGGACAGTTTCAGGAAACTAGAAAAAAGTTTTGTAAAAAAGTGAGGATACGAATTTTGATTTCTGGATGAGATCAAAGTCCGAAATACTGGACTGAAAGATCACTAAAGAATTCTGGAAACCAATACCCATAGTACTGCCAATTATGGCCCCGATCTTACCCTCATATCATGCTGTGTCTCTTTTCCAAGTAAAGCTTGTTTAAGTCAGATGCTCCTGTTTGAAAAAATTATAACTTTTAAAGTTATACAATACTACTACCAACCGGAGAGGCTGATTTTGGAGCTGGCTGGGACATAATGCATCCAAGTCATAACCTCTACCCCGGAAGAGTTGGCAATATAAAGTTATTACAAGTTAACAAGAGTATATATACATTATTAAGGGGTTACACTCCACAAGTTTACATATAAAGGCAGGAGAACGTATTTATTTACTATTTAGAGAGCTCTGACCACTCGACTGTAATATTTTCGTAACTGGTGAAAGCTTTATACATAATATATACAGTGACTTAACAATGTAACAGAGTAAACTGTTCAAAAAAATTCTAAATCGAAAATGTAAACAAATCAAACTGCCCAGTTAGGAAGCAACACTAATTGGCAATCAATTTCCCATGCTGTTGTGCAAATGGAATAAAAAACAGGTGGAAATTTTTGACAATGTGCACAATGTGAATTTTATGCCAAGTTTAGTAGAAATTTACCAATATATTCAGCTTATTTACTTATTTTTAAAGTGCATTTTTTAATCATGTAAACAAAACATGCTGAACATAAAGCTTTTGTATTTCTGTAGAATTAAAGGTCTCCCCGCTTTTGAACATTGTTGTTGTTTCTCAGGTACCCAACAACTAAATTTTTTAAGAGAAGTTGTTGAGTTTCTGCCTACTGTCTCTTTCAAAAAAAAAAAATAAATAAAAAAGAAGCACAGAAAATAAATAACAAGTGTTTCTCTGAGTAAAGGCAAAAATAGTATTACGGCTTTATGTTTTTAACCGAAATGCTTACTTTGGTCTCTTAAATTTTACATGTATTTACACACTTTATTCCCACATTTTATCAGCAGTAAATCTTTCAGACAAGTGGCTGTCCTGAGGTCAGATCATTACCAGCCCATGCAGGGTTTTTTGAAAAGGCCTTACTGTAGGTGTTTCACCTATGACCTTATGTGCAGGTTTACTACCTTTAAGAACAGAAAAAAAAGAACTACCCTCTTGCTCCTTTATTTTTACAATTTGCTTTGGGCAATATAAAAATAATCTATCATTACTTTTGATTAGCTTGTCAAGTAACTTGGAAATTTTTCAGTTGAATCTGTGTTTTGATTTTTTTTTATCAGTGTTGCTATTAGCATCCACTACTAAGAGCCCCCCAGTTAGATGATTTTCTGGCTAACTTACAATCATTGATTTGGAAATGCTCTTGGCTAACAAAATGACTTCTAGCTGATTCCAGTCCATCTTTAATAACTATAAATAACAAAACAATAAAGATTTTCTACCTTCTGCATAAATTGAGAATTTTACTGTCCTAATATTGAAATGTTTACATAATGGATAAATTTCTGTCTATTCACAATAGCCAATTGGACACCTCAAAATGCTAATACCATGGTCACCTAGAAAAAAGAAATAAATATGAAGTTGTTTATTAATATATTGATATTTTTTTGCTGTAAAAATCTTTTTTCACAAGAAACGCCAAAGTGTATTATTTGACATATCTCAATGTGACATTTCTCACAGGACTTGTAGATCAGCTGATCTCAGCTTAATATTATGTTTAGTGACACAAAGAATCATTTCAGAGGGAGCCAGTGTGATAATTTTAAACAATTTGGCTACTTTACCATAGTTCTTGTAGGTGTCCTATAACACTTTTTAATGGCTATCCTGCAGCCAGTCAGAGCTGAGTATTTACCTAGACCATGGTGTAAAGTGAAGAAAAACTGACTCTTCCAAGAACGTCCTAAAGACACAGTGCTCTCTCTCCACATTACTGAAAATGTAAAGTAAAAAATGCAGATTCAGTCCAAAACTTAAGGGCCTCATCCATTTGCCTTGGTGAAAAGTAATGTATATGGTTTAGCATTTGTTACTCAGTAATAACCATCACACTAAAACATGTCATAGTTAGCGCTTCCTGGTGGCACTATAAAATGGTGCACTTATTGATTAGAAAATAAAAATTAGTTTAGCAAAGGGATCAAGAATTAAGGCAAGTTAAGCATAAAGTCCTTTCATTATGTAAATATGTGACTATTAATGATTATTTTTGTTTAACACGCCTTATTTTTATGGAAATATTTAATCTGTGTAAAGCAATAAAAAAATTCTAAATCCTTATTAACTAGCCTTCCTTTTGATAAAAGATAATACAAGAAGGTTCTTAAGGATAAAATGCAAATTTCCCACAAACACCTGTTTTTTTTTTTTTTTACCCGGTAACAAAGCTTTGCTGCTGCTCGCAGAGGGAGTTGGCAGGGATGGCTTTAAGCCTGTGAAAGTCAAATGCCGTCTCTTTCAGTTTGAGAGAACAATTTTTGAAAATCTGAGCTAAAACACTAGATGCCTCAAGCCTGCTGCACTCCAATTTTCCACTCCCATGCAGCAGCAAAACCGGAGTAATATAGTTGGATCTATTTGTTCAGCTCTAATGTGTAGTATATTTGAAGCTCATGCAGCATCAGTCAAATTAACATACAAATTGTAGATATATTATCTTATGGACTTTTCCACATCAAGCAATACACTGCACAATTCTGATGAAATTTCCTTTTTTAAATTCAGCTTCTTATAAGGTCTTATAATTCGACACTATGATGAAATAACTTTGCAGCTCACCAGAAAACTATCGCTTCTTTTTAGTTAAACAACTCCGATTCCTTTATGCACAGTTGTACTTATAAGCATTAACCAGAAATTGTTTTGCAAATTTAAGTTACATTAATTTATGATTCTGTTTCTCTTATCAAAAAAGGGTGTGCCTCTAAAGCTGACTTGCTTCTGCCTTTGAGAGGTAAGAACTTTAGCTCAGCTCTCTCCCTCAGGCTTTCGGCCATAACCAAGCCTTCGCAAAGAGCAGTGTCAAGCTTGTCCTTTGATGTATGGATGGAGGCGTTTTGTTCAAAGGGATAACCTTTTCTGGGCACTTCTTTGAAATGATAATCTCCAACTTGCTGCAGGTGGAACTGAAGCTCTCTCAGCAGAGAGGTCAATCAAAGTCAAATGAGGCGGCTGCTCACAGGTTCACCTCAGTACCAGTTGCCAGTTCTTGGCTCCTACTGCTGTCAGCTCTGCTGCTGGCCTAATCTCTGCTTTTGGTAAAAGGAGAGGACACAGGGGATGTCACTGTTACAAGTATATTTCAAGCAACAGATCGTAAACCAAGGAGCTGGGCTGTTATGGTCATAAGTGATCTGAGGATGTCTGTGTGGCTGAGTGTTTTCTCAGCTTTGACTTTGTATGTCAAACCCAAAAAGAGATTTTCTTTTCCAAGCTACGAGTTCTGTGCCTGTAGATGGGTTAAAGGGACGCAGCTGTGAGTAATTACATCAGTAATAAAGCCTGGATACGGTCCACCTGCCACACAATGAACCCTCTATCCAATCTAGTCCTTCTGACAACAAAGATGATGAGTCCTCTCTGGTAATAGCTTTGATAATGCAGCTAGGAGGCTGTGTTTTATGAGAAAATATTTCTAGCTTAAGAATTTTTTTTTTTACAAAATTGTATAATCCATCCTGATCAATGGTATATTTTATATTTACAAGGGAGAATTATATACACTATTTTTTGTTTGCTGTTTTTCTCCTACTATTTGCTTTATTTCTGTTTTGGATTCACAAATTTGCATGCAATAAATACACATAAACCATGACAGGCTTTACAACTCCAGGGATAGCTAATGGCTGCAGTTCTTCAGTCACAAAAATGCAGATGCAGTCATTTAATGGGGGGGAAAAAAGGAAAGTGTTGACTGCAAGTAGATACAGAAGAACAATTTCTTGATTTAATTATTAAATTTAATGAACTGAGACTTCTAAACCCAACTTATATGGTGTGCTGTTATAGCATTACTATATACCAGTAGGTCGTGTTATCTTACTGCCAAGCAGCACACAATTGCTTTTAATCACATTCTCAAATACTATTCTCAATGTTTTTTGCTAAAAAAAAAATCTAAGGGAGCCTGAAATGGTAGCAATATAGAGCAAACAATAAAAGTAGGAATTCTTACCAGAAAAGTGGGAAAAAAAACAATCCACTGGACTTCAGAGTTTGAAGACACTTTGAGTGAACAGCGGTGAGTTCGAGACTTTATAGAGTGGTCCTTTATAGCAGGCATCCCCCACCTCGTTCCTTGAGGCCCGCTGTCCTGCAGGTTTTAGAGGTTTCCCTGCTTTAGCACAGCTGATTATAATGATTGCAGTAGACCAAAAGTCTGTTAATCAGCTTTCAATTAAGATCAGCTGTGCTGGAGCAAGGAAACCTCTAAAACCTACAGGACAGCGGGCCTCGAGGACCGAGTTTTGGGATGCCTGCTTTATAGAGTGATTTAAAAACAAATCCTTGTTTGGGTTTAGAAATAAGGCTTTTACAGGCTAACAAGGGCATTGCAGGCTAACGAAGAAACCAAACGACCCCCATTTCAAAAGGGTGGAACCGTTTGTCCTGTTGAATATGCATGTTTTCAAAGCAAAAACAAGGCTTTATGTTTGGTCCAATCTATAAAGCCTCGAACTCAATGCTCAATTTCTGACATTTTGAATTGAAAAAGCTTGAAACATCTTGAAACTTGGAAACAACGTCCAGTGGATTGTTTTTTTTTTTAAATGACTGGAAATCTTCAGCAGCATAAGGATTCCTACCTCCATGCAAATGTTTGGGGTTAGTTTTTTTTTAATCTCTGAAATAGATCAAAATTTAGATCATAAACATTTTCTCCTGCCTTCAACAATAAAGAGTGCAGTAGATGGCCTTTCCTAAAATGTATTCATAATTCCTCAGTAAAATACAATAATTCCAGTAAATAAGTGAGTGTAGTGATCTGAATTTTTTAGATAAATTTCCAGCTTTCTCCTGACGCATTTTGAGGCACACCTTGAGGAGCTCAACCCTAAGCTGGGAGTATGAATGTTTGAGGTAAGGAGTAGGTAAACATAGCTATAGTTAACAAGCACTTTGAGGGGTCAGGATGCAAGGAAAATGCTACATAAATTAAATCCAGTCATTAAGTAATATGTTGAAGCTGTTTATTTTTAAAGCCTGGCTTTGTGTTTGGTTTTAGAGCGATGAGGCATGAAGACATACTTAGACTCATACTTCTTTAGTATCTGTATATAACTTTAATTTTACTCTTCACCTTTTTAGATCAGATACAGACACCACCTATGTTGTGGTTAGTTTGTTTATGAAAACTCATATATTTTTACATTCAAAGTATATCTTGAAAAACTTTAGGGCAACTAATACAGATTCAGTGTTCTAGATTGTCCAACTATTCAATAATGTTAATTCATCAGAGCATATAATGTAACTAAAAAGCTAAATAATAATTTAGTTCGTGATATCCTACGGTTTTTTTTTTTTGTTTTTTTTAATCAGTATCCTCACCCTGTTGTCCATCTGGATGCATCCATACTGTATAGGCTCCTGGATCAGCTGCGCCTCAGTAACAAGGTAGTGCAGCACAGACAAAGCTCCCCCGTGGGTTTGGGCTCCAGCTGGAACAGCCATGCAAGGCCAACGTGTCCCTATTATTGTTTGTGACAGAATCAAGAAGGACATGAAAGTAGTTGAAAAAAAAGAAATGCATGCACCGAGCCTGTGTTTTGGGTTTTTCTGTGAGTGCCCCCATTGTAATTATGGGCATGGGTGGCCAGCAATGACAGCTCATCTGTTAGCAAGCCAGCAGGAGTGTGCAGCACCTGGTGAGCCTTGCGCTAGAACGATGAGCCATGAACACATGAGTTTATAATCATATGCAAATTTTTATATGAAACAAGAAAAGACACTATTGTCACATGTACTAACTTGCCGATTATCAACACAAAGTGGAAATTATCACTCACATCCCTTTTTGATGTATCTCGTTTACCTGCAAATTAGTTGAGAAGGCAAAGGCTGTACCAATTATAATTATTTGAAAATAAAATAAGATTACTCTTGTACCAATTATAATTATTTGAAAATAAAATAAGATTACTCTTGACATGTAGTCACTGCTCATTAACAGACAGGGGCCTTATGTTTTGAATTACCTGTAGATTATGTAATAATTCAAACTAAATCTTTTACACAGGTTATGGAACATTGCTGGTAATGCCAGCAAAACCTATTTATGTCATTATCGGTAGAATTTAGACATAAATATTCCTTAAATATATTGTTGAACATAAACTTCAAAATTGGGATATTTTTTGTCACAATGGTTCTGATGTTATATAATCTGTAAAATAAAAAAAAAAACTTTTTTGAAAAAAGATTAATACCTTTAAGTTTTTTCCTTATATGGGTAGATGTTCATTCCTCTTAGCTCATAAAATGACTGTTCAAACCAATTATTATGCAGAATATTACCTGTGCAGAGAACATTTTTTGTCAATTTGACCATCTCTCCTCTTAAGCCAGTGAGGGATTCAATCGGTTTCTGCTTTCCCTTAGACAAAGCCCCTCCAATCAGAAATGAGTAATGACTGGATAGGTTGGCATGCAGTGATCCCAGCTTTCTAATTAGTCTTCCATTAACTTGTTCAACCTTGGAAACTGCAGGGTGCACACTCAACATGCACACATTTTGCAGCTTCAGACCAAATGTTGGACATCCACTCTAAAGTCAAAGATCTAAAATGAGGTTACTGGGCCCATTTTCTACTTTATAGTAATCATTTCAATCATGCTTGATATTGCTCTAGTTGACCAGTGAAACATTTCGAGTTTATTTCTGGTGCCAGTATTCTTCACAAAAACTCTACAGATGTATCTTTTTGTCCATTCTACTTTTTAAAAAGCTCAAGTATAGGCAAACTGTATAGTAAGTTCATGTGTCTTACTTTGATTGGGCAAATCTAATACTTAACTATATGCTTTGATTAGAATGATTTCATTAGGATTCAGGTTTTAACTTTGACTTGGCCACCCCAGTTGGAATAATTTTGCTGTTGCTCCAACTGTGTTTTTATTGTTTTGTTGATGTTTTTGACTGGTCTCTATTGCAGCTTCCAGGATGGCCAGACAGCAATATCAACAACCTAAAGGGACGACTCTCAAACAGAGCCGAACCCTAGCCCATATTCTAAGGAGGAATGATTACAGAGATCAGTACTGAGGCTAATGTCAGATAACAGATGCGTGTTGCTAAAGCATTCTAATCAACCTGATTAGACTGTTAAATTACCAAACCCGATCTTAGGAAGAATAACTTTGTTTCAATCAGCTACGCAGTTTCTTTCCCTTTTAAATTGCCTTCTTGCAGACTTAACAGACCTTAAGTCATTTATCTCTGTAATGTACATCAATGATGGTGATTATTTTTCATCCATATTCTAACATTGCACATAGCTTATGTCAAGCAAAAGCAGTTTATCAATCTTTGAAACCGCATTCATTAACTTGACAAATATTATGTTTTGTTTATCATATGAAATGCCTGTAAAATACATTGAGATTTGTGGTTATGATTTGATAAATTATAAAGAAATTGAAGTTGCATTAATACTTTTTAGAGCACTTTCTATGTAAATGTTTCCTACCAATTCTTCTGTTCTTACTCCTTTTATTTTGCTTGCCTTCATTAAAACAGAACAGGAATAGAGCAGGAATTGTGCATGTAATTTGGAAGCAATGCTATATAAATTGGGTATTTCAAAGTGTGTAAGATCAAAAATGGCACATGCATGTGTTCTTTTAGGTTTTTCTTGTTTGAATACACAGAGCTTTTTTGCACACCAGGGGAAGAGGTAATGCTGGTACCATGTACTTTGAAAAAGGGAAAGAGACAGAGATCGCCTTCTCTGTTCTGTCTGATTCATTTTAGACTCCTACGAATTTTTGGCCAACAATTTTTGTTTGGGTACAAACAGAATGTCAATGTTCTACACCCACATTTCTGCTTTCTTTTCTGTGTTTTGGTCTGGTTGATATATGTCAAAGTCCATTCAACGTGTTTCTGATCTGTGGAATAAAAGAACAGGCCTGAGCCTTGTGTTGAATACAATACAATGCTTTAGGGACACCGGGAATAAAAGAACCCTGAAAAAAATATGCATGACATGGATGCACAAGATCTCAATCAACTCAGAGCATTAATGATGTTAAAAACACCACAGCATAAAGATAATTGAAAACCCTCAGTGGCTCAGCATATTTCCATGCTCTTTTCTTTCTGTATGATGCAAAACATCAATCCAAACTTCATCCCGTATCACAGTTGGCGAGCGCTTTTAGAATGGAGTGCCACAAAACTATGATAGAAAATCCCAGGGAGCTGCTGTCGTTTGGCCTCTCAGCACCCAGTGGTGTGCTCTATCTTGGCGTGATATCTTTTTTTTTTTTTTGTGAGCCTATGCCTTCAAAGGAGACTTCAAGCTTCCTTTTATTTCCTATCAAGGTTGAATAATAGAGAGAGTAAGTCTACAGACTGTAAAGAAACCTCTATCAAGATAACCAGCAAAAAAAAATGCTGTTTGACCCCTCTCATAATATATA
>NW_015150543.1:953678-995171 GCF_000732505.1 Cyprinodon variegatus
ATATATATATATATATATATATATATATATATATATATATATATATGGATGTATGTATAAGTACCAGCTGGGTGCCTCTTGAACTGGACTTGTGTCAAGCAATGTTGGGAATAAGAATTTTTGTTCACTATGTTCCCTCTAAGTATCATTATATTGTGTGGAGGGCGATGGTGTGCTGATATTGTGGCTGTTGTGTAAAATCGCCATTATTCAGTCAAGTAATGACGTTCTGCCTGGTATTTAATGCTTCCCCATGACTGATGCCTGCACAGGCAGCAGAGACGGCTGAAAGTGAAAGAGGTGACCTCTTTCTCTGCAGTCTTAAGAGCTGCTTGTGTGTCTGCTTTTAGCCCCATTATAACAGTGTGTGTGTGTGTGTGTGTGGGCTGCAGGAAGTCATTATACTGTATCAGCATTTTATTAATTCATTCCTACCAATTGCGAATGAGCTTTTTTTCCCCCCCTAAATTTGTTACCTATTTAAACTTGATTTAGGTGTTTGATTTTCTGCCTTATGCTCAGGCAAAAAAAAAAAAAAGACTGATTAAAACAATTCAGGTTTTTAATTTAGCTTAGAAGGATTTTTTATTTCCCAGGGGGAAAAAAACAAAATGGCAATCAAAAATTACCAACACTAAACAAGTAAAATTGCTGGATGGTTTTGTGTTTTAATTTGTAATTGACTCATATGAAATATGCAAGTGAGATATTTTAAGTAAGGGGTGTAGAAGTGCTGGACTCCTGTTTGTTCTGTTCGGTGATCAAACTAAAGCCTGTTTTGAAATGCCTCCCACTGTAATAGTGGGAAATGCTCTAAAGTTCCAGTTAACTGAATCCAGAAATAAATTATAACTATATACTTTTTAATTTTATTTTTTTTTTTTAAGTCTTATTAAACTGTTGTTTGATAATTCTTGATTTTGAGGCTAACCTATTAGAGTTGATTGTGGTTATGTTACTATTAAGGACTGCTGTCTTTTTCTTCCCATTTTAAAAGAAAGTTCTTATTGTTTTCATTGTGATTATTAGTGATCACTTATTTATATTTCTTTTTATTTCTTTGCAGATCAAACGGGTCATTTTTTGTGTCTTCCTTGATACTGATTTTGCCATTTACAAGAAGAAAATGGCCATCATCTTTCCAGGTATGGATATGTACTTCCCAACTTATACATCTTTATCATTTCATCAAATCTTGAGGCATAGAATTGCAATGATATCTGCACTGAAAGCTATCAAATCAAATACCAGGTTTTTAATGTTCTTCAAATGTGATTAGAATAGTGAATTTCTTTTTCAAAGTATCTGTAAGTTAGTCTTCTCTTCACTTTCTAATACCTGAGGGAGACGTAAAAAGCAGATTCCTTTTAGTGTAATAATTACTGGAATTCCTCTCCCAAGAGCTGAAGACATCCGTGGATGCATATGCATAGCAACATATCATCCCTGGTTACTGCACCACAGTTCTACATGTGGAGTAAACAAACATCCATTATCTCTTACTCCCACTCTCTTTTCTGTCCCTCTCTCGATTCACTCTCCCCCTTTGATGCCATCATCTTTTTACTGGGACAGGGAGCAGTCACCAGCTCTGATGGGGGGCTCCACAGAGGACTGAGCTGAATAGCTGGGGAGCTGAAAGAGGCTGGCTGGCTCCACCAGCCTAGCATTACCTCCCATTTACCTCACTTTTCCCTCTTCACCTCCCCAGCGGAATACCGGCTCTCAGGCCTTCATCTGGCGGTTCCCAGATGGAGAGTGTTTTGTTCTCCCTGCTCTCCCGTCATCTCCCCCATCCCTCCGCCCAGGCTCTTGCCTGAAAGATTACATTCTGAGGAGAGACCTTAATTATGCCTGCCTGCCCTCCTGCACCCAGCACCCGTCTCATCATATTAGTGTTTTGAGATGAGAATCTGGTGGTGTTGTTCTCCAGTTATCTCTCTAGCCATTTAAAAGTGTAGTCAGGGAATAAATGCTCTGTGTCTCTCTGTAACGGGAGACGGGGATAAAATAAAATGACAGGCTCCAATTGTGTATTCCAATCAGAATATATTTTAATATACTGGTAAATCCATCAAAACATGGGGCTATTAAATGGGAGTTAGCAATTTCCATGTCCTGCAGACGTTTTCATATCGCTTAAACTTCTTCACACTATGTCAACCAAAGTGTCCTTGTATTTGCTGGCTCAGGCATAAAGATGAAGGCGAAGCAAAGGGTTTTATGGTTTTCAAACTTTTTTTACGAGCATAAATATAGCAATTATGAACTTAATTTTTAATGCAACATGTGTTCATTGAGATGACTTTTGCCCATTCTGCAAAACAGCACCAGCTCAGTCTGAGTGGATTGAGATTTACCACACATCTTGATTGGACATAGACCTGTGTTATCATTAAGCCATGCTAACACATGTTTATACTTTGATATTTTGCATATATGTGGAGAGCTGGATGTTTTCATCATCGAATGGCCATAAAGGTCGCATGTTCAAAACTCACACTGTCATTCTTGGTCCCTGAGCAAGAGCCTTTATCCCAGATTGCTACCTAAATTTCTTTTTTCTTGCAATTTAAC
This sequence comes from Cyprinodon variegatus, assembly GCF_000732505.1. Lineage (NCBI taxonomy): Eukaryota > Metazoa > Chordata > Actinopteri > Cyprinodontiformes > Cyprinodontidae > Cyprinodon > Cyprinodon variegatus. Next base: position 956,256 of record NW_015150543.1, read on the forward strand.
AAGAACACACAGTCCCGCCATGTTTCCTGCACGACTTGTGTCTAGCTTTCATGGTGGATTCATGATAGGGATGCACTTCAGTAATGCTTTTCTTCCAAAAATAATAAAATTAACAGATAACAGATTCTTGCATCTTAGCTGCAGATCTCTGCGGCTCCTTTAGAGTTACTATGGTCCTCTGGCAGAGCTTCACTGATCAATTCTTACCCTTCTCAAAATGTCTGTTTTTTTATGGCAGTTACTTAGTTGGTTTGCAGTTGTGCGATACTCTCTTACTTTAAAATGATAGATTAAAAATCGTTGACACATTCAAAGTTGGGATATTGTTTTATTACCCTATATCACCACCCTTTACTTGTACTCCTACTGTTGTGTTTGTTGACCTGAACGATGAGGTTTGTTCACTAATGTTGCGTAACAAACTTCTGACAAACAGTTGTGTTCTACTGGCTTTACTTACCGATGCAACTTTCCCCAGCAGTCATTTGGTTAGTGATTTAAAATGACTGCTAAAAGCAATTAGCTGCACTGAGGTAGAATTTGAGGTGTCGGAGCAAAGGTTAGATTTTATTTACACTTAAAGATAAGTGCATCTATTTGTGTTCAAATTCAATTCAGGGGGAGTGGTGGCCTAGTGGTTAGGGCATAGAGCTTGGAATCCTGAGGTTCTGGGTTCGAGCCCCACTCTCACAGACCACTCTGGCCCTCTAAGCAATACACTTAACCCCACACTGCTCCCCAGGCGCCACACAATGGCAGCCCACTGCGTCCCAAGGGGATGGGTTAAATGCAGAGGTAAATTTCACCAATGTGAGATCAATAAAGTTCTATTATTATTACATTTAAAAATACTTTATCAAACTTAAATGGAATTTGATTATATGTACTTGTATTTCATAAAACTACATAAATAAAAATAAGATCGAGGATGTAACAGAAACAAATGTGGAAAAGCTTGAGAAGTATTACAACTTTTGCTCAGTAAATTGGAAAAAAAAAAAAAAAAACGTCAGATATTTATTTAGTATCTGTGGCGAATACGACATGCTTCGCCAATCACCTGTTCTTCAACCCCTGCGATCTGGGCCATGCTCATCTCTGCTTTGCAAACATGTGCGGGCAGAAGAGAATAAGTAAGTGTGACTTTTCCACTTTGGATCAATGTCAGGGTTGAGCCAGACATTTTTTACTCCACTCTCACCTACACCTGTTCAGATCTCTCACCTGATGTGCAAGATCAAAGCATTAACACATCATCAATGAAAACTTAAGCACTTTTAACTTATTCAGTCAGGGAGAACAGAGACATGAAATTACATATCTTGTGAATGTAGAATATATCCTGATGGAAGGGGATTGAATTCATATGGCCAATCCAGCCAGGCTTGTCTCAGAGGTTGCAGAAAGGTTTGCTGTAAAGAAAGAAATGCTGATTGGTATGATTGCACCATGAAGCTAATGCAAAACCCCGTAGGGTGAAAAGACTTGCATTTAGTCTGTGCAGAAAGGTAGTAGTGAATCAGAGGCTGTGAATTAGCTCTGCAGGTGTGCTAGAGCACTTTCAGAACATCTCATCATCCTCACTGCCAGGGGAAGACAGTGGCGTGGATCCTGCAGCAGCACTGAAAGCCACACACAGAGGCTTAAGATCATTCTGTCTCCTCCAGCATGCTTGCTCACAATAACCCTCCCTTAAATCGACCTGCTTTTTTTTCTTCTCCTCTCCCTACTTACTCTTACTTACGGCTCTGCTTGTTCACTTGCCCATTACCTTATTCCCTCGCTTTCTATCATTCTTTCCTACTACATCAAGGAAGGGCTTCTCTATAGCCTCTTCTATCATCAAGTCACAGTAGAGGTGCAATGATTGGTGCTGTTTTGCTTTGCGCTCTTTTCATAGTTAGTGTGGGTGTGTGTGTGTGTGTGTGTGCAGGGGGTTAGGGGGTCATGTTAAAAGTCCGGATCTTCCCCCTTCTCATCAGTTTAAGGAATGCTTGTGCAAAAAGAAGACAGAATAGATTTTTATTTTGAAGTCTTGCTACTGCCGTTTTTCATTGTATAGCTGCTCTCCTTGTATTCAAGCAATCTGTCAAGTGACAATGACTGGAGCAAGAATGTGTAAACAGGACATTTGCATACAGGAAATTGCTTTATTACAATGTGAATCTCCACAAGCTGTCAGTGAGAGGGAGCGAAAATATGGTTACTTGTCTGCAGAAGGAGGAAACTGAAAAATAGCCTCTGCTGACAATAATAATCGTGCACACCAGCCAAGGCGTACACTGGAATCAGGTAGTTAGACCATGTAGAGTATTGAATTTCCCACTACTGACATGCTAACAAATGATTTCACATTCTGCTTTGCACTGGTATGTTGTTTGTGTTCATGCAGGGTTGTTTAATGAGTACTGATACAAGCAGACAAAGGTCTCTCATGTATTAACAGCCCAAGGAGCACTTTGTGGATTCAGACTCAAGAGTCCTCTCAAGCACGCAAAGACTGAAATATACAAATACACAAAAAGGCTTGTGCACATAAGGGCTATCTGTTACCTGCGTAGCACAATCACTTTCTATTAGCCAGCACAGTAACGTGGTTTGGAAGCACTGATTTAATGACCCATTAATTATGTTATGTATTCCTGTCCTGTTAAAAGAAAAACCTGCTTGAAATGTAACCAAACAATACGCCATGGTTGTGTTTATTAAGAAGGAACATACATTTGCATTGCATTGCGAGCAGTTCTCTACACTTTGTAACGCTGCATGAGGTTATCTTCCTGTGATTGTATGTGACTGACTAATGCTAAGAAGCACATAACTGTTTTAGAAGTTAAAGGGAACATATATTTTGTAAATACAAATCAGAAAAAATGTTTCCTAGGTTTTAATTTCTTTTTCATGATTATCCAGAACCCCATTTCACTGCAATTATTTTAATTAGGGCCACAAAATCGAACAAGCTCAATCAGACTGGACGGAGAAGACTTTTCAACTGTTGTGTTTCGCTACAGTTTCTCAGTCGAGTTTAGGTCTACACTTTGAATAGAAATTTCCCACACATGAATATCATTTGGTCCTAATCAAACAGCTTGTATGTTTATGGCTTTTGTCTTGGACAATGATTCTTGCCCCAGCCGCAAATAACTTGCAGACTATATTTAATCTGTTCTAGTTTGGTTCAACATTTAGCTTCATGGTTCTTCCTGTCACCTCTGACTGGCTTATCTGTCTGATTAAGAGTTCCCACCTGCTTTGATACTTCCACAAACATGTGTCACCATGACGATGGTGTGAGAGTTTTCATCTCTGCCAAAAATGTAATCTCTTTAAACAGAGAACCTACTCAATCTTATTGCTACAAAAAAACAAAGCAAAGTAAAAAAATAAAATCAAAATAACAGGTCTTCCTGTTGTCGATCTAACAGCCAGATTTCTGACAACAGGTTCTTGAAACTTGATCTTTCTTCCACCACACTTTGCCAAGAGTTGACATGATCCTCTTGACTACCTCTCTGATACTGCTCTTCTGGACTGAACTGCAGGATTATGTGAACAAGCATGTTTTCGCCGGCTTGCATTTTGCTTTCCTTTTTCATTTTGAGATAATAAACCGAACCGTGTTTTATTAGATACTTAAAGCTATTTTGTTTTATAGCATAAATCTGCTCTAAACTTCTCCATAACTTTTTCCCTGATTTATTCAATGTGTTTGTTTTTTAATGTTCCCTGACAAACATTTGGGGCCTTCAAACAACAGCTGGAAATATTCTGAGTTTAATTATATACATGTGGAATTTATTCACTCACTTGGTGACTTCCAGAGCCAGTTGATTGCTTTGCATTTTGCTTAAACTTATAAAAGTAAATAGAAATCAATTATTATACTCACCAACCTTTTCAAAAGTTTGCTGAACTATATCATTTTTCTTACAGTTGACTACTACTTACTGCTTTTCCATGAGTTTGGCTGTAATATCGAATGCAAACAAGTTGGGAGGGTGTATAAATGGCCGTATGAACACACATTTCAGTTAATTTCTTTAATCATGTGATTATATTCTGATTCTGATTCTGGTGTCTGACTGCATGCTTGTCTCAGCTCATATTATTTGCTAGTAGGGAAGCAGTCAGGCAGCTGTGGTTGTAGAGAGTAAAAAGCATGTAGAAATTGATTCTGGGTACACTCCTCTCCTAATATGATCCGGGTGGCTGCCCACAAGCTGGGCTCCATCTCCTCTTCTCCTCAATCAGCCATGGTGCTGACAATATTAACGCAGCCCACAGATCTGCAGAGGCTGCTGCATTCTGTCCAACTGTTTCACCGACTTTCCAATTGACTTTTATTTACATGGTTCTTAATACACTCCATGTTCTTAGCATTTTAACATACACACTCATTTACTTCAAATCCCCCCCATCTCCTTCTGCTTAGGAAGAAATAAAGCTATGGTCTATGCATGCTTTCATCGCTTACATTTAATTTCTTTAGGGAGGATATGAAGGGCTATGAGAAACCTGTGAGGGGTAAAAATGAAGGCTGGGTTATTTTCACAAACCTATTCGTCAGGTTTGGGAAGGAAACCGTGGTATGTTAGTGATGTGATTGTGAGAAAGCACAGGCTCAGCTCTCGGCAGCATGAGGATTCCACTTCAGTGTGGTATCAGTAAAAAATGTTCATGTTTGTGCATAAACCAGACATGTAGAAAACTTACCCTGAATATTTCCTTATCAGCATTTCACTGTTGTGTTGACAGGATTTCTTACTGGTTGTGCTCTGCTTTAGTACAGTTCAGTTTTAACATAAACAGACGGAATAAAAACATCTGCGTAGAAATTGTTTTTTAATGGAAAATCCTTTTTAACAAAGGTTTATTTTATGTTTCTTGTAATATGATATTGTTCTATGCTATATAACCCAATATTCTTTGTGAGTCTAATATATTTCTTGCTGAGTTAAAAACCTAAAAAAAACACCATACAGTATTTTTTCTACCTGGTACCTAAAAATGAGATTTATATCTGTATTTTTCTTTGTAAAAAAACTTCACTGTTGCAGCAACTACACTGCAATACGAAATCATTAAAACCAATTTCCTTTTTTGTTCCTATTACAATAACATTTGGTGAGTCTGCTTGCCTTCAACGAGGTCATATATATTCTATTACCACTTCTGTTTCTAAATTATCTATCGACTTAATGGCACTATAAAGATTCAAGAAAAAATCTGGAAAGGCCAGAACCACCATAAGCAGCCAAAGATTGCACAAAAATGGCAACTATCAAAATAAGAGCAACTGAACAAACCCAAGGCCAGACTGACCCTTTACCAATTTATGACCCAATTGTTTGTTTCTTCCTTTCTTTAACCTGTAAATATCCATTTGAGTTCTTTTTTTCAAAACCAAGACATAATATGGCCCCTGACTCAAATCATTATCTTGCTGACCTCCTGCTTGCATATACTGTATATTACTGTGTGGATATTAAAAAAAGGCATATAGATTAAACATAAGATCACTGTTAAATGTATCACAGACAAAACCATTGTTTCCATTTGGGTAGAAATTTTGTACGAATTCGCTACAGATATATAGGTATGGAAAAGTTAGCATTTCTGTAGAAAGTATTATGCGACTCAGCGCTTACATGGCTCCCTCTAGCAGCAATACATTGCTTGGAGCAGGCAGTTGAAAGGACCCACAGTGTCTCGGCCACTCTCTTCGCCTCAGTGCAGAGGTGCACAAGGTCCAGAGGGCAAAGAAACATCTCAAGGCGCACATCTTGACTTTGGATTTCTTTGTATGTAAAGCTTGATGACGCACTTGTGCAATGGTGCCATGGCTATGAGGACTGTATAGGCATTTATCAAAAGAAAGGTAAAAAAGTATGCTCACCTTTAAAGGCAAAAAAACAACTCTGCATGACTCAGAATATGCACACAGTCTGCTTGTGTAAGTAGGAGCCTTAAATAATTCCAATGTCCTTCATAGTTTGCAGAGTAAGGCTACGCACTAGCCTAGCCAGCCAGACAATTACAGGGAGCGTAATTCAGTCTGCTAAACCTCCGTTGACTCTGGCCTGATCTTGCCGAACCAATCACAGCCCAGGAGGCAGGAACTTAAAGATGCATTACTTCAGCACAGGAATTACCCATAAGGCAACAGCAAGACGGTGACCACAACACAGCAATGTTGCAATGAAAATTAAGAACATGCTAGAGGGCACACATTATATCGTCATATTTTTTTGCAGAAACAGCAGAAATCCTTCATTGGAGAATTTCTCAGACTTCTTGATATGTTTCACAAACTACAAAATTATAGAAACGGAGCATGTTGCTTGGAGTTTTTGTGTCAAATCCGTAGTTAAGTGATGGTTCTGATGTTAGTCCTTCCTTTGAAATCGAGCTCTACCAGCTCTTTACCAGACTGATATGATGTATGCATGGTATGTCAGTCTGGCTGGCCAGGCTAGCTAAGCACATAAAACTGACCCTATATGACAAAAGGCTTACTGGAATAAAAGTGATTGGAGCAGATTCTTGCCAGTTTTTAAAGATTTGTCCCTGCAGTTGATGTTTCCAATCCACACTAGTCAATTTTTAGCACTTAACTCCTCCAACTGTGATCCTATTTTATGCTTATCGGGATGTAGTGATAACTAAGCTTAAAATAACATAAAAATAATAAAATAAGTCAAACTAACTCAGTCGTTGCTAAATTGATTGTACCTATCAACATGACAGTTAGTGACCGATGGAATCCACTTATGTGATTTCACATGTGCAATATGTGTTGAAAAACCTTGGTCCATATTGAAATAAAACCCTTTGAAATGTATAAAATGTTTAATATTTAGCTTTAGTATACAATAAAAATGTCTGACAAAAAGCTCAAGTAACAATGAAGCAGCACCCTGTCAGTTTTAATACTTTGGTCCAAGGCTGTAGAAATAATTTTGCAGGAATGATAGATGGTGTTAAAAAAATAAACGAGACAAAGCAAAGGCGTCACATATGGTTTTTCATGACCAAGGCACATCTATTTCCTGCCTGTACAAGTATTTGGCTGCCGTAACCACACTATAGTATTTGGCAGCAGTTGAGGCACCCTTTCTTTCCATCCTTTCGTTCACTGTATTAGTGGGCCTTCCTTTGTTTCCCCGAGCAGGGTTAGATTAATGCACTGTACCCTTTTATTCAGTGTTGTACAAAAGAAAAGCCTGTCGCAGAATCCGCAGGGAGCTCTGATGGTTGCACTTCGACAGAACAGATGACAACAGCCTTTCATCAAAGTGAACATACTCTTTTGCTTGTTAACCACAGTACAATCAGTTTCTGATTCATATCAGCCATATATAAATATATACCAGGAATATTTCCTTGCAAAAAGTACATGCTTCCTTAATATGAACTGTTGTTAGAAAAAGCAAGCACATAAACTGTTTTGGCATGACACAACGCACCTTGAGGCATACTGTGCTCTATAAGATCTGAGCATTGGAATGTATTTAAGAAAGAACCAGCAGCTTTGTCTCTCATTACTCAGTCCTCCAGAAGCACCACCCAAAGCCTGCTTCTCATCTCCTGCAGTGCGACTCAACTTATTCATCCAGAGACACCTTTAACCCACCTCAAATTCTCTCTCTCACAGCAGAGTTAGTAGAAATCAAAGGATTTTTTTTTTTTTTTTTTATCCACAATTGTTCAGGCCAGCCTGCAGTTCTTTCAGGATTTTATTTTATTGTTTTATGCAAAGTCTTCAAAACTGTACTTAATTGGAAAGAATCTTTCTGTATTGTGACCTCCGTAATGAAATACCAACATACTTAATATTTTGTCATAAAAAGTGGCTCTTCTAAAGGCTGATGGAAAATAGAGGAGGGTTATTAGAAGGAGTTGGGATTACTCAAGAGAGTCTGGCTGCAGACCTGCACTGTCAGGACCCAGACTTGCACTGTCAGGGCTCTGTGTTGCAGACCAGCAAAATGGGGTCTCCAGCACTATCAGGACTGGGAGTTTATTCAGGAAGTTGTATTCGAAGCCTTCGGGAATTGCGCGCAGCACGTGTTTGCTGCTGGATTAGCTTATGACAGTGTCAAACTGAGCATAGCAGCGGTTTAAATTATACAGTACGCAAACATCCTCATAGGACAACAAAGCTCCATTGTTGTTTAGAAAATGTCTTATACTGTAGGCCAAATACCCTTTTCTATTCTAGAGACTTATTTCTGTGTAACACATATCCAGTAGTCTAGTTGTAAAAAAAAAAAAAAGAAGGGGGTTAGTGATTTTTTTTTTCTTTGGAAGCATACATAGCCTAATTAATCTATTAACCTAAAGCAATATGCATGGTATGGTTGTTACATGTCAGATACGCTGGTCATTGACAGTCAGTCCCTGGACTGACATTGCTATCACTGCCCCTGCGTAGTTAGGGACTAATGCAGATTTCTCACTGGGATCAGCTTCATAGTCATACTAAGCCACTAAGCCACTTCCAGAGGCGATGGTATTGGGGGACGGTCATTTAGGAAGGGGGATGATTGTTAAGATTTTTTTAAGAAGGAGGATGCCATCCCCCCTCATTCCCCCTCAACTCGAGTACTGCACATATCTATTATTGCAGATAGGAGTTTGGTGGGGAGTAAAATTGTGCATATACATAACTTTCCAGCATTACAAAACCTGTTTGTGAAAGGAAACTAGCTTAATGGGGAGTTTATCAATGTTAGCATTTACTTTAGAAAAGCTTCAAATCAACTTCACTTTTACTTTGAAAGTCTCCGAAAAAACTTCCGGTTCTAACAGCGCAGGAGACCTCACAATGCAGCCCTGCAGCCAGGGTCCTGACAGTGCAGCTCTAAGTTCTGACAGTGAAGGTCTGCAGGCAGACCTGCCTCTCAGATTTTTGAGCTTTGCACCTAATGTGATATGGTAACAGGAGGGTTTTTGACAAGTTTTCAATCAAGTAAACTGAGATTATACTGAAGTTATGTTCCCAATATTTGGCACTTGTTTTATTCAATCTCTGGTTCAGGTTGGAGAAGCTTCTGTTCTCATTGGCTCAGCATGTTAGACTTAGGCAACTTTTATTGTCATTTTGTTTACACAGAGTGAATATAAAACAAAATTTTGTTTTGTACAGCTTTTAGAACATTTCCAGCAGTACAGCAGTGATCAAATGTAAACAGTGTGGGAGAAAAAAAACATGGTGCAAAAATCTTTTTAACATAGCTTCTCAAGTATGCACCCCTGTAAAAGCTTTTTTATACTTACTAAATTAAATTCATTTAAAACTGTATTTTTGTGTTTATGCAAGTTATCTATGTCTGATAATAACATGTGTAAGGGGAACTGAAAAGTATAAGTTTGACAAAAAAAGTAATACAGAAAATGTTGCATACTGGTAAATACATTTAGATCCAAACATAGGCTATAACTTTATAGTTTGAAAATTAACACATTTGAAAGTATGAAAATACTTTCCTTTAGCATTGCTATCAGTTTACGATCACAGGTTGTATAATTTTTCCAAAAACGTGCCTTAACATTCTAATTTCCCTCCGTTTCCAGATGATGACATTGAGGATGAGAAGGAGCAGCTGAAGGAAGGTGAGTGACAGAATATTTCATGGTTGCCTTTTCACCTTAACACCTCCATTAAAGCAGACAGAGAGTGAGTGAGCACCATAGCTTTGGCTTCTGACAGTGTTTTGCAAGGTTTTATGCGGCAGTCTAAATTGAATGTTTATTCATCTGCTGACAAGCCGACTCCCTGACCTGACTCATCTTTGTGTAAAATACTTAATGTCAGGTGCGTTACACTACAAGAACCGTTATCCAGAGCTAATTCCCCGAAAACATTCCCTTCATCCGGCTTAGGGCTACAATGCCTTTAGACCACCTAAAGCGGGTGACAAAGAAACTGCGGATTGACATCCCTCCACAGCATAAGCCAGATGATAGCACAAACACAACTGTCAGTGCATGATGCTTTTATCTCCAACACATCATGTGGTGCCTAGCCTGAAACTCCCAGATGTTGCTTATCGGGATAAACTATTGACATTCATCTGTGCACTGATGTCCTGAATAAGCAGTGGCACAAACAAAATGCCTCATGGAATTGTGTGTGTGGTTAAACAATAGACTCAGAACAGTTTAGCTATGAGTTTGTTGTCACTCTGGAAAAGAGTTATTTCAATGGAAAACAGCTTTCTGCCTCCAGCAGTTTGCTCTCTGGGGTATGTTGCACCTAATGGCATTTTCTCTTATCGGGGAGAAGATACAAATTTGACCACTGCCTGTGCTTTTTAAAATCTCATTGCACACGTGAACCCAACAAGGCAGAGAACCACATTAGTTTTGCTGTCTGTTAGAGAAAGTGGCCACATTACACTAAATGGGTAGCTCGGGGTGCTATCAAAATGTTTTTCTTCCCAAAGTCACTCCCATGATTTGCCAATTACACACATCTGTGTTTTCAAAGTGAATCCATTTTAGGACAAACATAAAAGAGCTGTTTCATAAGTGCACTGTAAAATGTGATATTTCAAAGTGAAACTGTGCGCACATAATGGCTGCATCATAAAGATTTGGCTCAGACCAAATGCATGTGAGATTTTTAGTTTAAACAGGCTATGTTATTTCTAAAGAGCTCCTCACCAGCTGTTTTACACTGCATACTCCATAATAACATAACATTAGACTGTAAAAAGCCAGCTGAAACAATTCCTGATCATTCCTAGCTCTCTTGTGTTATCATACCATTTCTGTCCTATTCCAGTTTGGCCTTGTTTGATTTCCCTCTTTATGGATGCCAAGAATGGGCTTTTCATTCCACTCCATCAGCCCAAGTTTGAATCAGTAAGCCTGGAACCGACTCAAAGCTTCGAAAGACTTTTATGCTAACATGGAGTGGTGCTTTTGGCTCACACAGCGGTCTGGAGATGGGCTCAAAGCCTCATTCTTTCCTCCTCTCCCTCAGGAGTCTCCTTTTTAATGCGTTTTTTTAGGCAGGTAAAACCACAGACGAGAGCTGTAACATTTCTCAGAGGCATATGTAACTCAAGCAGCCAAGAGAGTGTTGGTATCAAAACCCTGTGTTAAGATGTAAATTTTTTTTATTTTAAACAAAACCGTACTATATTGTTAGTTAAATTGTTAAAAAATGGTAAATACTTTCTAGAAAATCTTCCCATGCATGCTCAGTATGAGAGATTGCTGCGAAAGTGTTGGGAAATAACAACAAAGCTTTGGATGTATTTGTGAAAACATTCTTTTTCCCACAATTCATACATTTTTGAAATTTGTACAGCAGGTGGAATTATTAACAGAGCAAAGTATTGGTAGACTAATAAGGCTAGTGAAGCAGCTGGGCAGCTATAAGTGTGCTGCAACCTTTTTTGTTAAATAAAAAAATCTCAACTAAATAACTAAATGCAGGTTTATGTTTAGCTTTTACTGTTCAGCAACTAATAAATATCTAGATCTATCCAAGAGAAATGCCCTAAGAAGCCTTTTGCTACATCTATCCACACGGACTACCCCAAAAATCCTTTTTTTTTATTTAATGGTGGCTAAAACTTTTGGTGACAGAAAACAATACGCGCTATAGCTCTCAGGTTCAATTTTTTTTTTAAATATGACTTTGCCACATATTTTACCTTCTCCTAACAAAACCGTTTAAGAGAACCAAATTTATTTGTGATTGCAAAATGTTTGGAAAGTAGAAAGCAACTAATGATAACTTTTAAAGTTTTATTTTACATGGAACATTAAAGCTTAAATGCCCTGTCAGTATGATTAGAACTTCACTTCATAAAAATGTTAATACTGTAACCATTTGCAGAGATACACATGAAGCAAAGCATTTTTCAAGGAAATCTAAGCCCATCTATTAGTTTTTAATTTTTGTTTGTAAAATCTGTTTGTACTCTGCTTCTGAACTACAGTAAGTGAGGAAAATTAGATTTTTATAGAGGTTTTAGGAAGTATTTGAATTCTCTCCTTTTATTTGGTTTCACGATATAAAACAACCTTATTTTGTAACATTGCATTTCTAACTAGAAGGTAAAGTTACATGTACTATTCTGATTTGTTATGAGGTGTTTTTTCAATATCTGGGGAGTATTCGGACAAGTGAGATGTAAAAACGCCACTGTTGCTAAAGATACGCTATAGAACATTGGTACTTCATATATGTGGGGCTGATGTGTTTTTTGGGTGAAATATTAAAGTATTTTCAGTTGAAGAAAAGTAAAAAAAAACTATATTGAATTTTGGATTGAGTGGTAGGGTAATTTTATTTATCCGTTCCAATACAAGCGACAGTTTACATCGACAGGCCCTGACAAAGTGTTGCATCTTGTTGCTTTTTGTGGAAAGAGATGCATCGGTCCCACATCACTGAAACACCACATGTTGTTTTTTCTTTACAGAAAGCATACCTCCATCAACAGAGTCCACAACCAACGAAGAGACGGAGGAAAGCAAGAAGGGTAAGCTTGTTACTAAAGCTCTGTGTCTGCTTTTATCAGTTTTTTTTTACTCCAACTCTTTTAATGTTGAGCATGCCAAGCATATTTACTTGTAGTGGGAGCATTTCACATTGACATGTGTTTACAGAAAAAAAAAAAAAAAACATGTATAAACTAATGGAATGTGTTTTTGCTTGGTAATCTCTTGCTCTCTGATACCTACCTCCTCTTTGGGGAAATGAATAGAGGATGAAGCTTGGTCCTTTTTCTTTCAGCCAAACCTGTTTAAGAAGCCATTATCTGGCTATTCTGCAGTTTCAGCCCCTTTGGATGTATAATGTTGAAACAATTATAGGCTTCTCCAATACGATGGACCAAAGATAATTAGAATCCAACACTGGACGGTGTTAGTAGGCAATTAAAATCGTACACCATCAATTTTTCTTCAAGCCTTATGGTTGGAGGAAGTTTTTGAAACTAACAGTCATGTTTGTTTTCTCTGGGGAACCTGTTCCTCTGGGTCCTCTAGGATATTGCAGTCACATGAATAGCGCCAATACAATTTTTGCTGTGAAACAAAGCATGATAACTAATTTCTCTATGTACAATACCTTTTTTTTTAATCCACAGCTGTAAATCAGAATTATTCAAAAATTCAATCACCAGCATTAGAAGGGCATAAGTATTTAGTATTAATCTTTAGAAATCCTTATTTATCAGGCCCTGCAGCTTAATAGTAACTAATCCATTCACAAAAGGCCTTGGCACAGCTTCTAGCTTGGGAACAGTCAGTCCTTGAGACAACCTCTCTCAGAGGAAGAGAATCAAATGATTTTGTTCTGCCTGCACTGTAAAGGTTAGGTTTGGTTCAATGTAGCTCATAGGAGGGATTAATCATAGGAAACGCTTAGATGTCAAGATACCACACAGCAGAGGAAAAGTGAGCTGGAAACCACACTGTCAGCTGTGCGGGACGTGCACTGTAAGATGCTGTAGAACAACAGAGAGGAAGCTACCTTCTTTGAAAACACAGTTGTATTTTATTGTTTGCTGTCTGTTGCTGGCTTCTGCCTTGACATCATCAATCTGGATCTTTTATTTTGAAATACATTTTTACACTGCAGGAAAACTTGTACCTGTCAATATATCACAGTGGCTCTATCACATCCATCATTCTCCTCAAGGGGTAAACTCTTACCTTTTACCAGGTCATCTATTAAAGTATTGAGGTATTCTTCATTGTTTCTTTCAGAGTAACTCGCTGTAGGACGACTGTAGGTTATTATAGGGCTGTCCTGTTTCCTTGGTTACATAGACAACACCTATAAAATAACTTTTTCACCTTACAAGCAAAGGCCTTTCTGACCATCCTGGGTTAAAGGAAGAAACTGGTAATAATAAAAACCCAGCAAACTATGAAATTCAGCTACATAAAGAACACAAAAGAAATCCAGTCAGAGTCTGAATGGGTCTGATAGAAAGTCTATAAAATGAGCTAAAGATGGCGGGAAGGTCTTTCAAACCTGAGGACAGAGAAAATCACAGGTGTTACATTTTCAGAGTATCTCTGGAAAGATCCAGGAAGCTGGGCAAAAATTAAAAAAAGGTTTTATACCCTTAAACCCTATAAAAATCCTATATCCTACTCCATTTATTTTTATAAAGGGCATAAATAATCTCTCAACATTGCATTTTCGATAGTGTACTTTTTTTAGGTGAGACAGTTTTAAATTGTTGTATTATTTTGTGAGATCTATTTCTCACTTCTTATTTAAAAAAAATATGGCTTAATGAAAATAATTTGAGATCAAAATCTGCCATTGGCCTTTATCATACTTTGCGTTTAATTTCCCTTGTGAATGTTATGAATGGTTGTAATGAAATGTATTCAGTGATATTACTGTAGTCTAAAAAAGGCTGCCTCTGATTCCAAATCTGTATTAAAACTATAATATATCCTGTTTCAAGTATTTTTCAAATACTAAACAAGCTGCAAGAACTTTGTGCCTAATGAGAATTTTTCCAGAATGTTATCACGTCCCCTCATGATCCAGTTTAAACATATAAGGACCAGTACTGTATATATAAAACTGTAACAGGAGCGTGTAACAAAAGTAATTTCACTCTGGGATTATTAAATTATTTCTGATTCTGATATACTGTACTTATATCCACAAAAATATTTTGATAGGGACTCTTTAAATGTTCTCCTTCCCCTTTTTCTAGTCATCAGCTTTTGGTGTATATCTCAGCAATGTTTGACAAAAACTCTGATTAGAATTGAAAGAGCTTCTATATATTTGCTTCTTATTTAAACATAGAATTGGTTTTCTAGGATTGTCATCAGGATTTAGGTCAGACCATTCCAGACCCCTAATGGTTCCCTGCTTTATTCATTACAAAAGCAGTTTTCATGTGTGTTTGTGATCATTGTCCCGTTCAAATGCCCAGCTGTGTCAAACTTTCAGCCATTTAGTTGTTGATTTAATTACCAGCTTTATTAATCCACTTCTTTGTGCAATGCACCAGTACCCACTGGGAGTCAACATGGACCCTCAGCCTGATGTTACCACCTATATGCTTAGTAATCTATTCTCTAGTGTTCTTATGTCGGAAATTTTGACTCCTCTGATCTCCTACTGCCATTGTGGCCAAAAAGTTTAGTCCAGCTTTAAAGGAGCATAGCACCGTTTCCTATACTTTTGCTGACGTTTTTACCCTCTAACCACAAGCTGAAATTACACTAGTGTTCTGTATGCGTACTGTATGGGAGAATGAAAGTGTAGTCTTTTGTTTTAAGGAGTAACGTCACCTGAGGTAAGAAAGAGTTTTTAAAAAGTTGCCTGGTGGAGACTCAACAACGTAGCCAGGTGGATGAGACTGAGCAGCTCATCAAACACATGTACACCCAGAATCGAACCCAAGTCACTCTCTTATTAACTGACTAATGGAGCTAAAAGAGGCAACTACTGTAAATAGAGGAAATGTCATTTAACATTTTGGGCAATTGGAGCGGCAGCTTACTTGATGGACCTTTGAGCTGGATGGTATTTTATACGCATTTTAAAGCAGGAGCCTGTTTTTTGGTCAACATCCTATAAGTTGATTTTGAATATGCGTTTTAGCATACCTGAGTCTATTATGGGTTAAAAACTTGGGCACTTGAATTTTAAACAGAGCACTGATCCCGGACACACATCAGAACTGGACTTGGAATGGAGAAACCAGATTCACAGGATTTAAATGAACTATACCACTTTTAACGAGAAAAATTGACAAAAAGCAGGAGAAATTCTACAAAATTATATTACTTGCCATAAACCATTTATTGTCTCTGCAACCTTCAAATAGACATAAAAAAGTAAATTGATAGGGTTGATAGGGTGAATGTACTGCATGGTTTTTACTTATTATATAAGTAAAAATATAATATGACAAATATTGCACAGTATTTCAATTTCTGTTGTAATATTTTATCATCCTTTATAATGTTTACGAGACTATATTGTACTATACCACAAAACAATAATATAAGTAATTTTAAGGGCATAAATAATGGAATGCATGCAGCAAATGTATGAAAACCCAAGTAATCTAAGGAATTTGAAAAATATTGTCTTAGATCAACTATGTTTCTGTGTCCAATGAGCTGTGCTGTGATATAATCCACATGTAACATCAGAACAGCATGCATACACTTCAGGTTATATAAATAAAAGTGGGGGGAAGGAAATGGTGGGCCACCCACAGGCGCAAATGCTGGCACAGAGGTCTAAAGTGAAATAAAATCTCTTTTAGTACACCTCACAGTGTCTATTATCTGATATCAGATTGGAATTAGTGAGATTAGTAGATGTCACAGGGCAAGACACAGTAAAATGTGAAAGTGGAGCCAGAAATCAATGCCTGGCATTGGGAGCATGCTGAGAATAACCTAAGGTAGAGAATGGGGGTTGGTGGTGAAGGATCACACATCTCTCTACTGGTGTGGATGGATATGTAGATTAATAACACTGTGTGGACTGACAGCCAGCCTCTCTATGGGATGCCATGCTTTACATTGTGGCTGCCTGTCAAACGTTGCTCACAAGCGAACTTGCACTTTGCTTGCAGACAGATTTCACATGCAGAAGGTCTCAGAATGATTGCTGTAGGTCATCTAAGAGTTGTTTTAACTTTTACATGTCTCATGAATTTTTTAGGATCTTTTTTATGTCTTTTGCTTCAGTGGTTTTAATCAAAGAAACAACTGACAAGTCTATGGGGTGGAACATGATGAGTTAGATCACAGTGCTGTGAAAACGTATCACTCTGAAGTACGTTTTATATCATCAGGCGATAATGTAAGTAAATACAGTATAAAATGCATTTTCTATAATGATTTAAATATTTGGGTAAAAGTGATCTAAACCTAAATTTAATTACCATCCTTCATTAAAGCAGCATTAATTATAATTTTCACCTTTAAAAAAATCCTCTTCTACAATACAGTAAGTACCTGTGACAATAACTCTAGTATTTATGAAACGACTGAGAGGTCTCTTATCTCCTCCTACTGGCTCTGATCGGAAAACCACACTTGCAACTTTCTGTGTCTCCGACCTCAGTAGGAGTTTCGTGGCTTTGTCATTTTCGCGGCTTAATAAACAGCTTTACGGCAGTCCAGTATAAACCCACTGGCTTCAGTTACAACACATTTCACTGCGCTACCTCCAGGTTATTATTAAACAGTTTTTTGTTTAAGAGGTTTATGATGTGTCGCAGCCAACATAAAGGGCAAAGAAAACCTCTGTCCGAAGAGCAAAGGAATAGAAATCATGAATCGGATCAGGACTGGACTCTAACAAGGTTGAATTTGGGCAAGCATTTACTCCTCAAAGAGAAACAAGGATAAAAACAGATCCAAACCTGGCATTGTTTTACTGGACTCATAAATGCTCTATTGTGACATCAAAAAAAAATTGATTTTTAGTGTGCAGCTACTCTATAAAACATGGAGAGGATGAATCATCTTATGAGAGCAATTAAAAAACAAGTCACTTGAGACAGCCTTATATAAGGGTCATTTTTCCAGCAAAAGAAGGCTGCTTTACACTATTTTACATTAGATAATGTAAAATACCACCCACCTCTGCAGACATTTGATTGTGATCTGCATCTTCCAGCTGCTTAGGTGTAAGCACTACAGCCGTCAGTGTTTGCAACAGTACTGTTTTCAAATGGTCCTGCAGAGGGAGCATGACACAATATGACTTAGTTCTGTTATAAATCGTAATTTTTAGCAGATATAATAAATAGGGTTTCATTGGCTGCGTCAAGGCAAAATTACTACTAGAATTGAAAAAATTAGAAACTTGACCAGTATCTGTCTAACAATATAAAGTGTGCCAAAAACTCTCCCAGCAAACCTTTCGGCCATTAATAAATGAAAAATATTGTTTTCATATTATCTTTTTTATCAATGAAGAAAAGCTATCCAAACCAAGGAACTCTGTGAAACGTTTTTCAGGACATTAAACACATTTTGCATTGTCAGTTCTCACAAAGAAACAGATTTATTACAAGATCATTTTTTTGTCTTTTGGTGAACCACAATCAGAGCTTTTGTATGCGAAGGGAGAAAACATGGAAAATGTTTACATTTGCTGTAAGCTCCTTCCACATTGACAGGTCAACAAGGGGGTCACAAAAAAACTTAGAACAACATCTAAAGCATGTCAAGCCACACTTACTGCAGTGAAGGTCAATATTTTTGTTTCAACAGCAAGAACAAGACCAGGAGAGTTTTTAAAGACATGCTTTTTCACAACGCTATATTAATTTATGCATACTTAATATATATCTTCACTGTTGAATAAAAATACCACTTTGACAACCTTGAACGTATCATCAGCAGTTGTTTACTCAGCGGTCACACAAGTAGGACGCACCAGGTATGTTGTATATCAGGAACTGCATTATTAATGTCCTTGTAATCCTGCCACCTCTTATGTTAACATAAATAAATCATTCAGAGTTAGCATGTTTTTTGTGGTTTTCTCTAAAATACGCCCCTGCTTTCTTTTTTATATACAAGAGTGCAATAAAGTGCTTAAAAGTATGTTTTTTTTACTACTACTATCCCCTAAATCTGGTTTCACGAATGTATTGACAATGGATATGCTGTGGTGTTTGCTGAAGCCTTCTATGTGAAGTATGTAAGAAACTGATCCACAGCTGAGACAGTGTCATATAGTATGCATTGGCTACTACAATGCTGCCACCTGCTGTTAGGAGCGTTTGGGTTAGGTTTTAGCCTACTTGTGTATGTCTGGGTTTTCATTTCTAACTTGGATCCATAAACAATCACATCAACCCTACAGAGAATCTTTTCTGTTTGACATTGCAAATGTGTGAGTGTCTGTGGGTTTGTGTGTGTGTGAATCCACAATCTGTCCCTTTGCATCCTTTATCACAAATAGAATATTGTTCCATTCAATAAGCCAAACACAAATGATCAAATAACATGGAGGAAATTACTTTTGGTACTTTGACGTATCTGATATGGTTAATATAACTCACTTTAGAAAAGCATGAATATCTTTTCTTTTGACACAGAGGGAAGGTTTAGGATGGTTTTGAGGCTTATAAAGAATTATTCTTCTATAGTTCCCCCCAGTGAAGTATTCTTTTCAGCCCCCTGCCTGTGGTTCCCCCTCAAAATGCCAATCATGATTAATACAAACCACTGCCATCTGTGTGTCACTGGTATTCTATGTGATGGACAGAGGTACTTGGGAAAAACATGTGGCACTGCTAGGACTGGCCTTTTCCCCCATTTAATAGAGGCTGGCATTTTTTATTGTTCTGAGTGCATTGCAAAATTGCATAGATATGAAAAAATGGCCTCTCGCTGCAGCTTGTTAAAAAAGCAATTATAGAAGCTGCACAATAGTCATTGTGAAGCATGTTCTCTTATTGGTGTCATGGCTTTCATTTACTCAATTTGTCCCAAATGTCATTGGTTTATGTGTGTGCGTAAATGGGAAAGTGTGAGAGCAAGTAAAGGGACAAGGAGGATGAGAGTAACAGATAGGATGGTGGATTAATGTTTTATTAAAAACGTGCTGGCATATTTTCCACATTTTTCAGAAGGTTATTATTATTAGAAGTTGGTAACCAGATGAAAATGCATCTCTTGAGTTAAAAGGGGTGATGATATGCATGTAAACTGGGCATCTAAGTCTAATTCAAACATTATATACTGGGTTTTAAAACTTGTCACATGATCCATTAATCATAGAGCTTTTATGTATTTTAAATAAGGGAGGCTTCACATTACAATTACTACTACAGCTGTTGTACCCTAAAGTGTCATAAAAAATATTCATATCCCTTAAACTTTTTCACATTTTATCACATTAAAGTCAGGAAGTTTAATGTGTTTCATTAATACTTTATCTGATAGAACTCACATGAAGTTGTGAATGATTGTTAAACACAATACACATAACGCAGATGTTTTTTTTGTTTTCTGAAAAAAAAATAAGCTGAGGTTTGGTATGTGAACTGTACGCATTTAGCCGTCCCAAAGCAACACTTTGTAGAACTACATTTTTGGGGCTATTTCAGTTTTTTATTAGGTGCATGTACAGTAATTACCAGTATAACACAAACACAAAGACAGCCTGAAACAAACACAAACAAAGCCTGAACATTTTTCTTTTTTTTCCAAATAGCTTTTGCTCAGTTAATTTAGTTCGAAAGCAAATGTCAACACCAAGATCTGTCTTGTTGCAGATTCTCAGTTGGATTTAGGTTAGGGCTTTTAGTTCTGATGTTATCTTTAGAGACATTAATATTCTAAACAAGCATGATGCTGCCATCCTAACGATTCATTGTGAGGACGTTTAGTTTAGTCTCATACAAGAGTATTTTATCTTAATCTTCATTCATCATGTCCCCTAAAAAATGGACCACTTCTAAGCTATTTAAACATGACCTTCATACCAATTTTCCATAAATACCAGAGTTCAACATAGCAAGATTACTGTAAGTAGGTGTGTCAAAAGATTCCAACCTGAATCTTTGCAGCTTCTTGGAACCAGTCATACTTATTATAAGAAGCATCTCTGTGAAAGGCCAGCACCTGATACCATGTTATATATCATATTATAAATGTAATATCTCCACATATCTTGTTGTGATGTGCTTTGTAAAATGTGATGTCAGCTTTACTAAAAATAGTCATTTACAGAGAGAAGATGAGCACTGATGAATAGTGTGAATCGCTGCTTTGTTTTCCAGATATGAATAGCGTGCATTTTTCACATTCATGCTTGTGTTTGTATGACAGCTCCTTCCCCTTCCTTTCTAGGTAACGAGGAAGCTGGTGAAGAAGAGGATAAGCATAAGGGTAATGCAGCTCCACGGACCATTAAAACATGTTCTCAATCTCTCTCTGCTCCACCAATGCTTCTTGATGTCATTTGTCATCAAAATTTGAATTTTATATTCGTCTCCGCTCAGCCTTTCCTTCCTGTACAACACAAAAAAAACTTCTCTTATCACACACGCTTGGAACAAAGAAATCTCTCAATTATGTATGTCTTTAGAAGTGACATTCTTTCTCTTTTCCTTTTTTTGTCTCTTAATTTATGCATGTCTTTGTGGTTCCATTGCTCTCATACTGCAGTACAAAGACAAAGCTGTACAAAGAGTTAGAATGAAAAAGGCTTTTTGAGGTGATATAGAAAACCGAGTCATTTCGACTCGGCTTTCCATTCTCCAGCATGAATGTTTTCTCTTCACTTGAATTCTCTTTCTGTTTTGTAGGACAGCAAGATGTAGAGATGGAGAGTCAAACAGGTATAGCACACTTTGGATTTCAATTTCCAGGATAAACGGAGGGTTTGATTAAATGTGATCATCTTGAGTGTAGATTTCCACCTCACTACCTATCACACCCTAAATTAGCATGTGGAAATGCTTTGTTTCTCTTTTGGAAGCTGAGACAGGGCAAATTTATTTGGTGTTTCTTTCCGTTTTTCTTTCTTTTCTTTTAGGCTTATTTAGCGTGAACTATAAAGCTATTGCATAGTTTAGTTAGAATGAAAAAAATAAAGTGTGATCATAATGCAAATCCCCAAATAGATCAGTGTAGAACATTGCAAAGCTCATTTGTTATTTATTGCACTTACACTAGAAGCTGTTAGTGAGGGCAGTAAGTATATAAGTTTATCTGTGTATTTTTCTTTTGGCACATATTCAACATTAACTTTGAGCCAGAACCGTTTTCTTTTTGCGAATATCCTCTGTGCTGCTGGTATATAATTAAGATTCGGCATTTGCATACTGGCAGCGAGCAGTGCCTCATATCTCGTCTGTTTTTGTTTTATTCAAATCCCATGCCATTGACAGTGATTTGACAGATAGAGATTCTCTCTGCATGAATTTTGGAGGCATTCTGTGAGCAAGTTTTAGCAAATGCCGCCCCGGGATGCGATCCAATATCTAGGATGTGTAATTACCTTCTCATGAGACACAAACAGGGAGTTAAGAGCAAAAAAGACCAGCGGAATAATTTAACTGAAATTTCTATATATAGTGTTTTTAAGAAGATAACTATTCCCTTTCTACTTTTAAAACATTTTGTGTCATTTGAGCCTCTACTTTTTATTTGGTATTTTTCATTCTGTCTGAAACTGAATAATCATGATAAATTCATTCTTGAAATAATTGTCAATTCAATTAATTTGATTTATATACCACCAATTCACAACACATGTCATCTTAAGGCACTTTCAGTTCACCTGATCATACCAGATCATCGTCAAATAAATTCAAAGTTTTCTAGGGAAAACCAGTTGATTGCATCGACTCATTGACTCGAAGCCAATCTCTCAAACTAAGCATGCTTGTAGCGACAGCAGAGAGGAAAAACTCCTTTTTAACAGGAGTGGCCATCTGCCGAGGCCGACTGGGGTTCAACGAGTAAGAAGCAGAGATAGAAAAGGAAACTGTAAAAGTCTGCCCCGTCCAGGAAACACTGACTTAGTAATCGATTAATCATTAACCGGAGTATAGAGACTTTTAAAACATGCCTGTAGCTGACAGTGCAACCCACTTAGACCAGTAATAATGTCAAGATGGAAAAAATATATATATATTTTGCATTTAAGATAAAAAAAAATAAAAAGAAATCTGTATCAATATGATCTATCCAGAACTCTGAAAGTAAGAAAGTTTTAGTTTTAATTGGGTTAATTTTGTAAAAAGTCTTCTTTAAGAAACTTTTGGCTACCGATACTTGATTAGTAATTGATTAACTAAAATAAAAAAATATCGACAGATTAATTGATTTGAGAATTAATCATTAGTTGCAGCTAAGGTGCTACATATCCTAAAACCAAAAATGCGTATCCGTAAATTGTTATATGCAATTGTATTTCTGACAGTCAGTGATTGGTAGAATCACCTGTCTCTGCAATTTTGGTCCTAACTTGGACTGAGCCATTTTAACATATCAATATCAATATCCAAGTTTAGCTAAGGTTGTATGTTCAGGGTTGTTGCCCTGCTACAAGGTGAAATATTCAATTCTATTAAAGCTAAAAGAGCCCTGTGAGAGCACAGACCTCTGCTAAGCAGCACATTTTGCCCTATATTGTGACTTACTGTACACCTATAGGTTACAAGCACACAAGATTTGGATCATTACAAATCTTAATTCATTGTTCCTTGGCATGTGGTGCATGACTGCCCTGTATTTGGTATAATCTGTCTTTACAGCAAATGCATGCCCTGTCTATGGATTCCTTTTCCTGAACTGGTGATTTCTTTAGCTCTTTCAGAGCTAATGTGGACATCTTGGTAGATTCTCCCTTATCCTCCTTTACCAGCTTGTAGCATTAGGTAGACAGCCATGTCTTTGTAGTTTTTCAGTTGTTGTCAACCTGCTTTAGCTTTCCAAACTTGGACTGAGCACCTTAACCATATTTTACCTACTCACAATAAGGGAAAACACTCATTTTAAGAAATGTTTCCTTACTTTCAAATTGTTTTTGCTTTGTATAACCTGTAACTGATTTAACCCTTTACTGATATTACAGCAGTTGATGCAAGAACACTGACTTTTAAAACATGTAATCCTGCTGCAAGGACTTTTTTTTTTTCTTGTACATCAACCTCTATTTTAACAAAAAAAAGCACAATGTTTCTGTAAAAGTGTGTCAGAGGGATATGTCAGCATTAATGGAGTGTGAGCTTGGGGTTCTGTCACATGTTGAAAGATTTTATGTGAAAGTTTTAACACTGGCAAGCCTGATTTAATCATTAATACTTGCTTCTTTTTACAGTATTTATCTATCATTCCAATAATTAAAACTCCGTTCTTTTATTTATTTATTATTCCTATGTATTCGTCCCCTAGAGGAAAATCCTACTAATATGGATCCGGAGGAAAACCAAAATGTGGATGACCAAGTAAAGCATGATGAAGACCAGAATATGTCCACCGACAGCAAAGAAGGCGGCGATAAAGACAAAGAATCCAGCAAAGATAACGATGAGAACAAAGGTATACTTCCAACTGGAGCTTTGGAAAACCAGATACCAGTATTACAATATTTGCTTCTTTCTTCAGGGCACCTAACAGATGATCTACTAAAACAAACAGATGGTTTAGCTGTTCTTTGAAGGCTTGAGCTGATGTGATGCACACGTCACAAATTTGACAACATATTTTCTTTGTTTCCAGCAGAGCCAGAGCAACCTAAAGAAAAAAACAATGAAGAACCACCAAATGACACGATGGAGACAGAGGGTAGGATTGGATTTCTTTCTTAATTTAATCTCCTTTTATGTTAATTTGTTGGCAGTTTAAATGTAAGACTTTTTGTGTTAAGTTTCATTTTCATTTTGACATACTTCTTCACCCACGTGCTACGAAATACAAAACATACAAAGAGTCTGAGGTGGCAAAAAAGTGGGCTGGAAGAAAGACAACAAATTTCACAGAATAATGTAAACCCTTAAAATGTTCCTTTCTATTCTATGTAATGTGCTCATAATACATGTTTTTATTGCTATTTAATAACAGAGCAGAATCATTCTAGAAAAGAAATTAAAATCCTAATTGTAATTTGGTCTGTATGGTGCTAAAATGGTTTAGACAAAAGAAAATGGGGGGCCTCCAGCTGTGGAGGAGCTTCTATAGTCTTCTTTACTGAACCATTTCACTGGATTTAAGCATAAAGAGAGGGATCTTAGATTATTCCTCTCTGCTCAAACTCTCTATATTCCTCAGGTTCCTCTCTTATGTAGGCTATTCTTTATTTCCACATCAAAATTATTTTATACTTCTTGCTTTTTAAAAACTAAATAGAACAGAATTTCTGGTTCCCTCGGTTATTTATCATTACCAGTAGATATCAATAATTGAACTGGACTTCTTTTTGGTTGTTATTTTGGGTCTGCATTAGTTTTTGCATTGGAACTCCCCCATTAATCCCATTTTTTACCAGTCTGTTTTTGTTGTCAGATCATGACAATGACTTAAACTGAAACAAATAAGACCTGCTCTGCCTTAGAGTTTCTTGATTCCTTTGTCCTGGATAAGATATCAATGAACTCGTTGGGTCTTTCTCGTCAACCAGTCTGTATTATAAAGGTTTTAAAGTGTTCCATGTTTTTTCCTTTGGTCGTTAACAGCCCTCGTGTTTTTCCCCAAATCCAAAACATGTTTTTTAACCATTAATTAGCTTGCATAACAACCGATTGTTTTAAAAGTACTACTGAATTTCAAATGTGTTGATTATATTTTTTCATGGTGCCAAGTGGTTTGAAAAGCTTCTCCGAATTTAAGAAGAAATTTCACATCATGATTTTCACTTTAATTCATATGATATTGAAATTGATCCTTACTCATGATTATTGGTAAAGATCAAACTGCAAGTCAGAAATGGGTTTCTTTTCCTAATGTTTTATGCTTTATTTCCAAAAAAATAATTCCACTGATTAAATTTCTAATATATTTTGTTATGTAATTAACTATAAAGTTTGCAAAGGTTTGGTAGCATTACACTGTCCTTCCTATTTTAAAGAAGCGACTTAATGATGTGTTTTTTCTCACTAATATAAACATTTCTGTTCTTATATAAAAATAATAATACAACACAACAGCATTAGGTCTGCCCTGAGTTAATAATGTTTTTGTTTTTTAAGCTTTATCATGTTTAATGTCTTTCGTCATCTGATCCCTTCACAGTGTTGTGTGTATAGCTGAGTTTTATTATAAATTATTTGTCTTTGCCACAAAGTCCAACAGTGTGTAACAAATTTTACTCAGGTAATAACTTTGTCCATTAGTGTGGAATTTAAGCAAAATAAATGGCTAATGACTGAATCCTACAAAGATTTCATTCTACAAAGTTGTTACTGATAGAGTGATTCAGAAAATATCAAGTAATTTGGATCAGAAAATCTAATCTTATTTGCCCATGCTCTTTAAAGCCGGCTTTGTTGTATGAGCATCTCAGTTGAGGTTTTAGTTTTTGACCACACATCAATTTATATTTACAACCAAATTTAGGTGGCACCTCACTTCTTAAGTGAATTCTCCTGAGCTTTAAAGGTTTGAATTTTAAATCCCGTCTGCCCATCTTCCACCTCTACTCTAATACAAAGGTATGAGTCACATTCTCACCTCGGTTTCACTTTCCCTTTTGACTGACATTCAATTAATTTGGGGAAAGAGTGAGCAGTCCTGATGGAGCTGAGATAGCCCTCTCTTTCCTCTGTGAAAAGCTAGCAGAATATATCCTTACTCACACTACAGATTTTCTTTCCCTGAAATGCGTCACTCCATCCTGTTGAGTGTCTAGGCTGAGCCTGCCACTATCTTTCACTGTCTTGCATACCATGAGCTGTGTACTGTTTGGCAGGACTGTCAGGCAGTAAACAGTGGTGTCAGCTCTGATTGGAAGCAGATTGCATTTTGTATAGAAAAGAAGGGGCCTCGGTCAGACTGCTGCCTAAAGTGTTTCAGATATTAATGTTTATGCAGCCCAATAGAGAACAGCTTAGCCATGCGCAACCAGCTATTCACGGGACAAGACCAAATGATTCCAGGGCCAATACCTTTTATTAAAAATAATAACTGTAATCAGGCTGCCAACACACGGCTGTAGAAGTTAAATCTACCTCATTGAAAGCAGTAATAAAATCCTTCGCAGTGGGAAGAGGAATTAATAAGAAATCAAGCAGAATATGACCTCACTAAGATCATTCACAGTATAAATTATCATCATTATGGACTTACAATTAATTGGTTCGTTTTTATGCCTACAAACATGTTTCTTGTCTGGGGAATGAGTTGGAAGTAGATGAGTGCTGTGTTGGAGTTCTTGAATACTCTGGTCTGAAATGAGCAAAAAACGAAATAAAACATCACCCTTCTACCCTAAACAATTATTAAAGGCAGAGTTCAGGGTTTTCCAAGTGAGATTAAATAGAAAATATATAACAAGTTAATATTGTTCCTATATTAGATAATTCACTTACAAATGCATTAGTGTATGGTTGAATAAATATAGTTTATTAGAGACCAAAGCCCACAGCTTCTTGATTTTATTTACATTGAAGAATGATTGTTCACGCTGAAAATGGATGATAGATGCAGTAACACATCAATGCTCTGCCTGAGTGAAACATTTATTTATGTTATTTCTCAAGCTTTTCACTCAGTTAACTGTTTGATGTGATTAAATGATAATGCAAGTTCAAATACATTATAGTTTTGAAACTCAACAATATTTCATCGTCTTGTAGTAGAGTTGCATTACATTTCATATCATCATGATTAACATATACAAATTAGAAAGTTGTCTTTTTCGGCGGATTGCACTGTCCTCAACCTTTTCTCAAGAAGGAAGGAGCAACAGTCAGATTTACAGCGGATTACGCTCCAAACAGCTGGAGTTATCTCCACCAGTTCCTCTTAACCACCATATATAAATAAACTGCAAAAACAATGTAGGCCACTAAAAATTAAAAGGCCACTAATAATTAAAATAAAAATAAATAACTATGCTTCTCTATGTTTAACTTGTGCAGCAAGTAAGAGATGCAAACTCAGGTTTCTGGAAGTTGTTTAAAAACAAGACTGCTCCATTACGGACAAATGAAGTAAAACAGCAGATTAGAATTCATCATAGGATTTATATTTAGCCAAGTCCAAACTTATTTGAGAAAGCATAAAGAGGAGCTATGTAATCGCTAGTGTGTGAAAACCTGACTCGTGTCACATGGAGCTATGAGGCAATTACATTTCTTAAATGTCTTTATTTTTGCTGCTTTGACAGGCTGTGTGGGCACAATGCAACATTTTATACACTTCATTGTTTGTTTATCTTAAAATTGGTGTTTCCTGATTTTGTGTGTATTGTATGTTTTATGCCTAAAGTAAGTAGAGACATGATTTTTCTCCAGACAATCCAACCAAACAAGCCATCCAGGCCTTCTTTAAGCTATACATCAACAATCATAGATGTATGTAACATAGAAATACAAGTTAATCTAAAATGTGGATGTTAGGGTTGTTTTATTTTACTGGAAGTCTGTCCTTGGTGTATATTTGCCAAAGACTTCACTTAGTGAGAAAAAAAACAAAAAAACATTTATTTATGTTTTTTTTCCCCCCATAAATGAATTCAAACACTATTTCGTTTTACATTATCAGTAATGCTAACAATTTTAGAAACAGCTGTTTTATAAATATGGTGTTTTACCATGTATTGAATGCAAATAGTGAACTATTTATCTTTATATTAAACATTTTTAACTGGCATGTTAATTCCAGCATTTCCATTTTTATGCCATTTGTCACATCAACACCATAGTTAAACATTATCCTCTTTTTCTAGTGTTACAACCACAACCTTGTTTTTTATTTTTTAGAAAAAAATACATTTAGGTCTTCACTTGATTGGTTGGAAGATGTTTAGAACAAGATGTCCTATGATCTGAAATCTAGCGTTGTAGATCTGGCTGTATGTTAAGTCCCAGTCTGTCTTTTTCAGCCTACAACACACATTTTCTTTCAGGATGCCCTACATATAGCTCACCAGTTTTCTCATCTACTTTGACAAGATTCTCTGTCCCTGTTGAACAAAAAACATCTCTATAGCATAATGCTGGTAACAAGAATTGTGATTGTAATGTTATTTTCTTGGCATTTAAACAGAAATCCTTGAAACAGCGTCCCCTACATGGTTTGCAGCAAACTACAAACTGGGCTTTAAATAGGTTTCCTTTAACAATAGTTTTCATCCTGCCATAATTCCAGTAAGGCTAGATTGGTGGAGTGCATGCCTAATTGTTCTCTGTGCAGATAATCTCCTACAGGAGCTCTGAATATTTGCAGCTTCTCCAAACGTTCCATGTGGCTGGAAGGCCAAGTTTTAAGAGTTGTCAAATGGTCTATACTCTCTCCACTTCTAGAAGATATAACAACCTTGCTTTATATGATGTTCAAAGCTTGGGTTATAGTTTCCTCTTCTAACTCTTCTTTAAACTTTATCACCAAACTATTTATTGTGTTTCTGCATATTTAAGATACTGTTTAATCTTTCACATTATCAAACAAACTTCTAAAGCCTTTCAGAACGACTGTATTTATACAGAGATTAAGCGACCCACATATAACTTCTGTTTAGTAACTCTTTCACTTACAAGGCAGTTGGTTAGCCTGTTTTTATTTTTAACACAGGGTATCAGAGTAAAAAGGCTGGATAAAAACACATGACACGCTAAGATTTTACTTTGTAGAAATATTTAAATACCATGCATTATTGCATTTTTATCTCACATTTATGCACCCCTTAGTATTTAATATTAAATCCCCATGAAAAAGCTTGCAATTTGCAGTTGTTAATTCCACTGTGCTACTAAACACCATCCTTAATTTTGAATTTGCACATTTTTATCCACCGTTGTCAGCATTGTTTGCTTACACCAAGCCTTTTTCACACAGCTTAGTGTGTATCACAGTTAAATATCTCAGTCCTAACTCAGTCACAGTAAATAACACAAAGATAAATAAGACACGTTTATGTTTTATTTATTTTCACCGCTAACATCAGTATAATGTGTTAATGTTATAATTTGCTCATTCTGCACACATTCCTTCATATTAAGATAAAAATGGTAGGATTCAGTTTAGGTCATTTGCTGATGTTTCATCGGCTCTTATTATCATACCATGCCATCTGTTGTTTACTTAGCAGGTTTTTTATTAAATAAAAATATCAATTAAATTCCAGGCACTTAGTCAACCTGGTGTTTTTAATTCTGCATGTGACAAAAACAAGATAGCAAATTATTTATATAAATTGCTGTTATTTTTTCTTTTAAAATGATTGAGAAGTACAAATATATAAAGAGTAGGAGGCAGAGGATGGTATATATATTGTATTTTTAATCTTTCTGCATTTGCTGCTGTTTGCACCATGTGGATAAAATATCGCTCTGCACAAGCTGTGAGATTCTATGCTTGATAGTTGGGATATTATAAAAGGCTCACTAAATTGAATCAGAATCCAGGCAGCCTATTTGTATGAATATTCATGACATACTTTAAAATGAAAATGGGAGCTACATTGTTATTGTGTTTGTTTCGTTCTGGTGACTTGCAAGAGTGGGCAGCCGCTTCACTGAGCTCAGTGCAACACCCATAAATTAAACTAGGAATGCCTAAAGCTAGAAATAAATAAATCTGAGTTGTGAGCAGATATTGTTTTTCCTTCATGCAGTTAGATTCTCTTGGGGGAATCAATAGCATTTGTCTTAGTTTTAAAGGTAAGACTCAATAGCTGCCATGAATATGATTCTCTATAATCATATCTGTATAGCTGTTGGTTCTTTTCCAAAAATACCTTTTTGAAGGTTTTACATTTAAAGCATGTAAGCCCTTCTGATTGGTTGTTAATGCTATATTACACCGCTGGTCAGTTTAATATGTCTTTAGCGAGATAAGCCTTTTTAGATGGGTCCAAGACAGAAGGGTTGTTGCAGAGCTATTCCTTAATATTTGTCCTCTTATCATGGAGATCTGAGCACTCACTGTTCCTCCTACCTTTGATTAAGCTGCTCCCAGGTGCAGGTTTTCTTTGAGATGAAAGAGGATCCTTAAATGCTGCTGAAAGAACACTTTCTGTAGGAGGATGGTCAGGTTCACGCCAGGCTCAAAGAGTTCATAATCATTAGAAACACACATGATAAAAAAACAAAAAAACACCATATTTACTTAATTGGAAAAATGCTGTCAGACTTTCAACATCGGCCATCAAAGCGATTGATCTAAAGTGTATGATGTGAATTTTAATAGAGTATATTGATTTCATTTTCCTTGTCAACACCATCCGATCTTCATGAAAAGCTCATCAGACTCATGAATATAACTTTTTCTATTTAAATAATTTTTTCTTAGACTTATTCATGTTTATAATGATGTAAACATTAAATCGTCATCAAATATGTCTTCCCATGTTGTTACAAATGCTCAGTAATGCCCCTGACAAAATTGGGTCCCTAAGGGAAATATTATTTGGATTAATATTTTAATAATATTTTATGTATTGGCTATAATTTATAGCTTATATACAACCACCCCATACCTGAAGCTAACTTTGTCGGCCGCCATGCACAGAGGTTTTTTACCAGCCAAAACTTCTTTTTGTTCCTAAAATAAAGGTGAGCGACTCAGGAAATGCTTTAGAATGGTTCTTGAACTTACACAGAGTTCACATTAAATTGCTGTTGGGTTATTAACAAACTTAATCTCATTTATGATTAGACCTACATCATGAAAACAAGGGATGCACCGATTTTTATCATTATCGGTCCAGATATAAAGAAAAAAACTAGATCGGTTACAATTGACTCTATATAGGGGCCGATCTATTCATTCTAACTCTATGCTATGCTCTGCCGTCATGCGGCATCACAATAACACAACACAGCCATATTATTTATGATGGAGCGAGCGAAAGGATCTGCGGTGTGGAGGTTTTTCACGCTCTCTCAGCCTACTAGCCCAATGGCGTGCAATATTTGAGGGAGAAATATTCTGAGGGGCGGTGTTAAATCTTCAAACTATAACACCACCAACTTAATGAAACTGCTCCAGAAGTTTCATAACAAGGAACATGCTAAAATTATCGGACTTGGGAAACAAAAAGGAAGCAGCAGGAAGTGGCTAACTTTGATGGAAGCAAAGAAGAAGTGAAATTTTTCAATGTAACACTATACAGGCCAAAAAAATCACAGTGATGATACTTGATAATGATAATGACACTTTTTTTTCAAATGTTGACCATGTCAGAACTTTTGCTTTAAGATTTTGTGCACAGTTGTTAAATAAATGAGTCATAACATTTATACTCAGGTTGTTTCCTATTTTTTTTTTTTTTTTTTTTTTTTTTTAGGAAAAGTGATATCAAATCATATGCATAGAAGAATGATCCCAATTTTTTTTTTTCACACAATAAAACATTTTTTAGGTAATAATTCAGTGTTGTTTTTGGTATCGGATTGGTATCGACCCACATTAAACTTCAAATATTGGTATCATATCAGAGGGAAAAAAATTGGATCGGTGCATCCCAACTATATCTGACATGGGGTGACACGCATCTAGTATAGAAAATGACAGGAATACAAACATCTGATTATCTCAATGATGTGCTCATTTATTTAGTTAACACCCAACTGCAAATCCAATTAACTTGTTTAGATTTTTACATTATATTAATATCAAAATGGTATTTTTAACTTTATACATATAAGTTTTTCCTTTTTGAATCGTACTCCTCCTTTTCCTTTTTTTAGGTCGGTTACAGCCTGCGGCCTCTACACGCCAGCTATACGTCGCCAAATTTTGTTTTAAAAATCCAATTAAAGAGCAAGGCTTGCGTAAAAAAAAAGCAATAGACTACATGCAGTGTGGAGCGAACTATTCAGAAAATGTGGTGATTTAAGCTACAAGTTATTCTACATGAAATGAAACATCACCACACTGAAGCAACTCAACAGAGAAATTTAGTAAACTAAGCTACCATAAAATGACAAAAAGTAGCTTAACTACAACAAAGATTATTTTTTGTACTTCAAACTTACTTCATTACAAGTCATTGCTATTTACTAAACAAATAAACAGTAACAAAAAGATCAGATCATTTCAATTGTTCATCAAACTTCTCTCGGTTTTCTT
Source organism: Cyprinodon variegatus (assembly GCF_000732505.1). Taxonomy (NCBI): domain Eukaryota; kingdom Metazoa; phylum Chordata; class Actinopteri; order Cyprinodontiformes; family Cyprinodontidae; genus Cyprinodon; species Cyprinodon variegatus. Next base: position 988,989 of record NW_015150543.1, read on the forward strand.
GGTTTTCTGTATTTAGTTGTGTCAGGCCAGTCAATGTTTTCCAGAATTTTCCTTCACCAATTTTGCTAAGATTGTGTAACTTTTCTGATCTTTTTGGGGTTTTTTACAGCACTAGTAGCTAGTTTCTTGGACAATAGACTGACAGGAAAGGGGGTATGACAGAGGGGGAGAGACATGCGGGAAAGAAGCACAGGCTGGATTCGAACCCAGGTCACGTCGAGGACTAAGGCCCCCATACATGGGTCGAACGCACAGACCACTGTGCCACCTGCATGCTCAGTTTCCTCACCTTTGGGGAAAACACTGTGGCTCGGTTTAGTATTCTACCATTGGTGCAGCTTCTTCAAGGTAGTTCTTTATTTAACGATGGTTTTGAGCTACTTTGCATTGGCATCCTCCCCAAACAGTATACTGTACAACAGCTCTTTTTGTTTGTTTGTTTTTTTTTTTTGTACAGCTATCATTAACTGGTTAATCTCTATTACCATTACTTGTAAATGTGTAAATGTAAAGGTTTCCTCAGATTCTCAGCCAGTCTGGCACCATCGCTCCTTAGAGTCATTTACGTAGATATCCAATGCTCAGTTTAACCTAGACCATTGATCCCCAACCCCTGGCCCAGTACCAGTCCTTGTGTTATTTTGCACAAAGCCACTGAAAAAAAATAAGTAATTTCCATTATTCCTACTGATTTATTTTCCTACTGAATGGTGTTTTATTGTGAAAAACAGATTCACTCTGTTTCGTCTGTGTATGACTAAATGTTGATGTATGTCAACCATGACACCGTAGGTCATGTTATACCTCCCGCTTTAAACGCCACTGTCTCATTGCAGCATAAAGCTTGCAGCTCTAACTGATTCACTGCTATTGTGAGTTGTTAAAATGCAGTTTTCATGGAATTTGTTTTTGTGGTGTCTTATCTTAAAGGCATGTTTAACATTACCATAGCGAAGCAGAGAGTACTACAATGGCAGACTGCTCCATAAAAAAATATTGTCTGACATTAAACCGGACCATGGTATTAAAAAGGCTGGTAGCCGCTGATTTAGATGACTTGATACAAAGTTTGGTAATCATATTATTGTCTGATACACTATTAAAAAGATATATAAAAGTAAAAAAAAGTGTAAATGCTAAAAAAAACTTTGTAAAAGCATCCTAAAAAGAAATAAATGGCATACTACATTTCATTGGCATTTGGGTATTTATGTTGTTGTTTTTGTTTTTCTTCACAGCAGCAGCCTTTTTTTTTCTCGATATCAGTCTCTGCAAGATAGCTTATGTTTAAAGAGCTAGTTAGGATTCCTACAAGTATCCAATCTCTGTATACTGTATGTCTTATGCTGGCAATAATAATGTTTTTAGCAGTTCCCCTCAATAACATTATATATATGGCATATTTTCTCTTTTTCTAAATGACTTTACTGCTGTAGGCATACTCACAGAAAATAAATGTTTTAGTGAAACGTGTGCTTGCTTTGATTGTTTAAAACCAAAATTCTTTTTTTCAAGATTAACAAAATAAGTGTCAGCCTTTTTAATACAGCTGAGAATTTAGACTGTACATTTTCAAACACAAACTATGAGTTGAGTTTAGACAGGGACTCTGCTACCAGTCATTTGAAAATGCTTTGAGTGGGATCCTAACATTCATTTTATGCAGAAGTGTAACTGCCACAAGCACTTAGAACTGACTGTATTTGGAGCTTCAGACAGAAAGTCCAGCTTTCTCCACAAGAGCAATAGTGTCTGCTCCCATGTGTTTTCAAAGATCTCTGCCATTTAAGATCCACAAACAAAAATGCTTTAGAGAAGAAGTTCAAAAAGTCTATTTTAATAACTTTCTTGGGAATTGGTTCCATCCTTTTTGTTATAAAACATTATTGATTTTAGTTATTCAGCTTCCTTGGAGGATTAGTTTTTGAGTGTAATAGCACCGTGAGCTTTTCCTCTAAAAGATTTCCACTGGCAGAGTGAAGAAGTGTGATGACGTGTTTACCCTTTATGTTTTCTCCTTGCTGTTGAAGCATTATGAACAAAGTAAATTTAGTAAGTAATCCCTTTTAAATCCTTATGAATTTTCTTTCTTTCTTCTTTTTACCAGCATGAATAATTAATCCTTTAGAACTCATTTGTATGTTTGGCCCAGAATTTGTTGCTGAAATGCGCTCAGTATTTATATTTCCACATCTGCAGAGGCAAAAAGGATTTTAGGGGTTATTTAATTGGCTGTTTTGTGGCCTTTTGTCTGAGCACTTTGTGAACGATGGGGTGCTGGTGATCTAAATCTGATTCTGAGGGGAAATTAACACTTTCCTGTGGTGGCTTGTCAGCATACAATTAACTTTTGGCTCAAAACTTTATACTGTAACACTACGTGCCTCTTGAGGGAACAGGCTGCCACTGGCTAATAGACACAGGCCTTCATTTTTTTATATAAACCTTGAAAGTTAAGTAATGGTAGCTGCAACAGTAACAGCTGAGCTGAAGCTGTGCCTGAGTGCCATGAGTGGATACCCACAGTCTCATCATTATCCCTATTAAGCAGCTTTTAACGCTAAATGTATTTGGCCTTTCTCCTCTGGCTTAAACTCTTTTTAGTGGCTTCTGTTAAACTGTGTTGGTAATTTCAGACCATGCAACACCAGCTGCCTGTATTGGAAATAGTTTTCAAAGTTTATTCTGTTAAGGGACTTAATGGTATATTAAATAAACGACATGTCTATATTAAAAAGACTTTAATGAATTTTGAAAATAAAATATAAAACTGATATTTTTGTCCTGTATTTTTTGGGGATGTCCAGATACAACTTTTACATTTCTGATCCAACACTATATATTGCATATAGTATACATATTGTAGCTTTGGGAGTTGCTCTTCTGATATTGACCTGATACAGTATCAGCCTGAATCATACATGCTTTTATTACTTTTTTTGCAAATTAGTAATTTAAAAGAGTTTGGGTATAGTGATAGTGATCAAACAGAGAAAACAGTCAACAATGGGCATGAGAACAACTGACCTGTTTATTATTAACCAATGGATTGCTTTAACATAAACAGATGAAGATAAGTGTTTATCAGTTTGCTTATTGAAGATTTTAATTGCAGGTGGATTTTAATCCAATATTTGTTTCTTGGCTGATGTCGGATCAATTTCCAATATTAGCGTCAGATTGAGACATCCCTAGTATTTGAATATGCCACGATAACAAAAAAATGCAATAATGGATCATGCAATTAATGTTCCAATATATTGTTAGGAAAAAAGACAGATTTTCTTATTTGTATATTAACTCAGAGCTAATTGGTAATTAACTTCAAAATGAAATTAACTTCAAAGATTATTCTCTAAGTAGCATGAAATTGTTCAATAAACTGTATGTTGAACTAAGGAACAACTATGATCGTTTTATAGTCTCTACAAGGAAGAAGTACAGTAAACTTAGCAGCACAAGCAAAACTAAATAACTAATTTCAGTGGGGATTGTAAAAAAAGAAAGAAAGGGCTCATTAAACAATCTTGGGGAGATTTTCAAAGTTAAGGCTACACTTTGAATCAGAGTTTCAACAGCCACCCCACAGAAATGTGCAAGGCATTTGCAACAGTTTTCTTCAATTTAGGGTCCTTTGAGTTAGAGCTGTCTTACTTGAGCTAGAGAGAACAAGGAATTGGCCAGTCCTCAGTGGTCCAAGTTCCTTTTTTCATGTGGAAGTAAGATTGTAATGTAATTTCTACCTAAAAAACTCACAAAAAGAAGGAATGCAATTAGTGGAGTGTTATTGCACAATAAAATAAGACTTTGGTGCTCATAAAAAACTCCCCTTAGGAAAAAATCTCTGACAGAACAAGGCTCAACATGGCGGTCTTCTGCCGGACCTGTTGGAGAAGCCTTGTGAAACCATTGCGAGTCCAGGGAATTACTTCAATAGGGGAAAGCGGCAGCTGGAGAAGGAGCTGGATGATAATGCGAGGATGGTGGTGAAGGGAATGGAGGAGAGTTGAATCAAGGTCATCAGAACGTCTGATGTGATCCAACTCAGATTCTTGTTGGTGGCAGGTTGAGCTGTTGATTGAAGTCTTTTAAGCAGGACTCTGATGCTGACTAGTTTAAGAGCACGTGTGGCTGAACGCAAAACAGCTGCTTCATAGACAGATGAGGCTCTGATTGCATGAGGGTAAGCAATCTAGTTTATTCAGTGGAATTTCCATCTAGGCTTCATTGGTTGGTTTTGGTCTACCGTATTTTATGAAGTAATAAATCAGCACAGCCATCTGCCAAGGTATTTTAGTGTACTTCCTGCTTCTCTTCTTAAAACAAGTTTATAGAGATGCAGATTTTATTTTTTAAGCAGGCCTTTGCGCTCACTGTAAGCATAATGTCAATATTACAAGTACCAGGTAAGATTACCATGGCATTGCAGGGTTCACCAGTCTGATGTAAATATAAAGCCTATATGTTTAAAACTCAGCAAAATAAAAAAAAAGTAAAATATTTCACTTTTTTTTTCTGAGAAATACAACTTTCACTTTTTTAATTGTGTTCTTAAAAAAGAATTTATTTTTTAGAAATATTATAACAAATTAAATTCACTGTTAACACAAACATAAATGCAAATCAAGGCTAATAAAAAAAAATGATATATCTTTATAGAAATAAAAATAATTAATTTGAATGTTAAAGCCTGTATGTTATATTTAGTCGCTTCATGATAGGAAACTTCAGCTTAAGAATAAAACACTTAATGTCACCGTGATTCATGGTGCTGACTGAAGACAAGCCTGTTCGTTTGAGTTAATGAGAGTACAGCTTCCTACAGTTGCAGGCTCATCAACATGCTACATTTATGCTGCAGTGGAAATGCAAAGGAAAACTCTAAGTGGCACAGCCACCTCTTTTAGGAAGACTATGGTCATAAATATGCATGTGGCAGGCTTTTTGTTTCTATAGCAACTATTCAGTAACTGGAGGCACAACTGAGTGATGTTAGGCAAAATTTTTGACTTTTTTATTTTTTTTTATTTTACTTAATTTGTTTGTTTGCCATGCAATTTATGTATTATTACAGATGCCCCTCTCTACCCCCTCCCATCTTATAATGTGGTTTTTTTTGATGAGGTACACTGGACTCTAGTTCCTTTTGCTGGTGAGACTAGACCAACAATGTGTATACCGTCCATTACGCTGGTCACCTCTGGCCCAGAATCCAGCTTCAAAGAGACGGTGCTGCATCTAACAGGCTGCAAGGGACACAGTTTTCTGTTCTGCTTTGAAGCTCCTCTTTTGATCAGCTCTCTTCCACTGTCTCTACCCACTGTTTGAATTACAAATGAATCAATTCTATGCACAGGCAGAATTTGTTAGCCAGTAACAAATGTGCTTTTGAAAGGTCTGGAATATATCTCACAATGAACCAGGCCTGCATAGCTATCCTTATTAGAGCAATCCATTTATTTCTGCTTATTTTGTACAGCCTAATATGAACCTTAGGCTAAAACCTCACCTGGGTAGTATATAAATAAATATTCCCAAAAAGGTTTTAAATTCCTGTCCTGAGGAGATAGTACAACAGAAAGAGTCTTAAAAAGGCCTATAAGCAACTTAACAAACCAAACAGAAATATTTATTTGATTGATGAATAATCACTTATAGGCTTGTGAAGCAATGATTTTATGCTCAAGCTGTTTAAGTTGAAATACGAAACAAAAACTGTAAAGGAGCACTGTAGGTTTGACCCAAATATTAGCTAGATTAGAGATATGTTAAATGATTATGAAAACAATATAAAGCACTTGGTATGTATCAGTGCCCCATGCAGGCTGTCTTTCTAAAAGCTAAAAGTTGTAGTTAGGCAATAAAAGAGGTGTGACACATACTTGATCAGACATATTTTTGGTTCTCTAATGTTAGATTTAATCCAAAAGGGTGGACTTGGCCTTGTCTTTACAAATAACTCCATTACTTCTCAATCTCCTGGTCCAAAGTGGTCTTCTCTCAGTTTCCAAAACACGAAGGGATACTATCCTTATTCTTAATTAATCTTAATCTAGAATTAACCGGTCTAGTGCCCCGAGTTTCTAAAAATACTCATTATTTAACTATAAATATAGGGGCAACTTTATATATATATATATATATGTATATGTATATTTATATATATATATATATATATATATA
>NW_015150543.1:995201-1039702 GCF_000732505.1 Cyprinodon variegatus
ATATATATATATATATATATATATATATATATATATATATATATATATATATATGTAGTGTAATTATTCATTTATTTATGATGTTAGAAAGCATTATTTAATACATATACAATATATTCAATACATATTGATTATGTGGCAGTTCTGGCTTTCCTACCTGCTCCAATTGCAATTCATAACATTTATAGACCCCTGCTTGAGTTTCATATTTGGATTTGAACACAAAATCTTATAGTCAAAATCTTTCTTAAGCAGTTAAGTTTTTAAGGCAGAATTGTTTATCCATCTCCACCATAGCAGCACCTGCCTGACGTGGCTGTAGACGCACCTGGTATTCATGTCAGGCAAATTTAATAGATTCGTGTTTATAAAGGTAAAAGGCATCCACGTGCTTAACACATTATAGTAAATGTTTAATATATCTGGAGCAGAAAAAAAGGAAGACATCGTTTACCCTTGTTTTATAATTTTTTGTTACTTTTTAAATGAGCAAGATTTTATGTAATTACTCATGTCATATGTAACAAGGCATCCCCAGTACACTTTAGATTTTTTGTATTTACCTGATTTGTGTAGTCCCATTAAAGGGATAGTTCAGGTTTTTTGCCACTTAGGTGAGGGCAGTACCTACAAACAGAAATAAACTAATCAGCTCATCAACAGGCAGTTAAAGTTTACAAAAAAGGAAATATTAGGCCATTATTGCATGTTTATTTTTCTCAATTAACTGTTTTCTTTCTAGCTTTAGGATCTAGTTCTTCATATTCACATATTTTTTTATATACAGATATATTTTAATAATTGAAATCTAAAATACAAAGTTAATCATCTAAGGAGTGTATACTGTAATACGGTTCTGTATTATATATTTTTATATAGGAAATCTTTAAAATTAAGATTTAGAAATTGTTTTTAATGATAATTTATTTGAAATGTCTTGATTATGAAAAGAAAGCTCTATCACTGTCAGACTCCACTGGTGACATATTCACTCAGTGCTTCATGTAGGTCGATCAGTCAACCTATTCTCTCCCTGCCCTTTCACTGACAGGTAGATGCTTTGCATGGGTTATTGGTCTCTCTCCAGTCTAGACTCCCGCTTTGATTATATTGACCAGTCTAATCCATGATCTAATGTAGAAAACCTTGAGGTAACTGAAAAAGAGAGACGATACCTAAAATCTGTAGGCCTGCAAGTCTTCCATGTCCCTGAGCAGTGCTGTGTCCCATTTTAATGTATCACAGTGGTTAGCCACATCGTGTAGTGCCAGATTCACTGCTCCTGAGCTAGACAGTCTCTGCCTTGATGTACGAAACCACAAAAGGTGTTGAAAACAGCAGCGGGCAGGCGCCTGCAGCGGACCCTCTAGCAGCATGGGGGGAGTCTAAAGATTATGTAAAGTATTTCAGTGAGTGATGAGAGCAGAGCAGGCCACCACTGACAGCAAGTTTAGCAGGTACGGTATGTAGGTCACACTCAGGGAGGCCTCTTTTGCATGATTCCTTTCTATGTCTATTTTTGTGTTGTCTTCGTCATTCACTCCTTCACTTAATCAGCTCTTCACTTATTCCTTTCATCTCCTGGTGCCTCGGTGCTCTAAGTCCTGTTTTAATCTCTTCAGTTGTCTCCTTACAGTCTGTGATGACTGTTTTGCGCTACCTTGGACAGAGTAGGGAATGATGGGAGGTGGCAGGAACTGCCAACTACAGCAATTTTGCTGCTTTCTCTGCTATTTTTTTTGTTTGTTCGTTTTGTTTTGCTGTCTTTTTAAAAGGCAGTGTATTATCAAAGTAAAACTGTTGGTCATTATCTTCTATTTTTTGTAGTATATGCTATCAACTGCAAAACATTTTCCTTCCTTCCATCCTTCGCTGCCCTCTAATCATCTTTGCTGTCTTCTGAGTGGGAGCATAACCCTAAAGCAGATGGTGTCCTGTTCTCTTTTTTTTTTTCTTATTCAAAGTACTTTTGTTTTCACATGTTGTCGGGCATGGCTCAGAGTTTTGTAATAAGCCTTGGTCTTTTCAGCGTGTTTAGAGGACCCTAACCCAACCACCACTGCAAGGTTACCCAAACCCACAGGGGAGCACAATGCCACTTAGTGTCCACAACCCTTGGCCTTTTCTTTGGGAGAAGAAAGCCAGAATATTAATGAAGACTCTTGGCTTTTTCAGGAGGATAACTGTTGAGAGGGGGCAGTCACAGTGTTTACTGAACAGGCTTGTTTTCATCTCCATGGCCTGAAGGTCACAGCTCAGTGCTCTTTAATTGGCTCAGATTGTCAGACAGTATTCTACCTCAAAGAAAAGAAAACTCCAGCTATCCAATCTCGACACACCTCCCTTTATAACAAATATCCTTTTTTTCACCTTTGTGTTTGAAGAGAGCCAGCTCATGCAGTTAGGCTTTTTCCACAAGCCTGCGCCACAAATTTAGTATTAACATATGAAAATAGCCTGCTTTCCACATTTACCAGCTCATTAGTTCTTTTGGAAGGACACTTGTTGAGGTCTGCCCACTCTTGTTTTGCTTCAGCAGGGATGTATTTGATTATTTTTGCAGTAGGCATGCCTGGCCCAAAGCTGTTAGTCCATGTAAAGTTCAATGAGAGGCTCTTTGATACTTGTTTAGTTCATATGGCCCAACACAGGGCCGACCAGAGGCTCTAAAGACCACCCGGGTTCACATTCTACAATTATTTTTGCTCTCATTTAATGGCGTTTATTTATAGGGCTCTTACATTGGGTCTTAAAAAGTCTGCAAACCTATGGAAAAAAACTCTGTTTTCAAACTTGATTCAATGGTCCGAAATTTGTATATATTAGTCAATTAATCAATCAATCAATCAATCCACACCAGTTTGTGTATTCTGTCCTCTTTTCTTTTTAACTTTTAGTGGTGTTTGCAGTTTCTATTTTAAATAAATGAGAAGAGATTAAAAAATATCAGCAAGAGATTCAAGTGAATGGTTGGATTTACAGTATACTTTAAAAACGTAAAATTATTGAGAACTATGGGAAATTAACAGTTAAAACGTGTAGCTGTCCAGTATGTTAAACCATCATTTTATAATAAATGTGATCTTTAAGACTTTTACACAACAGATTCAATTCATTACAAACTGAAAATGTTGTAGTATAGTCCAAATAGAATCTAGTTCATTACACTGGAGCTCAATCATTTGGTGAGATTTAGTTTTTCCTACACACAACAGAGTCTACTCCAAATTATATTACAAAGCAGTGAACTTTTTGTACATCATTTAATACCCGTTAGTAAAAATGTTATTTTCTGAAGCTTGGAAAACTGTGTTAGCTCAGTGAATTTGTAGCAATCCTTCATATTAAGGAAATTATCTTCATCATGTGGAAATTCAGCTTAAACACATAATGCTGCTAGTCTCCACATTTTATCTTTTTATTTTTTCAAATGGTCTCCAGGTGCCAAATAACATCCGCAAAGAAGAAATACTCCTGTGACCCAGAAGAACTTAATGTTTACTGTAAGAATTGTGTCTATAAATGGTGAACCAGAAGACATCCACAGTGACTTGCTTTTGGCTGTTCCCTCTGCTGAGATTTTGATGGATCATGGTCATTGTTTGAGTGCGAGCAGCTGGACACCTGTTTGATCTGGAGATCAAATATTCCAGACCGGCTCACACACTGAACACCACCGTTTCAAAACCATGGCTTGGGGATCAAATGGAGGGGAAAAATTCTCCAGGGGAACTAACCCTGCAGGGTCTAGACATCTCCACACCTCCATCGATTTCTTTTCTTTACAAATTCTATTATTTTACCCTCAAAGAGGATGAGTTGAATAAATGTCACTAAGATGTCCCGTGGCTGTAGGACAAAGAGAACCTCCTGTTCTGCCCAAGGGTCCCTTCTGGAACATTAAGCAGATTCTGTTCCCAAGCTGTTGTGTGAACACAGAGACCACCTCCTCATTGAGCTTACTGAGCACTAAAACCGTTAACAGTGGTGTAACAGATCAGCTTTGGTAAAAATAAGAGAAAAATAGGCATCTTATCAAGCAAACAATGCTACTAATTAAATATCTGTTTTTTTAATACTTTCATATTTTCAAATGCCATTTATGCCTGGTTCAAGAGATTTTCTGCATCGGCTGATTGTTGTTGTGCAGAACACTAATGCTGACCAACAAAACGCTAACTACCCCTTGTCTAATAAATGAATGGAAGGTAGGGGAATGTAATTTTCTGCTTGTCTGCAGATGAGGGTGACTTATGCCCAACTCTCTTCCTTCCTATCCCCCTCTTCTGTGTGGATTAGAGCACATGCACATTTCACTTCCTTCCCAAGGCTGCAACTGACATGAGGAGCTAAAGATGGCAAAAGTTTTGCAATCATTTTAGAGTTTTTGTATTTCCTTCTCTGACCTATTGCACAGTGTTTGAATAATTCATTACGCCTCTTGATGATCTCCACATCAACTTCAATATATTCAAAATCAAATGGTTACCTCTTCAGCATGCAGTGAGGTTATAGAGAGTCCAGCTAAAGACCCAAGTACAGCAGTTGAATTAGGTCTGTAGAGACAGAGGCACCTCTAGATGTTGCAGGTCACCAGCCCTCCAGGACTGGAGTTAACCGAGTGTAAGACCAACACAACCGGTGCATAATCATAAAATTAAAGAGACTGAATATATTTTCATGTCTTTTTTTAAATCTGAAAAGTGCAGAATGTATGTGTAAAATCTCTAAGGTCTGGAGTAGTTAGCACATATCTCGGACTGGCTTACTTCTAGGACTGCCTAGTATTTCGCTTTCATCCTATTTGACTATTCCTCCAGTCACTGCTACATATGAGAAATCCCACATTGTGATGCTGTATTCACCATGGGACAATTTCAGGATTATCTTTCAAAGTTGATGTGCACTGTTATTTTTTGCACACTGTATTTTTTTATGTAGGCTATAGGATTTTGTTTTGACGTTATTATATCAGAACGTGATGTTCTACCTGTGTGTTGGGTCGACTTGTTGCAAACTGCAAACATGACCACATATGGCATTTTTGTCACACAGTTTGCCTTTTACTACTCACTAGTTAGCATTTATGCGAAGTAGTTAGAAATTCACTAGTTAGCATTTATGACGACTAGTGCATAATTTGTGTTTATAGATTTGTTCACCCAAGCTGTGGATCTCCACGGTTCCTCCAGAGTTTTCCTTTTTACCTAGCATATTAATTCTCTCGTCAGCTAGTGTGTCTATCTCAGTGGGCAGCCATACAGTAGCTTTGTAGGTTTGCAGTTTTGTCATACATGTTTACATTTCAGACATTTGAACATTGTGATTTTTCAAAGCGTGGAGTGAGTTTTTAACCTGCTTCATAAATCATCAGTATCTTCTTCTTGTTCCTTTGTCTTAATGATCTTCGTTCTCTAGCAAACCTCTGAGGCCTTTCAAAGATTAGCTGCATTCCTACTGACATAGTTACATGTGTACTAATTTTGTTTTTATTAATTATGTACTAAAATCCTAATGTATTTACAAAAATGTTTGTTCAGTCTTACTTTTCAACTGTTTATCACAATAATATAGTAATAATAAAGAAATACTCCAATATTCTTCAACATTGTATTTCAGTTTTTAAGGTTTGATTTTGTGAAACAGAGGCAGGAGGCCCAAATTTCCAAAAAAATTGATGTAATGGCTGCTTGGTTTCCTGCAGAGGAAACTTACTTGCTGGCTTTACTCATCTTTTCTTGGCCTCTGCACACTGTGCCTCTCCTTCACCATAATCTTGACAGAGACCAGTTTTTCCTTTCGCGTACCATCTTGTTTATGTGTTTGCCAGAGCACTCCCAGATCCTTTTCTAAATGATAGCCTCTCCACTCTCAGCACACAGGAGCCAAATTAGAGAGTGAGGCAGAACTACATTGCTGCTCGCTCCATGCTTCAGGCAGGCAGTGGGAGGCTGGGGCCACAATCAGCTGAAACTGTATTTTTTTCTGTTGTTGTGTTTGATTACTGTCGGATATTAGAGGAAAAGGATGCTACCTTAGCACCAAGACTGTACCGTTATTACCTTTGAGGCAGGATGTTAGAAGTGTTTGAAACTAGGCGAATGCTTTAGTGAGCTCCTTCAGTTGTCTCCTAGCTTGTATGATTCATGCTTTGTTATAACATCAAGCAACTTCATATTTCCCAGATCTGGGTTTTTTTTTCAAAGATGAAAGATTTTATTAGAATATCTTTTTAAAAAATCTAATATTTTAGTTTGCTCATTTCATAAAGTGAAACTCATTGATAGCTTCATTACACAGGGAAATATTTCAGACATGTTTTGTTGATAATCTAATAATTATGACTTACTGATTATGAAACAAAAATTTAGTATCAGATGAATAAAAAGAATATTAAAAATTCAAACTTTAGGTCCCTGAACAGAATGTTAATTTCTAAGCACTCAACACTTGCTAGTTTAAAACCTCACGGGGAATACATTTTCTACATGTTAAAGTACAATTGTTGGACAATACCAAGGCTAAGATATTCAGAGTAAATATTAGTAATAATAAGACAAAATTAAAGAAGTATTTTAACAGGTAAAAATTGAAAGGAAAACTATGTATGAAGATTATTGTCTGTTCTATAAGAAAAGCGTGGAAAGATCCTACTTTGTCTTTTATGTTATTTTTCGTTTGTGAGCCACCCATGCCTCCAATTGGAAGGTAAAAGGCTCTGAAAAAGGCTCAGATGGCTGTTGCTTTATATTTTCTGCTCCTCAGCACTACTTCCGTCCCTGTGGTGTCTACTAAAGGCAAAGTGTACACAGAAATATTGCAACAGATTAAATACAAAAAAGCACATTGTATTTTTTTGCTATAGCCATAAGTGTATAGTAAAAAGCAATGAAAATAATATGTTTCCCACAGATTGTTTGTCTGCTTTTAAAGGCTGCATGATATTTCAATCAAAACCTGTAAATGAAAAGCAGCAACCTGCCTTTTTACCAAGCTGGTAAATGACCTTGACTGCAGACAAACAAAAATGATGGCATCCTTGTGAATCCTGCACATTCTTCTATCCTGTCTAAGCAGTTGTATTTGTTTACACTACCACAAGACTGCCAGGGGAAAGCAGTTATTTTTGTGGCTTGCTTTGTTGGGATGATTGTTGTTCCAAAGAAGAAAATGTGGAGGTTTGCTCAGAGAGTGATGATAAAGGAGTTTTGTGACTACAAAGGTAACAAGTAGGATGGGGAGGTAGGGGGGAGGAGGGTCTCAAGCTGCCTTACAGGGATGGCAGCCTGTAATTAATTTTGCATGAGTCTTTCACCCATTGCGTGTATGTTTTTGTTCTTTGTGTGAAGTATAACTCTTTAGGAAGGAACTGAAATTTCGACAATGGTAGAGAAAGCTTCAGGTCAGAAGTGTGAGGCTTATCTAAGAACGTTGAAAAAACATTGATATAATAAATTAAATACCTTTCTTAATAGCAATGGTCTTAGCAACAGATCAACTTTGATACCTGAATATATGTTTATCTGTTCTGCTTTACAGATACATCAGAAACACTCCCCGGCACTGGCAACGATGGTGAGAAGTGATACAGTGGCTTGCAAAGTCTAGATTGTGGAGTATAAATACCTTTTAGTTCAACTGACAACAGCGTGGATTAGAGATGTAACTGTGAAGCCATCTACAAGATGAGGAAAAGGACAAGGATGCTGCATATTATTTTCTACCTGACCCTTGTAGAGTAGCATCAGAACAAATTACTAAGAGAGGCTTAACAAGCTGAAAAAGGAAGCTGTGTTTGTTCTTGGAACTCCTATAGGATGTCTCGAGATGATATTACTAAGACAGATTCTGGATCATATCAAGAACCTTATGGAAAATACCTCAACATCTTCTTCACAAAACTGTCAAAGTCAAAGAGTGTTTTTAATCTGAGGTTTCTCCAGATCAGCTGTAAGACAGGCCGCTACATCCTTCCAATTGCTGCATCTACAGCAACTCATTGAAAAATCTTTGGTATAATCTACAACAATTGGAATACCATATACCTAACAACTGACACCCTTATGGTGGCTGCATCATGGTGTGGGGTACCTTAAAGGAAAACTGTGGTAGAGCTTCCCTAGAAGAAAGCCTGCTGAAGGCTTACCTTGCACTAGGACAGGCACCATATTCAGAAAGCCTCAGTATAATAAAGAATATCTAGATCTAAGGATATCCATGTTTTTAATGGGCCAGTCAAAGCAGTTCCCTAACCTAAATACTCTGCAGCAAGATTTGAGTGGTGTTATTCAGACGATTTTGGTCCTGCCTTAGCAATCTTTTGTGAAGAAAATATGCAGAAATGTGTCTATGTTTACAAAGCTAGACATATCCCACAGGACCTTAAAATGTAAATGTAGCTAAATGTGTTTCTACCAAATACAAATTCAGGCAGGGGCTGCCTGTCTGAAATACTCCTTGTTTCTAAATGTTTTTGCGAATTAACCAGCCTCTGAGTCCTTTACATAACAACAGTAATAATGTAGGATCTAAATAACCCACAGATGTGCTGTAGTTACACTCAGGTTACTTCTGAAGGCAACTGGTTCCACTAGATTTCATTTAGAGTAATTGTATCCGAGTTAATTTATTCAATACAAATGGGTGACTGATTGTTTAGGTTTTATTTGTAAATAATATGAAATATCAGCTATCATTTTTTTGTCTAATTCATAATTATATCTTACTTTATGTTGGTCTATCACAAAAAATCCAGATAATGCACTTTTAAGGTATTACTGAAGTGAAAACACTAAACAATATTTTTTTTTCTTCAGCTTATATGCATTTGCTAATTCATGGCACATCACAGTTTTTATCCGCATTCAGAATGCAAATGAGATGATAGCAGCTATCATAAATTAGTTAAATGATAAAGTTTATATTCTTGTAAAGGAAAATGACTACCTTTAGATAATGAAATGTTCATATTCAACTTAGATAGATGCATGATTAGAGTACGTTGAAGAGGACATGCTGCTTAGATTTGTTGCAGATTTCCATTGCTCATAACCTTTTCTTCCCCTTTTCTCTTCACTTAGATGAGATGAAAACTGTTGAGAGCTCAGAAGAACCTCTTTTAAATAAACCCGAAGACCCAAAGCCCAAAGGTAAGGGCACGGAGGAAACATTAACAACCTCTCACGGGCTCACTCTCATCTCACACACATCTCTATTTTTGAGGTATCCTATTAGTGCCCACTGCTGCTGAATTAAAAGTACCTTTATTCAGAGAATCCTCAGCTTTGTGCAGTAAATTGTTGCCCAGGTTTATCCTCCCTGCATCAGTTTTCCCCTTGTCTATCTCCATCTGGCTTGCTCTGTTGAGGCAGGCAGTTTGTATGTGCTCCTCCAGGGCCAAATGCATTTGTAACTCCACTCAACCCATTTCAGGTCTGCAGTGTTAACCCTGATATTTCAGCACACAAGTGTTGGCACGCCTTTGGAGATTGAGTGTGATAAATTACCTGAAAACTCGACCATTGGATGTTTAATAAATCAACTGTAAAATGTATATTATTTTAACATGGAGCAACTTCAGACTGCAGTGGCAGTAATCATGCCAATAAATCATGTTTGATAAGGATACTATGCTCCTGTTCCTCTCAGATTTCTATTAGGGTTTCAGTGTATTAGGCTGGCATGTCATTTGTATATTGACACATTCTAAAGGAGTTTTGCATTTCTGTTTCCACATTTTTTTTCCCTTATTCAGTAAGGTTGTTAAGCCAGAAATAGAGACTTTGGCACTGCAACGTGAAGTTTCCGGCTAGAAAAAAAGAAACTTAAGCATCTGCTATAAACAGATTGTTGGTTTGAATAAATAGGGCAGAGGAGCAACATATGAAATAAGTTGGCAGAGATACTCTGGACGGTGTAGAGAAAAGAAAGCGTTAACAATGCCAGATAAAGCGCCAGGGAAGAAAAAGGTTGTTGTCTAACAAGCTTCAGAATCAGTTTAAGATGCTGCTTTAGGAATGTGCACAGAGTATACTGTGCTTTTAAATTAGCTAGAGCAAAGCTTAAGAGGACGAGGCTTTCCACTTGTCTTAGTATAAGTAACGGATTAGTTTAGCTTCACAAAAGGTGGACAAGCTGGAAAACAGACCAACCTCATGGTTTAAAAAAAATCTCTTCTTACTGAATTTAAAGATTCAGTTTTACAGAATATTTTAGTGCTGTCAATAAGTATTTTGTTGAATGATAATGACATTAATGTAATTAAATAAGTATTCTTTTTTAGCACTTATATACTAAACAGAATCTTATGGACTTATTTCAACAAGTGCAAAAAAATTAATTCAAGACGTGTTCTAGTGACAAATCCTGCTTCTGCTTCATGAAGAATTACCATGTTGGTAATTACACACATCGACATTCATATTTTATTTGAGCATTAAACAAACAAAAAAAAAGGTTAATGCCTACATTTTTATGTTTACATAGGTTTTACACTGTATAAAATATCTAATCAGTGCTAAGTTCTTATAACCAGTGTTGAAGTAGATTGAAGTAGTAATATAAATGGAAGTTTTAATATAAATTTCTAGTTCTTATCAAAGTAAGCACATTGAATAACCTCAAATTAATAATCTTGTTAGAACAACAATCATTTTATCTTCCCACGCACCAGTTTCGCAAACATCGTCCCTATCGGATAGCTAATTTCATCTTCCAGAGGTTTAGAAAACAGTCTTGTTTAAATGCTGGTACCGCTGTCAGTGTTCCATTAGCTTCGGCAGACCAAAAATTTTTGCTGACATGTATACAAAAAAGAAAATAAAACATCATATATGCCTTTTTGTCTGGATTATGCAATAGAAGGTTGCAAATTTCATAGAGTTCTAGTCTAGTGTTTGTTGAGGTTTTATCAGTAATAAGCAGGGATCTGCTCAAATCATCACATCCAACCAATCAGTGTTCATTTCACATATATGACATACATTCAAACAGATAAAATACAAAACTTGAATGTTATACTTATAAAAAGACATTTTATCCAAAACAGAATGCAAGGCCTTGACCTTTTATCTACATCTGGTACAAAATGAAGTGGCAGTTTTTAAGAGGGATCTTAGTACAGTACATTTCTTTAAATGCTAGTATGTTACAAATGAGAATTGTATTCAGTTACCTTTAATTAGTAAAAACCAAAGTGTCTGACAGTATTTTTTTTTATTCCATCTTTACTCTCTCGCTCTAGAAACTATTAAGAACAACGAATGACCTGCTGAGAGGAGAACAATCAACCTCATCTGACAGCCAGAAAACTGTGCAAAGGCCAACCCCACTGGTGTCAGCCTGGCCCATGTCAGAATGGGCTCTGACATTGGCCCAGGAAAACCAGTTACTTCCCATGATGCTCACATTCCCTACTTTAATTAGCTTCCCATCTCCTCTTTCTTTCCTAAAGTATGTATGCACTGTATGTAAATGTATGTACAAAACCTTGCTATGGGACTTGAACATATCAACCAGAAAAGATGAGCCATACCTCACTGTGTGTTAGTCATCCATCATTTTGCCAGCAGGGTGCGAAGAGACGAACCAGGTTCAAGTCTTCATTTGCTAAAAGCCACTGTGAGAGCTCGGTCAAGCTGTCAGAGGACAGCAGACCCGCTCCTACTGTACATGTTGACACCCCTGACTGGATGAGGCTTGACATCAACCTTTTTGTTCCTTTGATTCCAACACGGCAATATACAGGTTAATATTCTGCATTTATGGGGCTTTTAGAGTGCACTACACTAACACCTGCTCTGTCTCATCACATGCTGGGGAAGCGCCAAGTCAAATCAGCCAATAGCTGTAAGGCAATGTGCCATTCCCAGTCAACTCATCTGCTAACATCCCAGATCAGGAACACAAACCAGGATGTGTGTGTCTCTTGACAAATTGACAAGGTCTTTTTTTTTCTCTCTCTCTGCTTTCTTCACCTTTTCCAGTGCATGCCAGAAAATTGCTTTGAGTTTCTCAAACATAAACAGGAACTAGTCCTCTTCGCTTTTGCGCGTCTTCTTTCCAGATTGTTTATTATTGTATGGAAGGAATCTGCCTTATTTCATATCAGAAAAAAAAAGGTGTCAGACTTTAGGAACTGGGCCAAGTATGATTTATTTCTCTTGTGTTTTGCTTGCAGATGATTTGTATTTTTAATTACATCTCATGATGGCTATTACCTGTTGTTAATCATTTATTGTTTTGTTCTCTTGGGTTAAACTTAAAATGGTTTTACTTTCTTTTAATAGTTGGATAAGGATTGATTATTATTTTTGGTGATGCTATACTAAAGAGGAGACGAATTACAGCTCTATGAAATGAAATGATGCCTTCATACTTTGATGTTTGCTTTGCTAAACTATAACAGAAACGACTAATAAAGTTTAAACGCAAAGCCCGTCTGATTCTATGGTTATTGTGTGATTTACTTTTATCATGATCTATTGTATACATGTTTGGCCATCTTGTTTAGATCAAACAACAGAAGCATGCAACTTACAATGTGACTGACTGTGAAGTACCAAACTGCTGTAACAAGGGACTGGCAATTAACATATAGAGAAGAAGGGAAAAGAGAAAATCACACAAGACAGCTTAATGGTGAAATCAATGGCTTTATTATTAAAAAAACACAAATTGAATATTTATCATGTCTCTTAATGTGGGCATGAAATTGGCACCCCAACTGCACACCGATTCTGGGTAACTTTTGTGATTGGCAGGTAAATCTATCAATTTACAGTACCTGCCATGTAGGCGGGTAGCCAATAAAACAGCAGACGACACTGAGTGTTGTGCAATCACATAGCCTGTTGTTTTGTTTGGAAAGCCCCACTCTTTTTGGATTTGTTCAAACAAAATGTGGAAAAATATGGGTGGCGTGAAGAGCCTGCAGGCAGTAACCGATCAAAAGAAAAATGAGGAGGAGAGCAATTCAAAAGAGATTTAAAAAAGACGTTTTAATACGGAATGGGAAGGAATGGCAAGGCTTTTGAGACTGGCTGGTGTCACAACAGAGGAAATGCACAGTATGTGTGGGTCAGAGAAAGCGAGATCAGATTAGACCTCATAGAAAATCCAGATGCTTCAGTAGTGGGCACTGCAAAAACAATCTAGAAATAAGTAAAGAAATTTAAATCCTTAAATTAAGTGTGTATTTACCCTTAATTTGAATAGGTAAATGACATGATTTGGCAATGGGATTAGTATTTTTACTCTAAAAATAAGATAAAATAATATGCACTCAAAATGAGACAATGCAATTGTTTATTTTTCTTATTTTAAATGTAAATTGTCTTGTTCCATTGGCAAAGTATCTCACTTACCTCAAGTCAAGAAAGAAATCCCTTAATTTAAGTAAAAAAAATTCATATTTAGATTTAAGTTTTTTGCAGTGGAGGAAGCAGAGGTAAGTGTCCACTATTCCTCTTTAGAGGAACTCAGAATCTTGTATGCTTGTATTTTATGCTCTGTGAAAGGGTTTTTCAACCATTGTCTGACCTCGACATTACAGCAAAATATGGTTTGGATTCGGTTGATCTCACTAATGTTGTTATGATTGTTACTGTTATCTAAATTTTATTCAATCAAAATATTAGACTTGTCTGGAAAATAAACTAATATGTACGAATTAAAGAATACCATTTATGTAAACTGAAAATCTTTAAAAGAAAGGAAAACAGAGTTGAACCTGGGTCCAAACAGTGAGAAAGAGACGGTTATACAGTTAATTAGATTTGAAGCTGACTGCTAGCTAAATAAATGAGACCATTACTGAGAAGATTGGCTGTTTGTATTCCTGTCATTTTCTATATGAAATGTAAGTCAAACCAGGTCAGATACATCTGTCATGATGAAGGTCGAGTTATAAATGAGATTAACTTGGTTAATAACCCGACAGCACTTTAATGTGATTTCTGTACAAGTTCAAGAACTAAAGCATTTTCTGAGTCGCTCACCTTTATTTTAGGCGTAAAAAAGTTTGTCTGGTGGCCAAAAAAATTTGCTTCATGCCCTGCTCTTAATAACAGAACAAATCACATCAGCAAAATAGTTTCTAGGAGTTTTTTATCTGAATAAACCAATACACATTTATCTGCTTATTCTCCTCGTCCAGGCAAAAAAAAAAAAAATCCATTAAAGAGCAAATTAAAATTATGCTATGTCTTTGCCTTGGTTGTGGGAAGAATCTGTGGTCTGATTCTGAATTTCAGGTTGCATGACCAGCAAAGATCTCACTGTTGCAGAAGACCTGCTCCTCAGTCTGTCACAGCCACTCCAAGGACCTCAGACTCACAGGCACACAGCAACACAGGGACTTTATAGAATCTTAAGTTGTATCACTCGCAGTCACTTTGAGCCTGTAAGGCAACTTCTGGATGCAACAGCTCAGCGCAATTTCTTCATCGGCTCAACAGGAGAGAGGGTCAGAGCAACAGCTTGGTGGCCTGTTCAAGGATTATAAAAACTAAAGGTGTGTACATTTCCATGTGTCACACACAGTACACGTAAAACAATAATCTGGCTATAAATGTACTGCTGATCTCTGTATTCTGATATTTTTGTTTATTTTCGTAAATTTCTTTATACATTATGTCACGCAAAGAGTTGTGGAATTCCTTGTAGCTCTGTTGCACCACTGAGGGACCTCAAAAGCTCATTGTGCTCAGGAGCTATGACCTGAAGCACATAGGCTCCCTTTCGTATTTCCATACTTGTTGACAACACTATTTGAACAGAACTTATGGCGAATCTTGGGGCACATCTGCTTTGGCCGGAAAGTCCTTGCTAATAAGACCATGTTGAAAAAAACAAATAGCACAAAGCTACAGGAGCCAAAACAAAGCTAGTAAAGTATATGTAAGTAATGCACAGAACAGTAACACTGATGTAGAAGTTGATAAGGAAAGAAAAGCAGGATTTAATAAAGAACACAAGACAGAGATCGTTTTTTGTGGCTCATGGACAGATGACAATACGAATGCCACAGATGAGCTAAATGTGTTGCTGTAAAATCCATAATTAATGTATTAGCTTCTCAAAGACAAGTGCAAATCTATAGGTCTCCTGTTTGTTTGTGTCAGTGCAAGCATTTTAAGGGAGAAGTGACGTCTACATTGGCTTTCCTGTGCAAACATGAAGGTTTGTATCTAGTTTTTTGCAGATTGGTTTCGCCACTGCTTTGCTTAGATTGGACCCACATCAGGCCAAGAAGTCGT
Organism: Cyprinodon variegatus; assembly: GCF_000732505.1. NCBI lineage: Eukaryota > Metazoa > Chordata > Actinopteri > Cyprinodontiformes > Cyprinodontidae > Cyprinodon > Cyprinodon variegatus. Next base: position 1,010,459 of record NW_015150543.1, read on the forward strand.
TGTGGAATGTTTCCAACCTTGGCTTTGACTGTATGTGGTCCTAATCAGCTATACTATAAATATAAATACATATAAGTCTGGTTTACATTTTTAGTTGAGTTATGAATTGAATTACAAAAGAGATCACTGCTAAAACCTTTCGCCAGAACAAAAGAAAAAAATTCTGAATTCCAAGGCTTCCTTAAACTGAATGAAAATAAACACTTAAGTGATTGCCTTTTTATTTTTATCCACACATTTCCTGTAGAAATGAGATTTGGCCTGTGTGATAGCTATTCCAAAACAGTGACTTTTTTCTGCTTTTCTGAACTTAAGGTCATTTTCCAGCTAGAGAATCAAATTTTGACCAAGCTGCTGCAATACCAGCTAATGTTCTCTCTTCGTGATTCCATCTACTGTATGAAGGGTACCATTCCATCCTGCTGCAAACATCCCCACAAATCCCTCTAAAAGCAGTCTTACGATCATCCCTCTTTTGCTTTAAATTTTTCACATCCAAATGGCATACTTTAATTTTAGTTTCATCTAAACACAGAACACGTCTTCTAAAATTAAAGCCTTTTTGCTCAACTAGGCAACATCTAATCTGTTTTTTTTTATCTTTTACTTGGAACAATGTTTTATTTTCAATCAACCAAGCAACACATGCTGGTATAGGACTTGTATAACTGTGGATATCAAAACACTCTTACCAACTTTTTTTACAAGGTTTTTTGCATAGATCTGTTCTCCAAAACCTATTCATCACTAAGACAGATACCACTTATCTTTCCTGAACATATGAGTGTGGAAATTTTAGGTATCTAGAAATATTACCAAAAGATGGACTTCTTCTGGGTCTCTGCAATGTTCATTCAGATATCTGGACATAATTAAGAAAAATACTTAAAATACATTCTGCTCTGTACAGTTGTAAACATCAGCTGAGCTGTCCTAAAATTGCTAAAAGACACACCAGTCTTAGCATATGTAAACCTTTGATTTTTGAAGAAAGTAATGGAATAAAAACTTTAAAATGTATTCTTATGTTGGCATTTATAAAATATAAATTTTTTTCTTTGTCTATTTGTAGCTGATCTGAACATAAACAGGTGTCATATCATTTAATTTCAGACAATAAAGAAAAAGGCTGTGCTTTTATACATTGTGTAAATATCTGTTTGCAACTGTATAAAGAAGCACATATAGTAACTCGACTGGCTGCTCAGCTGAAATGATCTGAAATGCTTTGAACTACTGTTACCTTTTTGTGCGGCAACAAATAGAGTATGCCTATGTGAAGCCAAGCTATCAGGAAGCAGACCCTCCAGCTTGCCATTTGACAAAGGAGATATTCACCACCCTAAAGGAAAATGAAGCAATATTTTGTGGATGAAGATTGTCTTTTCTGGGGGTAAGTTCAAGGGGCTGGAGACAGTTTAATAAACCACAAAACACTGTATATCTGAATACTGAAAACTGTATGTCTGGACTGCTATTCATATGGTAGATATTTAGGCTGCATTTGAGTTCATAATAATACATGAGAAGGTGATGCTCACGTATGCCAAAAAGGAAACATCCTGTAGGCTTTTCAACAACTCATGATACAAAGCACACTGCTAATCTTTCAATATCATGGTTCAAGACCACCAAAATTAACATCCTTGTTTAGCCAGCCTGAGGTTTGGACCCTTAACTAATACAAAATCTGTCAGGTTAAATCACACATACTGTCTGGAGGTAAAGCTTAGAAATGCAGAAGAATAGTTGATAGATGTCTAATTAATCCAGGTGTGAATTTGATCACTTCATGCAACAGAAATAAGCAACAACATATAACTGCAATGATATACAGAGAAAGTAAATCTTAAAAAAAGAAATCAATTTAAACATTAAATGAGTCTTAGAAATTGGATGAAAAGTCAGTAAAAAGGAATGGATTTTCTTTACCGCAAGGACTAAATGGTTATTATTAGTGAACAACTGCCTAAGCAACCAAATGCTGCAGCCACAAAAGCAATGACGTCACACTGAGTGGGAACCTCTTGTCTGACAGGAGCTTAAGAGATGTGTTTTGGTTTTGAACAGCCAATATTTGCTGTTATCTGCAATGAGAAGGAGACATATAGCAATGCATTTCACTCAGGAGGGTAGTGGGCTAAAAAGAAAATTGGAGGACAAGTTTTTGTACTAACCCAATGCATCTGAATCTATCTGAAAGCTCCCAATGCAGTTTCATGTACATATGGTAATAGCAGCTTTTATGTAGGAATTAAAAGGTTTTTCACTTAAGAAAAAACAGTTTAATGCAATTTTCCTTTTACATCGTGGTCAATTCAAAACCTAAATATTCCCACCTCCTCCAGAGGTCAACTCACTACTATCTGGCTCTAAAACAGAAAAAAGGTGGCACTGACTTTAATGTCATTACAATCAGATGACCCAACTAAAGAATTCAGAACAACCAAATAAGCCAGATTCAAAATTAAATATGTAAACACCAATCATTGTTGTCCTGCTGAGAAAATTCCTAGTTTTCATTTCCATTTTTGATGATACAACTGGAAAAAACAAGCAATAACAGCTTTATTTATCTGCCAATGTAGAAGTCAACAAAAGACAAGCTTCGCTCCACTATACCAGCTGTTTGCATTGCATTATCTTGTCGCTTGTCAAGCAGAGGTCTGCAGTGATTTTCCCTAGACTGGTGAGTATTTAAGTTTTAATGAGTACATTTAAATGTTGCATGTAAAAGCAGTGGATTCCCTGAACCTGAGCATTAGGTGGTGTCAGGAGGAAACAAGCTTGGTGCTACGAACCAACTGCTTGGCATGCAAATTATTTCAATGCTAAAATAAAAAAAACCTCCTTTTCTTTTCAAAAACAGCCCCGTGTCCCAGTTTACATCTGATGCTGTTGGAATTTCTGGTTTATATCAGAGTTGCGAGGCTCAAATTGTTGACTCACATCTTTAAAAGCAGCACATCACAGAAGTTGTGTCTGTCCTCACATTAAAGTGAACCATAAATAAGAGTTAGGGTATTTATACATGCCAAGACGCAGTGATTGACATATGAGATATGTTTTTGTCAGTACCTGACAAGTCTTGTCAAGCAGCAGCGGGTTGATGTGATGTGCTCTATTTATTTCCTTCTTGCAAATGAAAGCTTAGTGATGGCTCTCCTTATATAAACACACATTGCCTTGTTCTCTTCTGTTCATTTAACTTTTTCCTCTACTCATTCACTGCTAACCCCACCCGCTGTCTCCAACCTCACTCAGTACAACAACCCGGAGCCTCGCTGGCTGTTAACACAGCAAAAACAAATTGGAGAACAGTAATTCCAGCTAAAGCTTTAAATCCCAACCCCAGATAAGCTGTTTTTATTTGAAGTACAGTGTTTGTCCTTCATCAAAATTCATCACCCCCACAAGAGAAGGCATCAGTATAGGTGAACTAAGTCGAGATAAACACTCTAATTGGGATAAAAATTGACACCATTCATTATGGATGCCTTTCCTCAAAGCCTATGAGGGCCACTGAAATGTTGAAGGGAAATTGACTTGCAGCTCTTGCTGTTTGCTTTGAACAACTGTGTCGATTAAACTCTGCCTGCGCAAGATGTTTATGCAAATATTTATTGTCTGTCTAAAAAAACACAATTGTATAATGCAGAACCCCAGTATGATTTCTGTTGTTACTTCGACAATAAAGTTGATAATGTTCCAAGTCAAATAATAAGGCTAAATCTCTCCTTTTCTGTAGTTAGAATACAGTTACATGTGAAGGCCTCTGGGGTTTGCTTCTAATGCAAAATTACAAAATCCTTGTTCAAAAACAACGTAATAAACTAAATACTTAACACCAGCTACACTGACAGGCTAGGAAAAGATCAAATTAATTCTAAAAGCAGATCCCCTTGGCAAGTTTTGAGGGGGTACTGAGACCTAAAGTTCAGGTGGGCAAATCTTAAGACAGAAAAAGTGATACTTGTACACTTTACAAATTTGACCTGTATAGATTAGTGGTAAAGTTATTTATGGTAGAAAGTTCACCCACAGCAAAGATATGGATTATGATGCCATAATTCTACACTGTGACCCACATGAGCAAAGCAAATCCATGAAAAAAAGCAACTGTAAAACACAATAGTGGCAGAATCATTCTGAGTGCTTTTTTTTCCTTTTAGCAGAGTCGGGAAAGCTGTTCAGAGATCGATAAACCAAAATACAGCCAGGGCCTAAATCTACCTAAATCTTCAAAACATAATTCTTGCTACATTGCTTAATTCCATCCAATCTGACTCACCAAAAATTATTTTGCAAAATACACAAATTGGCTCCAAAAGGATTTAAGTTTCTATATTTTTCTCTTCACAATAATTTCCTACTGTGTCATGAAATAACATAAACCTTGATAAAAACCCTTTAAATACATAAACATGTAAAAAAGCTCTAGAGGTGTGAATACTTTTGCTCAGCACTATTTGCTTCATACAGATCAAAATGGACACTTTTCTTTGCTCTTTTTATATAGCTTATGGTAATGACATGGTGATAATTCTCTAGATATACAGACCGGAATTCAGTTTGCTTCCACTTACAAAACTAAACATTGCTTGCTTCAGTGTAAAATTTAACGTTTCACTAAGTTATGAAACAAAATTGTGTGCTGCAGCCATGCAGCAATAAACATTTGTTTACTGCTTCACAGCCTAAACTGCTGCTAGAAAGCCACCATGAGCCATATAAAATCTTGCATTTAATACCATCTGGTGATAAACCTTAGTTAATTTGGCCCCATTAGTTTTGGACTGTTTTCATTATCCAATAGGTTAAAGCTCTTACAGAGGAAAGCAGTCTTCTATTTAGATTTCTAAATAAATTAATGCAGTTTCTTCATGTGAAAAATGTCCTTTTAGGAAGATGTATAGTAAATAAAACAAGACTTAAATAATGACATTTCTTTTTAGAGCTCCGACAAAGTGCATTTGCCGGAGGATTGAAGAATGTTGCTGCTCTTGTTAACAAATTTACCTCAGAAGTCATTAAAATGTTTCTCAGTCTGTCATTTTCAACATGAAAAAACACCTAGGAAGCCTAATGAAAGAAAATGAAAGGCAACAGCTCTAAAATACACCATAATTAATTTGGACATTAATAAATGCATTAGTCTTATTTAGCTGTAACTTTGTGAGCAGTTTGGTTATGCCAATGTTCTTTCTCATTAAAACTAAATGTCACCTGGATCTTGAGCTTCCTGGGATCCAGGAAATGAGTCAGCAATGCATTTCAAGATAAATGAATAGCACAGAGAGCAGAGCAGGGTTTCTTTTGGAGCCCTGTTGCTTTCACTCCAGCTGTCTAATAGGAATGTATTTAACTGTAAAACCTGCACAGGAAAAATTGGTACAGAAGATGGTGGTCAAACATTCTTATAAAATTTATCTTAAATGTTGATTTCTAGACCCAGAAAGCTAAAACAGCATATTGTGTACAACACAATATTTTGCAACATATGCAAAATATGTATAATATTTCTCAAATCCACAGAGGGTCAAAATCATACATGCCGACTGGAAATATTTACTCCCACCCAAAATTTTCATAACATTATTTAAGCCTCTTTCCCTCTGAAATTAACGGAATGAACCACGTTCTCTTGTTAACATTCACCATTTGGCTCCCTACCCATTTCCAAAAATGCTGTCTGATCCCCCGCTGGCAAGCTGCATGGCCTCCGTCCCCCCACTGTTGCATGCCTGGTGACACCATCAAGCTTGGTTATGGTTGACGATGTCACCAGTGCAACAGAGATCTGGAAAGTAAACAATGGAGATCAAAATGTAAGGAAGCCAGGGAGTACTAAGTGTGCTTTATTGTTTCACCCTTTTATCTGACCGAATCCCTCTAACCAATGCTATGTCATGTTTATCAAATGTAAGCAGAGTTGTTTTGGCTTGTTAGATCAGAAACAACAGGAGAGGTGTGTTGATTTCTGTATGTTGCGCTCAATGATATCACATAAATTAGCGGGTCGACCCGACTCTGAAGTTCCCTCTGTAAGCCAGTCAGAGCGAAGCTGTTTGAATTTTAACCCAGGCCACTTTACTGAGCTGTTTGACCCGGGTCGACATGGATCAGTGAGCTGTATTCCACTGCTACTGAAAGCCAAATGTTAGCTAGTTTTAACAGGTTTCTCCACCAGTGGAAATGGGGTATTAGTGAGTTGCATCCCACAAACTGTAGCGTTTGTAGCCTTTATCAAGCTTCTGGATTAACACTAGCATTATATCTGGCTTCTCATTTAATCTGGTTAGCTTTTTTATTTTTTTTATTTTTTTTATTTTTTATTTTTTTAGTAAAGTTTAGTAAAATTGCAATGTGGTTGAGGTCTGAATCCCACCGGAAGCTTATTGTTAAACTGCTTTATCCATTGCATAGTTAGGTGGCCTAGCATGTCTGGGTTTCTTATCCTGTTGGATCACCCAACTGTTTCCTGGTTTCCACCATCTACGTGAAGTGTCCTCGTAGCCCTTTATTTAATGTGATGTTGAATAATCACAAGGTAATTCTCCAATAATTTCCCCTCCACTGGCAGCAAAAAAGCCCCATAGCCCAATGCTGCCCCTGCCATGCCAACTGGTTCATAGTTTGCTTCTTCAATGTAACATAAAATTCTATTCCAGATGCCTTCTGTTTTTTTTGTTTTTTTTTGTATTTCATCTGCAAATGTAAGTTGATCATGAAGGTGCACTTCTAAAACAGGATGTCTAAAATCAAGAAAATAATTTACATTCTTGAATACACTCTAACTCAATGCTGATGTAAGATTAGCTTTGCTGTGTAATAGCCCTGGAGTTTCTACATCAGGGATTAAAAACAGACTTAAGACATTAGCATTCTTAGATATTGACAGATTTTGTATTTTTAAGTATAGGATGTGTGAGGAAATTAATGGAATGTGTGTGAGGTTTATGGCCCATTAGAGCATCGGTACCAGGCTCCTGCAGGTGGGGATTTCATGGCTGTATACAGTACTGAGAAGGCCTCAGATTTAGGATATGTTTAAAAGAAATTATCCTCCCTCAGTATGGAGCTAGGACTGAAGAGAATCGAGTGGATCTGGTTGATATCAAGGAGGAGCTTCCAGTTTTTTTAATTGTGAATTTACAGTGAGTCCTATCCCATTGTTGGGCTGGTTTTGCAACTTTGGTGATGTAGTTTCATCTCTCCAAAGATCTTTGTATCAAATAAACTAAAAAATCTGCAATGCTAGAATAAATTTCACAATTAAGTAATGATTTCAAAGATACTGTAGTTTTGTACAGATTTTATGGATAAAAAGTAGGTCTCCGTAGTTTACATGATACCACTGAACTTGTTTCCAAATTGGTTTTGTATCTGATTTTTTTTAAAGTATAGCGAATGATTTTCCAGAATTTTTGAAAAGACCCGCCCTCTCCACTTTAATAAAAATAAAAAAGGGCACAAGGCCATTTCTCCTCGTGCACGATCTGACTAAAAGTTGCAGTTTACATCGCTCATCAAATCTTACTTTCCAAAAGAAGATTTATGATTTTTCCACTATGTCCGACTTACCATGGTAAGTGAAAATGGGGACGAGCACGTAGGATGGCCTTACGTAAACATATCACCAGAATGACAAATAGGAGGACTACTTATTTGTATGATATACATGGAGAAAGAACATCCTGCAATATACCTTTAAGTAGCACCACTCCTTACTTGCTGTGCAAACTCTGAACATTTTTAATAATGCTTTTCTGTTTTTAGTTTCAACTAAATCTCTATCATTTCCTACATAAGGATGTGTTTTGTGTTGCATCTCAAACATTGGAAACCACATATTTCTTATCCTGTTTGCTTTCATTATTTCTTCAGTTTTTAATACGAGTCTTAAATGCTGGGTCATTCTTTTTATTCACACAGTTCAAGGTTTAAAAAAAAAAGCCATGTATTTAGTTCAGTTAATCTCGGAATCAACTCTGAAATGTTTTCCTGCTCCTAGCGAAGAAAAAGCATCTTAACAGCTTGCTGCTCCCCAGACAATTTTCAATGTGTATCCAGGATAAAGTGCAATGTTAGTTTAATTTCACACATATCTTTTACTATGTTATTCCGATATGTTTAATTTCTTCATTTTGCTTCATGTCACCCCTCCATAAAGGCCAGCTTTGTGGCTTACTGTTATATCAACAGATTCTCTTACATAAGTTAGGGATTTCTGCAGCTCCTCAATGTTACAATAAGTCTTGATTGCAAGGCATACTGTACCCCTCCTGGATGCTGGTGAAGACTCTCAGTCATCCAGGTCATAGTCATTCCAAAAAAGTTAAAAAACAATCCACTTGAATTTGTTTCCAAGACCCCTCCTATTCAGCCAGGCCAACAATTCCTTTAAACGACACCCCTTTCAGAGACATAGACAGGAATGGGGCATTGCAGGCTAACAAAAGAAGCCAAATGACCCCCATTCCAAAGGGATGGACCCGTTCTTCTGTTTCAGTTTGCATCTTTTCTAAACAAGGCTTTGTTGGGCTGTTGTATAAAGCCTCGAACTCAATGCTATAGCTGTCATTTTTAATTGAAAAAGGTTCCTGGATGGGAAGCGGAACGTCTTCAAACTTGGAAACAAAGTCCAGTGGAGTGTTCTTTCCTCCTGGAAGAGCCTTACACTTTATTAAGAAATTAAATTGAAGAGAGTTTAACTCTATGAAATAGCTTCAGAAATTAATGAAAGCAAAAGGTTTATTTTATTTATTTATTTACGTGTTTATTTGAACAGGGACAGTGCACATTAATAAACATTTCTGTAAATGAGCCATTGTTAGCTAAGTAGCTAATTTTCAACTGTAGTCCCTGGGCAAGGTTTAAAATGCAAACATAATAAAACAACAACATTAAAAATTAGTGCAAACAATAAAATACATAGTTAGTAATCTACAGGTTTAAAAGGCAAAACGTGTTTCGTTGGTGCCTTAGGTATCTATTGGGACAACAACATCTTGTTCTACTCAACAGATCATTTAGAAGTAAATACATTATATTAAAAAGGCATTATCTAAATTAATGTAACACATTTCAGGTTTTTATTGGTAAAGAATGTTGAAATGATATATATAGCCTTACCTATATAGCACTTTATCAAGTCAGGGGAAAACAAAGCACGTTAAACTATATTCAGCCATTTACCAATGGCCTCTATTACCACCATCAGCAGGCAAGTTGGAAGAAGTGTCTAGCCTGAGGACACAATGTGATGGGCAGAATTGAACCAGCAACGAACTGGTTACAGGTTCAACAAAGCTATATATCATTGTTCTTACTCATAATTGTGTGCTACTGCTAGCTTTATTTTATATATATACATTTTTCTATTCTATATTTAACATCTACTTGTCTTCATGGACACAAGAACTTTGTCTGACAACAATAAACAAAATAGGAAAACCATTTTCTCTTAGCAATTCATAAGCAACGCCTTATATATGTTGTAGATATGTTTATGACACAAAGGTGTATTTGCTTCATGATCACTAATTCTCTTCTAACCGTGTCATTTAAGGGTTCTTATCCATCTGGGTTCTGATTTTACAGAACATATTCCCTGCATAATTTGTTATGCCAATTTTCACCAGTGTGGCTGGAACCGTTTGCCTAAAAGTCAGAAATTAGCATCGCCACTCAGTAACTGTGTGAAACAGAAAATTTACTTTGGTGCAGAGAGGCCAACTTACAACACTAATTAGCAAAAATGAGTCACTGTCTTGAAAGCTATTCAAATTAATCCTGGCAGTAGCCTCTGCTTGTGTGAATACCCTCAGAGCTCTAGGCAACTCCTTGGCTTCTGGTGCAAACTGATATGTCCAAATATAAATAAATAAATAAAACTTGCATTGAATTTTTAAAAAAATCATCACAGATTCTTTTCTATCCTATAAAATCTGTTGGGTAAGTGAGCTGTTGATAGCTGACAATGCTGTCATGAATTATTCACCTGTTTACTCTCTTGTAACTTTTAGGCAACTGGTGAGCTTGATTGCCTTTGCATTTCAACTTCTTACCTGTCAGCCCTCTGAGTAGTTGGAGGTCCTTCTGGGCTTCATATAATTTTTTACTGTAGCAACAGATTGAAGAAGATAAGAAATCATGTATGTTTTCAGAGACAGGTTAATTGAGTTTATGAAAAAAGTGAGAGGCATTTTTCTCAATTTCCACAAGCTTCAAAAAGTTAAAATGTTGATTTCCTTATATCATACATACAAGTGGACAAAATTGTTGGTACCCCTTGTTTAATACATTCAAAACCCACTAAGGTCAGAGAAATAACTTGATTATGACAAATACAAAAAATTATTTCTATCAAAGTGATCAAATGAAAGTGAGTAATTGATTTTCAACCATGCTTCAACAGAATCATAAAATAAAACAACTAGTTAAACAATCGCCGTCAAATGTTATGGCGCCCCTGTTAGTTACATTAACTATTTCTACACTGTGCTGCAATATATTTTCTGTCCCTTCAATCATTAGCAGCCAGTGGCATACTAAACCTAGTGGTTCCCAGAAGGTTCTGTTGTTAGAGGCAGTCATTCCATTTCACATTTGTTACATGCCTCCTCAAGATGGGGGTGTGCAATTGCAGTCAGTGACTAAATACATTCAACTGGGACTAACTCGCCTTCAATTTGGAATTACAAAAACAGCTAAATTCAACAGAACTCTATTGTCATTTTTAATTAGTTGAATTAAGTTAGTTTGTTGCTTGTTTGAATGTAATTACTCTATATCATTAAACTTTGTGTAAATTAACTGGATTTACTTAGATTTAAGTTGGACTTTACTTAATACTTTTCACAGAAGTGGTCCTGTTAATCTTAGAAATCTTTTTGTTGTGAATTTGTGATGTTTTAATAACGTAAGCCAACGTGGATTCAATTTGTGTTTTTAAAAATTATCATTTTATAAACTCCAGGTTGTAGTCTGTCTGTGCAAGTTCGCATTCATCCAGGTCATGGCAAATATAAATCAGATTTAAATTGAAGGCAACAACAGCTTTCATTCAGTTTTTCTAAAAATATTTCTCTGTCTCTTTCAGTTTTGTCGACTTAAACTTAAAAAGTTCATCAGCCACAACAGTGCAGATCAAATTCAGCAGAGAGGATGCCACGAATAACAGGTTTTCCCTTCTGGACTGTGCTGTACAGAAAGAGAACAAAGTCTTAACACTGGGGTTTACCAAAATCCTACAAATACTGACCAATATCTGCATTTTGACTCAATTCAACTGAAATACAGACTTTCTGTTATCAGAAGTCTGAGCATCCGGGCTGACAAAATGTCCTTAGTTGCAGGGGAGAAACAAAATCAACACAAAAATGTCAGGATATCACTCGAAGTCATCCAAACTGGGCATTTGTTAATTTTGCCAAAAAACAAGCAGAAAGATCAACATAAAATCCTTGTAAATCCATATTTGTCATGAGTTTCTGAGGATTTTCAAGAGGATTTACAATAAGGCCTGGTGAATACAAAAACTTTCAGGATATACCTATTTTTATGCAAAACCTTGTTGTTGTTGTTTTTTTTTTATGTAGTTATTAAAAGGAGTTAATTTCCCTTTTTGATGTTATAGCTATTCAGTGTATTATACTATTGACTTCACATTCATTTCTCAAGAAAAGTAACAATAAGAAACTGAAATATACACGCATAGTATGACCCATGCTTGAGCACGCACTGTATGTGTATTTATTGATTCACAGATAAGGGTGGATACCACTGTTCCTTCCCACCAGGATTCATTATTTTCTGTTCTGAACTCCTGCTGGTTATGTTAATGTATCCTGAATTTCCATAACAAAATAGGCATCAAGGTAGGCAGAAAAATCACTTGAGCGCAGCATGTAATTTAAATGTGCCATTTTGCCACATCATTCTGCAATGAAGTGTGGATGGTTGCAGACAGGCATTCTTGTCTCAGAGGTGCTGCAGGGTAGGTAGTGGGTAAAGGAAAACAAAATGAGAAGATTTGTTTATGTCTTCTTTCTTTTTAACGCTCATCACCCCTATGCATTGTCCTCTTTATTCCTTGGATCTTTTTTCACAGAAAATTGACTTTTTGCCTCAGTCTTAAAGGGGAATAAAATTATAATGCCAAACTGTGGTGTTGATTTATTCTCATGATCCAGAGTTATGAACATCATTAATAAATGTCATTCATTTAGCATCATTATCAAAAAGCCCAGCCTGCTACAAAAGTGCTAACAGTTCAAACAAGCTGAAGACAACCAATAGCATTTTTTAGGCTTTTCTGTCACACAAAGCCACACTTTCTCTGCAAGATGCAACCCACAAACACCTCACACTGCAACATGCAGGGAAATTTTCCCATTCACTGTTAATTGGCTTATTTATTCCTGTTCATGGCGAGAAATAAAAGACAAAGAGGGGGATTAAACAAACTTTGGCAACAAAGTTGTAGAGCACGTCTGCATGGAGGAGCTGCCTGGAATGTATCAGGCGTTGACATTAATGGAGGGAAGCCTGAGTGTCTGCAGACAGTCCACACCACACGTCTTTCTTGTCACAGAGCTAAACACCTCTTGTCACTGCTGACAACTTTTGCAATTGATTAAGTGACTCTTTCTGACAAGAAGACACAAGGTCACAATTATGATGAATGCCTCGCTGATTCCTTTGATAATAGAGACCGGGGGAGAGTGTTTCTTTTATTAAATTGCAGTCAGCATGCATTAACGTAGCATATTCACATACTTATTTGGGAAAATATATATTTTTTGGAAGGTTTGTTTTGATGAATATCAAATGTGCTGACATTTTTGGTTCTGTTGATTCAATCAGAGGAATACATGGCTGCATCTTAACAGACTGAGTAAATGCATAACTCTACTGATTTCTTTATTTGTTATGTTTATCAATATGAAAATAAAATTTCAAGATTTTTATAAACTTGGGATATAAAACAGAACACCATGTTTTTTTTAATTTAAATGTTATATCCATATTATTGCCAACAAAATAATGAAGATTACTGCTCACACAATAGCACCCACAATACTCTCACATTGAAGAAATAGTGTAGAGGTGGAGAATATAACCTGGTGAAGATTATTTTTGAAATGTCAACAGTAGATAATGATATGAGGAGGTGTGTTCCATACCAGTGTGTGTCAACTGTTCTTTATCAAGTAAAACGTCATCGCATTTGTGTACTCGGGACTTTTACAGCACTTTGCCAACCTGGAGATATTTGTTGTCTTCCATGTAAATTTAATTTGGTGAGCTAAAAATGAGGTCTATGTAAATTAATCTAATCGAATAAAATATGTAAAGCTGGTAGGGAGATCGTAATAAGGAAATTAGAGTGTTCTGTTAGTTTCATTTATCAGTGTTCATCCATGTTCACATTCTGCATGTTGCTAAAGATGTATGTTTTATATACATTAAGACAACACAAAAGGAGAAGATGGGAGGTGATGCTTTATTTATGGCCCTTTACCTACATGTTCCCAAAATCTACAATATGAGACTCCCTTTTTCTTTACATAAAAATCTAACTGAAATGAAAACTCCTGAGATATTCCAATCAAATAAATCTGAGTTTTAGTTTCAAAATAATTTGCTAAAATAAATTAACTCTTTGATGTTGATGTAGTTTAATTACATGCAGCTGATTCTACAGTTGAAGAAGTTTGTTCATCACAGCATTCAATTGTGCATCTACCAGCTCACCGATCTATTAATGCAGCCTGTCAGATATAAGCTGAGGTCCCTCATACTTTCAGCATCTGCACTCCTCCATATCTCCTATCTCCCCAGCTCTTCACGGCTCAATACACACTGCTCTAATATATATGACCGATCCTTTCAGAAGCCAATTCAAAAGCTAACCACCACATTCCGGACTTCTATCAGGCCCTGATAACGTGAGTTTTGACCATCTGTCAGTGCTGAGGCTGCTGGCTATAAACTTCATGCTCTGTCTTTTTATTCATCTGTTTCTTGGAGGAGAGATGCAGTCAGGGCCCGAGAGCCCGGGGCAGCATCAGAGATGAGAGAGAAATCAATTACTGCCTTCGCCTCTGCCTAAAACAAGCCGTGTCGAGGAGCATCTACAAAAAAGAGGACAAAAAGGGGCTTGGTGGCCCCTCAGACCAAAACCCCCCTGGAGATTGGGCAGAGAGCATCCTGTCACAAGCTCTGACACATAGCCATCAATGTCCGCAGTGCAAAATAGGCTCCTGTCACACCACAGAATGGGCCACTTCATGAGCAATCAGTCTGAGATCTGTGATTGATGACCAAAAGTGAAACATGAGGCAAGACAGCAGAAAAATAGCAGAGACAGTTTGGTGAAACCCGTCTGAGTTTGTAAATACAGCAAACTTTATTGAAAGAAGCTAAATAAAAACTTTTATATTTCAGTAGGTTTAAGTTTTGTTTTTTTTTACACTTTGACACAACTTTTAAATTCATTGTACTTTTTGATATTTTTTGTTAGAGACCAAAATAAAAAAAAGAGAAGAATTATCAAATCAACAGAAAAGTATTGTTTTTGTTTCACTAATAACAACCTAAAAAGTCAAGATCACACAATGCATCTTAAGGATAAGTTTAGCCTAAATTGAACTAAAGTTAAGTTATAAAACTAGATCACAAGCTTTGAAAACACCTACAAAAGCATTGTCTTAAACTAGAAGAAGTATTCCACAACTCCAAAATTACCAAGACATGGCCATCCATCTAAACTGACAGGCCAGTCAAGGACATCAATCAAGAATCAGCCGAGAGAGCCATGAAAACCAATTACGAGTTACAGAGATCCACTGCTCAGGTGAGAGAATCTGTCCACAGGACAGCTATTTGTCATGCACTTCACTAATCGGATCTTTACGGTAGAGTGTTGAGGAAAATAAACACCATAGAGATTTTTTTCTTTGCAGTTTGTTACAAGCTACATTTGGCGAAGCAAAATGCGAAACAAGGTTTTAGGTCTGAAGAGTCCAGAACTCTACATCCAGCACATTGTGTGGATAGCTTGTACTTATAAAGCTTTTTGGAAAAATATATATTTGGGTAATTTGGTCCTACTTTTCTATTTTTTATCTACTATCCATATAGATTGTGATAGTAATTCAATTTGCAATATTACAATTGTTTTGATGTGGTTGTTTAATGTTTAATATCCCCTAATGTTCTTTTCTTGCTGTTTTTAAAGACCAGCTGCCCTTTTCAGACTGGCTGTACTAGGTATGCCGGTCATGCCGATAAGTGAATGAAGTCAGTTTTGCAGTAGGGGAATGCTTCAGATCTTCCCTGATTTTGAGGGGACCTCTGAGGCTACAAGGGAACCAGTTCCACAATGCTGTACTCCTAAATTGCCATGAAAAGAAACTCAGGGAAACTACAGGACAATCCAGATGAAGACCTGTAATTTCACAATTAGAGACGCTTGAAAAAATACTAAAGACTGGGATGGTTCTTTGCATTAAACAAGGACAGTAACCTTTAACATATAGCCAGGCCTGACATTCAATTTTATTGTTAGGGAAATAAGTTAGAATGGCCTAGTAAAAAATTCAGTCCAGACTGCAAAATCCTAATGGGAATCTGTTGCAAAACATAAAAATTAATGCGTAGAGCTGCTAACCCCCAACAGAGCATACTATGTGGAAACATTTTGTTTTTATATCTGCAACTTGGTCGATAGATACTTAGAAAGGCTTTCAGCTTCAACTGCAGCAGATATATTAAAGCAGGGAGGAAGCATATTTGTAAAAATCTAAAACAAAATTGCCCTTTATACTACAATTTCTCTAGCTTTCTAAAAGCAATATTTTTGAATAAAATATTGCAACTATCCATCTGTTTCTATTTTATGTTAGTAAAGCAAGAATGGCTCTTTTTTGTAACAATTGTTTCCTGCATGAGCGATAATGACATATATTGTCAAACATGTTAGCAGGGTCTGTCATGTTATTTGTCAGAAAGCAGTTTCTTTGTCATGTGATGTGAAACCTGCCATGTTTTTGAGCTGCAGGTGAGGCAGCAGGAATTAACTGAAGGCTAAAAGCAGGAGAAAATAACTTGAAATCACTAATTATTTCCTGCTAGAAGACTCTAAATGATTTTAGGCTGTCACTATGTATTATAATTGTTTTTCTCCCAAATAGATAATTCTATCAGACATAATAAAATATAACCAGGTGACTATAAATGAAAAAAAAAAAATCTTGATTTAAAGGGGTCATAGAATGATTATATAGGGCATTTGGTGCTGGTCTTTAAGGTCCCTGATTAGGGTGTGTAACCTTTGTTGGGCTGAAAATGGCATATTTGCTGTTCTAAGAGCCCTAATGCAAGCCTGGTTAAAAGCCCTAGAATAAAACGACAGGTTTTCTTCCTTTTATGGTATGATCATGAATATTTAGATGAGCTTTGCGCTGATTGGTTGGTTTACAAAGAGCGAAGCTGCTGAGCAAAGACGCATCATAGCAACAAGCACTCACTCAATGAAACATCAAATTGTTGATATAGTAGGATGACAAGATCTCCTCTTTTTCCTGGGCATGTCCTACTTTTCATACCTAAACAAAAATGTCCAGGGGGAATTTCAAAATCGTTAACAATATTACGGTAGTCGACTACAGTGCAGCACGTAGTCAAAATAAACCGGGACTCGAACCGAGCCATCAGCTCTGGGGCTGGTCTGGGAACCCCGGCAGACGGGGGCAGGGAGCCAGTGGGGGACGGAGCGGCTGAACCCAAGCCGGTGACCGTATGCTTCCCCCCGCCTGCCTTACCTGCCCCCAGTCCCCCTCCTCCGGCTATGGACGGGCGGCTCATGGCTCTCTGTTGAGGTCTGGTCAAGCCAGCGGCCCAGCAGTCGACAGTTCAAACCTGCCCCCCGAGGGTGTGACAAATATACAGGCCAAAACCAAATAAGGCAACACCCCAGAGTTTACATCAACTCTGGGCTTTGTTTGAATTCACCCATTTAATGGTGAAAGTTTAGAAATTGTGACATTTGCAGAGAAAGGAGGTGTCTATAGGGTTTGAACTTCTCTTTATGTCCATTTCACCCACTGAACTATCGTTTTTCATCTACAGTATGACTATGTAAACTCGGTTTTGCATTCTATGACCCCCTTAAAGAGTAAATATCCATATTTCATAATGGCCCAGTAAAAATAAATTGTTTAATTTTTCATAAGAGACAGAAAACTTGTGTCAGAGTCGAGCAAGGCTGCCCTCACAAAAGGCAAGGAACTGAGACAAAAATTAAACCACCTACTGTTTTATTCGTCAACCATTTGATTCAAACCAGCTGGTGTGGCTAAAGACAAAACACAGCATCTGGCAGCGGCAACTGTAGGCCTTTTACTGCTGTGTGCATCTGCCTGTCTTACTTTGTGTCCTCAGAATGGCATGGAAGTGCACGCTTTTGTGGCCCACAGAGAAGAGATGTGTCAGAAATCGTTGTTTCCACCCACGCGCTGAGGACAGGGTACCCATCAGCTTAGCATGATTAAGAGCATGAGAGAAGCTCTGATTTTGGGAAAGCTGGAGCATGAGGCCACTGGAGAGGACCAGAGAGGGGATGAGGAAGGGCCGGGGTAGAGGAGAAGCCCAGCTTGTGACTGCCTCTAATTGGTCTGAGCAGGATTCCATGGCTGACCAGACCCATATGTGGTATGGTTCTAAAGAGAGAGAAGGCCACAAGCAAGGCAGGCCAGCCACAGAGAAAGGAGGTTAGATTCTGGTCACACACCAGTCGCCACAGTCTCTTTGTGTCCTGGGTGGGGGAGCCAGCTGTCACCCCTTGACAGGAGCAAAGGCACTCCACCGTGTGCGCTAACTCGGGCTCAGTGAAAACACAAAACAGAAGCATGACAAAACACTTTCCAAACAACTGCTTTAATCAAAGCTCTCAGTGAGGGAAGGGATGAATGGGCCAGAACATGAAAGACAGAAAGGGGGCCTGATGATGAGAACCGAGGGGGAATGAATGCGCTCCCGTGTTCCCGCTGGATATTTACTGAGTGCCACTGGAAACAATCAGAAGTGATTAAAATGAAGGTGAACCAACAAGGGGAGTGTGGATTCCCCAAGCTACAGCCCCCCCACCCCATACCACTCCTTAGCCCCCCATGCCTGTTAGACAGGGGTGCTAGTGCGTGTCATGCTCAGGGGGTGAATCGATTCACTCCACACCGTCGGCAGCATTAATTAATGATCTGCTCTCTGTATTGCACAGCAACTGCCTGTCACACTATGATTCCTGTCTAACTTCCCCATCCCTAACCTCATCCCTCTCTTCCCTCTTTTTATTTTACAAAGACATAACCACATAAACAGGGGACACACTTAAACATAACCGCTGACACAAACATGGCATGTACCAATAAGAATTATAATATTGAAACATAACACATTTATACGTTCGAGGCAAACATAAATTTTCAGAGCATCATTCATAACCCTTTATTTTTATTTATTTGTTCCCTTTACAACCCAGCAGATGTCTGGAGGGCAGAGCACAATCCGGTTTATGAGAGAAGAGGAAAAAGAGAGTAAGAAAGGAAAGTCAAACCTGTTCTACAGTGTGGCTCATTGCTGCCCCCTACTGTAATAACTAGCCTAAATACATCTAAAGAAGTTGTAACACTGTCAAACACGGACATCTAAAACACAATTGTATAGATTAAGGCTTCAGGTTTGTTTTTTCTGTGCATAAATTTGTCGAACATATTTCTACCACACAGAACATGCTTCTCTGTATAGATCAGTGTTGTTTTTAGGTAAACTGGTATATCTTATTTCCCAGGGTGCTACTCTGCCAGGAGGATCAACAACAAGGTTATTAACAGAACTTCCCAAAAATGTTTTTTATTGGATTTACAAAAGGGGTCTAAATAAATCTAAAATTAGCTTCAGGATTGCCGTCTACAATTTAAAAATACATCTGTTAAAGCGTAATTCCGTCTGGTCACATTATTGTTGCTTCCTTAGTTTTATTGCACCCAACACTGAAATTCTTGACTACTATGAGGATGAAGAACTGTGAAGATACTATGTGCTGTTTCATTAGCTTTCATATAAAGTATGTTTCCTTATTTTCAGTTTCATATACCGGTATTTTTATCTGTGTGTTTGGGTCCATTTAAATTTAATAAAGAAAGTCAGTGTTTTTGTTCAAACTATCATTTCCAATAATATATATTTTTTGCCACCTGCCTTGAAACTACATTTGGTGCCATCTTGATAATCCATATCAGAAATTTAAATTACAAGCTAGGAATGTTTTTTTTTCTTGTTCATATCCTGAAGAATGATAATCAAAAACAGACATACAGTAGTCCACTATGTGCTAATCTGCTGTATTTAAGATGCAAATTGTGGTATACTGAATAAAATTGCTATATGTGCAGGTTATATGACACATAAGTTTTGTATTTTGTTAAAATACAATTGAACTGGATTACTCTATTACTCTGAAAACACAAAATCAGCAGGAACACCTCAGATTGATATAAAACTTTTGTTTGATAGAACAGAGTTTAACTATTCTACAGTAACTACAGTTTCTTTTAAATACAGCCTTGAAACAAAGACCCCAAAACAGTATTGGGCTCTAAGTTTTGGTGTAAGCAGTATTATAAAATGCCCCTCTAAATATGTCTTCAGCTTACATAATAAACACAATTTAACATAAAATTAAACAAATGGTTTTGATGACAAATCAAGATTTTTAAAAGAATGTTTATGGGAACTAGATGATAAGAAGGGGTCAGGATAAGCTCTAATTATTATATTATAAAGCCAAGTACAGTATTTATTTATACAGGTACGATTAACTGCATATAAATATAGCACCTAGAATAGTACCTACACCTGCACTTGGCTGTCTCATGTTTATAAGATCCACTACGGAGCATCTTTGCCCATCAAGCCTCAAACACTGTGCTGATCAGCTGCCTCTGGTGTTCACAGACATTTTTAGCACTTTACTGAAGATATGACATGAGCATGCCTGACTGCACCAGCACAGATTTCCCGACAAACAGGAAGAAGCATGTGCAGCTGGGAAAATAGGTCTCTGCAGCACTGGTTCTCCTCAAGGGTATGTTCTTTCCACTCTTCTATTCTTGATGAACACCAACAGCTGCTTGTCCAGTCACCAGTTTATCAACCTCCTAAAGTTTGTGGATTACCCCATCATCCTTTGGCTCAACTCAGGGGGATGAGTCTGCATGCAGGTTCGAGAGTAATCAACTAGTGACCTGGTGCTCAGCACTCGAAACAGCTGTGATGCTTGTGAACTTTAGAAAGAACAGTCCCAATCTCCACCATCATCCTATGTGACTCTCTAGCTGCTACCGGGGTACTCTTTCCTCTTCCTGGATCCCATCATCACTTAGTAACTTAAATGAGAAGACACAGCAGAGTATCTACTTCCTGAGGTAATTGAAGTTCAGCCTGCGAAAGACAGGGATGGTGGACTTCTATTCTGTTATAATTGAGTCCATTCTCTCTTCCTCCATCACCATCTGACAAGCTGTTGCTATCACCAGGGACAAGAAGAGACCGCAAAGTACAATTATTTCTGCAATCTTTTTGTTTTTCTTCAGGAACTGTACACATCCAGAACCAAGAGGCAAACTGGAAAGATTGTAGCTGACCGTTCGCACCCTGGACAAAAATCTGTTTTATACTCTCCCGTATGGCAGGAGACTTTGGTCCATCAGGGCCAGAACATCCCACCACGAAACCCCTCTACTCTACTCATTAGTAAAGCTTTTATGGGTTCTTGTAATCTTATATTTCTAAAAGTTATTTATAATATATTATAAAGGGCAGTGTCACATACCAGGCCCTTTAAAAAAACACCAAAAGCCACATACTGGACAATATCATTCTAGTCATGTAGTCTCGTAATGGAAAATACTGAAAAAGCTTCAGTTAAATAACAAATGGTCCAAAAACAGAGTGTATGATGCAGAAATAATATATAAAAATCCAACATGTCTCATGCATTAATCGGAAAGCCTGTCACTCACATTGATAATTATAAGAACCCATGTTACTGTATATCTCATAACGATGAGATATGTACGTGTATCTCATTGAACTGATTTAAGTGATCTGATGTCATGAGACACTTTATTCTTTAGTTATGAGACAAACATACTATGTCAAATAATTTTAAGGTACAAAATTTTATGTCTGGTGCTATACTTTTATTTCAAAATCATAAATAAATGAAGAATATTTATCAAAATATTGATCAGGGCATCTCCTAACCTTTGCTTTTTTCCTTCACAGTGGCAGAAAGGATCTTCCATAGCTTTGGTTATTTATACTGGCAAATAAATTCAGAAATTTTCAAACTATGACTTGAGCTGCTTAATTAAGTATGGAGCAGCTTTATCATATTATATTCAGTCCCACTCTCTCTGACATGTTTGGTTAGAAGAGGAGTAAGAAGAATAGAAGTGACTGTGGGGAGTCTCCAGGGGGCTGAAAGAGACAGTAAACTAAACCATGAGAAAAATCAGATCACCTTGAATTTGCATAAACAGCCTTCAAACCGCTGCACAGAGGGTATAAGTGTTAGCCATCTAAGCCTGAATATCTTCCCAGCCCTGGATTAGTATTGAGTTCACTCAGGTCATTTAACACTTAAGACAGTCTCTGGGGAACTTATTCATGTTGGACAAATTGTTTTGCCTTTACGGCAGCTCTGCGCCGCGCCGGGGTGTTAGTGAAGTTCTAAGAAGTAATTTGCCGCCTGCAGTGCGGGACACTTTGCACCCTGTTCCTTCTGTTCAGATGGCCGTGCTATATCAAAACACAAAAATGGCAGCAGGAGCAACACCCGTGCCAATTACATGAAAACCGTCAGAGGCTGGGTTAAGGTTCCAGTGACGGGCTCGAGACGGCGTGGAATAATGAGCGAATGCTTTTCTGTTTTCTCCTTTTCACTTTAAGCCAAACAGACATCTCTGAGCACGCATGAAAAGTGGAACACAGATCTTAATGATCCTGTGAAATATAAAAACTTTGCAGAAGTGGACATACCTTGTCAAGTTGTCAAAGAAACCAGAAACTTATTGGGAAAAATTGCCTGTGTATCTTGGCCAACAAAAGCAATTTCCCCGACTTTACGTCAGTTAAATCTGGCATTGTGACACTGCAGAGAGCATAGAAAATGCATCTCAGCTGCATCCTGCCAAGAGTGAATCGCTGGGTGCAAACATGCTTCCTGTTTTACACAAAATATAGATCTGTATAGGGTGCCTTTCTGTGTAGAGGACCATTGTTTACTCCCAAATATTCTTAAAACCGAATTGCTTCAGGTGAGCTCACAATACTTCTGATCCAAAGAAGTGATCATTATCTCTGCAGAAAAACATTTGGAACAAAATGCATCCCCAACTGACTACAGCATGACTGTAAAATAGATTTGTTGCTAACTAATTATGCATTTCCCATGCAATTTATAACACAGCTATGCCTCCAGTAACACTTAACTTCTGGAGCTTGATTAATGGCACCGTGCTGGAAGCTGGGAGCCCAGAAATAGTAGGTGTGGGGAAGGAGACTCACATTGCCAGCATCAGCACTCTGGATCAGCTCCTTCTGTCATCCGTTCTCCTCCACTTCCCATAAAAGTAAAATGCGGCAGGTTTGGAAAACAGCCTTGTCCAGTTTGTCAGGGATGGGGACTTGTCGTAAATATCATGTTTGTCGAGCCCCAAAGGACAAAGCTGTGGTGATAGCGCTCATCATCGCCATAGCACCTCATCTGCTGGTGCCAGCTACACCGGGTGCAAATGATTGTTCCAGATAGCGATAATTTGTTGCAGTGCAAGGTGATGATCTGCAGCTTCAATGAATGACAACGATGAATCAAATCAGCACTGCTCTTATAGGGTGGTTGATCAATACCATTACTGTCAATTAACTGGTAGCTTTATTCATGGTGATTTCGGTAAGTCACCCTGTGGTTCTATTTGGAAACATAATTTCTAATAATTCACCTGTTCATCAGTGGAAGGAGGTTGTTGCATAAAAGGGCATTGAATCAGGTTGTGTGATGCATTACCCCCACTTTCTATCTCTTATAATTCTATCTTCACTATAAGCAGCTTACTCATCTCCATTGTTAGCATGTGCTGTTATCATTTTGTTTCAATTACAGGCTTATATAAGCAGATTTATCAAAGTTGTTGCTGATTATTTGATTACCCGCATTTCTTCTCCACAGATCAGTTTGTTTTTATCCCACCAAAGCAGGAAGGTTAGGGATGTCATTTAGAAGACTTCACTAAAATTTAAACCAACAACCTTCTTGCTTAGGTGACTTTGCTGCACCAATGGCCTTCTATTATTTTTTTTTAAATATAAGCATGTATTAATTCCCACTCACCCACATCTCGTTCTTACATGCCATTATTGCCCTTAAAACATATTTGTAAACAAAGAAACAGAATATCGGGATCAATTATCTAAGCATCACACGATTAGAAGCTAATAAATTCCATGAGTTTCCTGCACATTCACCTGATAACTCAAAAAGCGAGACCATATCATCACATTTCCCTATTAAGCGTGGACTTCAAAATATGAGGTTTTGCATGAAAGGAAAAAAAAGAGGGACAATTGAGAGTATTCTTCTGCACAATTTACTGATCTAACTCAGCAGCGCTCCAGTGAATTCAGTCCCATCTGAATCAGCATTAACACAGCAATGGCGTGATCATTTGATTCATAATGAAGCGAGACGCTGAAACCCAGCTGCTGCTCGAAGAGTCGTCTTCCTAAATGGAAGATGGTGACATGAGGAGCATATGCAAACAGCCATGCTGTCTGACTGTCAAGCATACTTATCACTTACTAATCTCAGCTTCTTTATACCAAGCAGTCAAAGACATGTTCATTTAGATAACTGAACTGATGCCTGTTTTTTACAAAAACAAGCCTTGAGTACCTTGCATGTTTCTGTGGAATAAGAGCAAAGACTTTCTGTCTAGCCCTGCTCAGACATATATATTTCAAATTCCAGTGCTTTTAATTATTTCTCTAACAGAAGACCATGATCACTCTCATCTGGGCGACGGGCTGTACAGCACTAACCCCTTTTGTTCGCACATAATCAGAAATATTTCAGCTCTCATAAAATTTCAATGCCACTAGTTCAAATAAAGAGAGCTGCCTTGTCAAGGTGGTAGTTGGCACATTTCTCATTTAATTTCATGATTAAAGGAACTAAATAAAACAGACCAGAAAGGGAATTTGCTAAGCTGAAACAGAATTTGCACAGTTTCACAGAAACGATCTGTTGGTGTCAATTTTTATAGTAACAAAACAGTAGCCTCTAAAAATGAAAAACTACGTTTTTTATTCACAAAATAGGTCTTTTTTTAACCCTAATTTTCCTTTGTAATATTTAGCATATATATATGTAAATGATCTTACAATATATAGTCTGAGCAGAACTCAACATACAGAATGGTTTTATGTATACAATACATAAATGTTATGTGGATTTTGAGGCTTCTGGTATAGTTCGCTGAATAAGTGTGCACCACACAACTTCAGGGATTTTTAAAAACAAGAATTGCAAATGTCAGCTTATCGCAGGTTATCTAATCTACCAATCAAAACTCTAGTACCGTACTCATTTCCATTTTTAACTGAAATAAAAGGAAGTTTTGTACAGTTAAACTAATGCTCACAAATTATGAACACAACATGTACACATATAGCAATATATTTGGTTAATATTTTTTCTCACAAGTGGCTGAGAAATAACTTTGTGTTTGTTAATGAGCTTCTGCCATAATCCTTGGTGAACTTGTGACCACTCTTATCTATATAGGTTCATTTAAACTAGTTAATAGCCTGACTTTTAAGCGCAGCGTATAATTTGTTCAATGGCGTTAAAATAGCAACCATTCCAAAAACTTATTAATACTTTATTTATTCAAATCTATTTTTGATGTGTGCTTGTTTGAGATTCTTTTTTAACTAATTAAAATCACATGTTGTATTATTCATTGATTAATTAGGGAAAAAAAGAATATAACAGTATCATATTTAAAAAACTGCAAACATCCCATGGTTATTAATAAAATTAATAAGCATGAGTGCATGTAAATTCCTGAGCTTGTCTGTACAATCTTTAAAAAAAAGCAAAGACTTACATTTAAAAACCATCACTGCTCAAATATGTAAATATGTAGCAACCCCCAATGGTGAATAATTTAGTTTACCAGATTGACAAAAAATTTACAATGAACTTTGTGCATCACATTCAATATTTGATTTTTTTTGCCAACGCAAATGCACTTCTTCATTTCATTTGCATAAACCAGCTTAATTAGTGGTATGCTGGTTCTTGCCTCTTACGAATGTGTTGGGTACAGTCACAATCAACAGATGGTGAGTATTGCCCACCACCCCAGGGCAACAGTAAAACTGAGCTTGTGAAATCTGTCACAATCCATGGTGGTAAATGTCTCACGGTTCCTGCAAATGCTAATGGAGCTCATGTGAAGTCCAAAATTGAGCAGGGACTGAACAGGGTGAAGATGAAGTCCAATTTAAAACAGACACCAACAATCTCTTCCTCCCGGGAAGAGTTCTTTTTTTCTGGCCTGCATACAGAAACTCACACACAAATAAACAAGAATCTAGTAGCATGTAGAATTGCATTGTGTCTGTCCCCTAAGAGTTGCCCTTCCAAATGCATTCCATCACAGGCCTCGGTAACACCTGCCATTGCTGGCAAAAAAAAATAGCCCTCATGGATATGATGTTAATTATGTTGTACTGCTATTGAGCAAAATGAATTTAAACAAGAACAGGGGTACATTTTAAGATATACATTGTATGTTTAATGACCTTCAATCTAGGAGAACAGAACTTGAAAATTGGCTTTGAAAGCATTTTTAGGACAACTACGATGTAGTTTACTGCATTTACTGAACAAGTCGGAAAACAACTACTGTATAACATACTGTACTCAACAACTTTGTTTAATGTAATGTATAGAAAATACTTTAAATGTGCAGAATTCAAAAAATATCCACACTTGTAAGATTCCAAACATCACAAGCATTAATATATTTCACTTGAATTACATGTTGCAGAGGAACTTTAATTAGTATGCATTTTTGAAGTGTTAGAAAAAGGATATCTTACTTTTTCCTCACAATTAAAAACTTACATATTCGTGTTTTTTTTGTTTTGTTTTTTTGGTTTTTACCAGAGAAAGGTTTTAGTCATATTCAACAAAGATTATACCAGTGTTTGTCATTTAAACAACGTTAATTAATGCTTGCAAAGGAAGAACAGGTGCAGTTTTTTTTTTTGCTAATGTTCTGTCCTTTCTGGTCAGTCCAAGAATTGCACCAATTAACACTTAAACAGCTGGAAGGGGTTTACATGTAACAGACAGTTTACAGACAGTCTGGAACAACCAGAGCGATGTTGAAAAATCTTGAACCTACTGTAAGGAGTCTGGCTCCCTTTCCAAAACATCTAACAATTTCTCAGATGTCACTAAGATAAGCCTTTAATTCTAGCCTTGTCTAGCAGGTGTGCAGCCAGAATAAATACTTTTGAGCAATTTGGAAAACAAATAAAGCTCACACTAAGGTTTTATAATAGAGCAAATGACAAATAAATGTGGAAGTAAATTTTCCCACCACATTAGGTTATGAAATAACCTCACAAGGTTTGAACCAAGAGACTTCAATTAATTCTGGAGGGGCTGCAGAGATCTACAGCTCCGGCAGCTGAATAGTTTTTTACAATAATTATTAGTCAGCCTTAAATCTGAAGGCCTTTTTGGAGAGCAGGAAGAAAGCCATTGGAATTCCCATTTAAGATTTGCCAAAAGAAATTCAGACAATGCAGTTAGTGTGTATAAGATGATTTGAGTCAAAACTAAACACTATGGCTACCAAAGAAAAGCGGATACAGATAAATACAGTTAAATCCTGATGGATAAGCTTTTTAAAGCCTTGAAAATAGGATTTACAGAGACACCATCCACTCTCACAGCAAAAACTATCTAGAAATAAGTAAAAATGTCTTAAATTTAGTGTATTTACTAATGGTGAGCCGTTATTGGCATTAAAGTGCTGCGTTACCGGCAGACTCTTATCGGACGATAACAAAATATTGGCGTTAATCTATTCTCAAAGTTGGGATGGGAGCTGGGTCTATACTAAGTAAGCTATGATGACTTTCACCTTGATATTTAAGCGGGGATGTATATCTAGGGCGAGAACGAATCTGTCTTCCAACCTGTGTAAGACTACTGTGAAATAACGACATCG
The DNA here is from genome assembly GCF_000732505.1 of Cyprinodon variegatus. NCBI lineage: Eukaryota > Metazoa > Chordata > Actinopteri > Cyprinodontiformes > Cyprinodontidae > Cyprinodon > Cyprinodon variegatus. The sequence goes on from NW_015150543.1 coordinate 1,037,839, forward strand.
ACTGTGACGTGCTGACATGGATGCAGCTATAAAGCTACTGTGTTTGCTTTAGGGAAAATTAATTTTAAGAAGCTTCTCCATGGAAACCTCAACAAGACTAAAGCTGTTTGCACCTTGTGCAATGTGGAATTAGTTTACTACAGGAATTCTTCCAGTCTTACATTGATTTATTTTGTCATTTTGTATACACGAGTGTGAACAAAAAGAAATCTTGTTTAAAACAGCTCTAGACAATTTCATTCTTTAAAGTACAGCCTTGAAAACAGTAATAATTGCATAAAAAATTGTAATATAAACATATGACTGTATATTTACAGTTCTAACCATTTTTTTTTCAGTCTCAAGTACCACCTAAACGCAGAGCATCCCGTAGCCAATTTGGAAGATGCCGGCCGGGCCAGGCACTGATGTAGTGCAGAGGAAGGGTTGCATTTGTGAAACTACAATTGAGTGCTGTTTGAGTGCCTCACATCCTTAGTTCAAGAAAAAAAATACACTTAATTTAAGAAAAAAAATCACTTATTTAGATGAAAAATTTTGCAGTGCTGACTAACAAGCATCTTTGCAGAAGACATGCTACAAATTGGTACCCTAGGTTTAGAAAAAAGGTACAGAAATCCCCCCCCCCCAAAAAAAAAAAAAAAAAAAAAAAAAATGTATTTGCATCAAGAGATGGCTGTCAAGTATTTTCTCAGGGGTAATGGATGCAAATTCTGAAATTGTATTTTTTTCATTTATGAAATAATAAAATTTAGGCACGGTATAAATTCCTTTCTCTTCAACTTCACAACTTTTGTAGGTTTGTCCATCACATAATTTTTCCAACCAAAAAGGCTTTAATTTGGCCACAAAATGTGGACAAATTGCATGATTATTCTTCCTGTTTTTTTTTTTTTTTTTTTTTTTTTTTTTAGTTAATGTGGAGAGGATGAGAGCTAAATGTTTCCAAACTATTAAAAACCCAAAACATAAGATAAATAAATAAAATAATGATCAAAAAACACTTTTAGCAAGGCCTTACTCCTTAATTAGCTTAGAGAGCTTTGACCTGTTCACACACTTCATTAGGGAAGCCAAGGTGTTTCAAGACTATAATGCTAAGCCTCTAAAACAAGCAGCACCTAAAGGCTCATTCTAAAGCCCATCTGAGCTGGCTGAAACAGAAATTGCAATTGCCCTAAAAAAAGGATGAGGCTACAAAAAAAAAAAAAAAAAAGATATAGGGTTATCAGTTCTCTATTCTTCAGTTTGTAATACAGGCTGATAAAGAAATTCTATCTAACAAGACTGTTGGAGGCAAAGCTGATTTTTAGAAGACCAAGAAGTAGTTCTGGATAGAAATGCTTTGAAAAATGCAACTAATTAAAGTACTAGCTGAGTAAAAAAAGATTTTCAGGAAGATTTAGCAGGCTGTGAAGTCCTGGGGATAGTACTACTAATCAACAGGATATGACCTTTGTGGAGAAAGAAAATAAAAGGAAGTTTTACCACATTATTACAAAAAAGGCCAAATTTGTTGGCACTGCTTTAAATATACTTTTAAAAGAGCCTTTCTTATTGCAGCATCATTATCTCACACAAAGAAAATACAGAATATTAAAATGATCGTATATTGACAAACTCTAGCTGTGACTTACCTATTACTTAATAGGATTAACTTTAGTCTTTTGCCAAAATGACATAAGTGAATCTTCTTCTTTAAAAATGTTTAATGTAGCACACTCTCAGTTGTTCAGATTCTTGGGCTTCCCCTGTAGTCAATGATCTTTGGCTTAACTTACAGGATTTTATATGATTTTGATCTAAAGACGACCAGAGACCAAGGTTAAATTAGTCTCCTTTCAAAACAATAAGGATTCATTTT
>NW_015150543.1:1042512-1072785 GCF_000732505.1 Cyprinodon variegatus
TTCAGAAATTCATGGAATCATTAGTAAACATGCTGATTGAGAGAAGTGCTCTGTTAGGAACATGCTTTGTTAAGCTACAATGAGATCTCTGATATAACGTGGAGCTTTATATGTGAGAAGGAAAACAAAAAATTCTATTGTAGATTTAAAAGGAAGTCAATTAAGAGTAGTTAAAAGCCTTTAGCTGCTAAAAGCTTTTAACTACAGTTTGTGGAGTCCATTATCTGAAATAAATTTTATCCTATAAAAATTAAGTGACTGACTATTCATCTTCTTTTTCAAAGACTCTGGTCCAAAGACAATAGCATGTATTTTGTCTGCATACGGGAGCAGAAAGTAACGAGTCATCAAGGTTTTCGTGTCTTCCAGACATGCTTGTTCTCTATATAATTGTTTTTTTTCATCAGGATTTACAGACAGATCTAGCCATTAGGATAAGGATAACAGTGGAAATTAATCCCATGCTGTCTAATAATTCTACCAACTGGGAGCACTTAGTAAAGGGAAGCAAATACAGATACTAGGCCTTTGACTTGCACCAGAGCTGTTTTATTTATTTATTTATTTTTTGTATTTTATATACTCTAATAATCCCAGAGGGAAATTACTTCTCTGCATTTAACCCAGGGCTGCCATTGTGAGGCACCCGGGGAGCAGTGTGGGGTTAAGGGTCTTTGTTCAGGGACCCAGAGCTGCAGTCTGTGGGAGTGGGGGATCGAACTCACAACCTCAAGATTCAAAGCCCGATGCCGCCACTCCCCCATTGTTTTAGTGCAATGATGTGCTCTAAAACCAGATTGAAACTTTTAAAAAAGTTAATAATGGTGTGTTTGGCCACATGCTTGTTTGGCAACTATTAAGAATTTTAGATAAGAAAGGAAGATTATTTATAGGTCTATAATTAACCAAGTTATCTGGGTCAAGAGACGGATTCTTATAATTACAACCACCTTAAAAGCCGGAGGTACATATATCTAAAACGGCGGTGGAATTCGAAGGGAATATCATATCACCTTAAATTACATGGTTCGAACTGGATCTAACATACAAGTTGAAGGCTTAGAAAAAGTTTTGCCAACTCTAAAGGTTCAACTTGATCATAACAGTGTAAACCTGGTACAGATTCTATGGTTACATCAGAAGCTGCCTAAGGTTCCAGAGATAAAACAATCATATTTAGATGGGTGTCAATTATCTTTATTTTTAATAGAATCAATCTTATTTAGAAAGATACCCATAAAATCATTACTACTAAAAGCATTGGGATGGACAGGTCAACAGAGCTATGGCTCTTGGGGAGTTTGGGAACTGTATAAAAAAGAAATCTAGGATTAATCTTTAGTTTTTCATTTTAAAAGGGACTACGTTGTCTAAGACAGTACACTGGGATTTAGTAACCTCATAAAAAAAAAAAAACCCATCAATTTGTGAAAGGAAAAAAATCAAATGGCTTCCTTCTCCAGTATTGTGATACAGAGGAAATAAAAAGTTGGAAAAGATTTCTTAAAATGTATAACTGCATTATCTGATAAACCAAATCCTGTTTTTGTGAGAGGATAACTCTGTCAAAGTAATATTGAAGGTTACTAAAAAGGAGTCAGAGAGGACAGGGCTGTCAGGAAATACTGTTATTCCATCACATGTAGTGCCATGCCATATGTGAGCACAAGGTTGAAAGTATGAAGATGAGAATGTGTGGGACCATTAACAGTTTGGACGAAGTCAATTTAATTTAGGATAGCATTAAAGGCTGCACTTAAGCTATCACCTTCAATGTCAGCATGAATGTTAACCCTTCCACAATGATGAACTCATCAGTATTTAACAGAAAATCAGATAGGAAGCCTGAAAACTTACAATTTCAAAGAGGGAATCCGAGGGTTCAATGTTCCAAAGAGTTGTAATTATTCACTGCACTTGGGGTAATCAGTAATGCACACTGAAAGATGTTGCTGCTACTCCTCCTCGCACAGAATTCTGACCATGTGAAATATATAACTATATATAACCAGAGGGAGTTGCCTCATTTATGCTCACATAATCTTGCTGCAGCAAGGTTTCTGTAAGACAACATACCGGTAAATCAATTTGATCATCACAAAACATGTCATTGATTTGTGAAAAACTTTTACATAAAATACATAAAAGGAGTGCTACAGCATGTCCTTCATCCCTGCTGCCACCAAACTTTACAATGCAACACTACAACCGCAATAACTTGTGCAATGTATAATGTGCAATTACTATTTAATACCCTGTGCAATAATCAGTTTTTTTATATTTGACAGTGCAATAGCTATCTATCTATATATATATATATATACACACAAATATCCATCTATATAAATACCCATGTATTCACCCTGTGCAATAACCCTGTATAATAACTGCTATAAAAAAAAAAACTGTATGCAATTTATATATCCCATCCACCTTCTTCTCTTTTTGGCCATTTGAGCTGATGTAATAAGTACATTTCTCCACTGTGAGATCCATATAGTCAAGCAATCAATCAAATCAATCACATTTAATAGTTTTAACTTTTCCCCAATTTGAGTCATTTTAATTTTAATTGGATTTTTATGATTTACTCCTTTATTCTTTTCTCATTTAGTTGAATTCGGTCATTGGCAAGAAACTGTCTGGTAGAGTAATGAGTGGGTACTGCATCAGGGAAACTCCTTTTGACAGCTGAAGTTTAGGTCAACTTCATTGTTTAGCTACCATGAAAGCATAAAATTGGTTATTTTACCAGTTCATCCCCAATTCTAATAAGTTGCATTCAAGAGATCAGGCTAGCTATCATGCATCATTTAACCTTAACTTTACTCCATAAAGTTATAAAACATTTTTCCATTTTAAAATCTAAAGTGTTTTTTGAAGTAGAGAACAAAAATCATTCAGTTTGGTATATAGACAATTTCCTGAATTACATATTTTATAAAACACCTTAACTGACCGTTTTTTTCTTTTTTATGGCTTAATGAAAGAAGTGGGCTTTAGGCTGCCCTGCAAGGCTTTTAAACCTGGGTTTGAATGGCGACAAAGACATTCTCAAGCACATATCAAAATGCTCATTCGTGAGCCTGGATCGATATTTATTTTTGAATATGTTCATGGTGGAGAATCCTGCTTCACACAAGTAGGTTGAGCCAAACTTACTCAAAATGTGCAGGGTCATCTTTGAGCACACTAGTTCACCGCAGTTCTTCTAGCAGTCCACACTTTCTCTGCTTTGTTTTTCTCATCCTCTTCTTTCCCACCACCAGGCTTACCACAGGTTTGCCTGCTGTGTCTAAAAGTAGCTCGCAGCAGTGACTCAAACTGACAAACCTCATTGGCTAAAGTGTATCATGTGTCGCCTGATCTCAGCGCTCCGGATGGCTTTACCATATTGACAGAAGTGGCGCAAGTGAAGTTAGACACGGTCATTGGACAACATGCGATAATTTATAAATGTTTTAAATCATGTTGGGTTCGGGTTAGCCAGCAGGTGGGTCTGGATCCGGTTGGCTAATCCGTGACCTCTGTCTTAGAGCCTGGAATTTAACTTTGACTTGCAGGCAGCTTTGTAACTAAGGTAGTTGCAGAAAAGCATTGTGCTCCAAGTTTTGAACAGTGACTCAGGGAAATGGCATCTGAGATACAACTTAAACATATTTTAATAAAATGGACAAGCATTTTGAAAATTACAACTTTGAGACCCTTTTCCTGGCTCATTGCAAAACTATCAAATTGGTTAATAGAGAATGTGGATCTTTGCATCAGCTCTGCCCGTTCTGTATGGTAGCAGGAGTTAGATGTGTTTTCCATGTAGTAATTTTGGATTTTTTTTGCTGTAAAATAAATTTAAAAAAAAGTTTAAACCAATGAAAATCAAGTTTCCATAACCGACAAAAACAGTTAAACATCTAAAAAGAAATGTGTGATAAACTTCCTCTTTGTTATGATGTGCAACAGTTACTCAACCATATATCACTGGTGATATACTGTATAGTATGTACTTGAGTGTGTATGTCTAGTTTTGACCATAGTGTGGACAATGGATAATACATTGTATAAAAGATTATTTCTTAAGTTTAATGAAGTTGTATTATTCCAAACTAGTGCACAAAACTGCTAAATGAATCATCAAAACACCCAATAAATTACTTTAATTCTGATAACTCTAAAATAAGGCGACACAAAGTAGATGCCATATGTATGGAGTCTAATGATGCCATTTATAATGAAATACCCCTCCACCCCCAAAAAATAAGATATAAAAAGTTATGCCTTGCCTGCTTTTTTAAGCACTTAATCATATAATTTATAAAGTTGTGAACCTGGCTTTTCACTCAAGAAAGTTCAACACAAATGGTAAAAATGTTAATGTAATATCTAAGAGGGAAAATGACAAAATCGTATTTTTTTTTTCCATCCTGTGAGAGACTTGACTGCTGCAAGGTGAGATTTTATTTTTTTTTACAAATCAAGGCCAGATCTGCATCCTTCATGCTTGAGCAGCAGACAAGAGGACTGATTGGACTGGGTTGCCCCTGCAATTTACTATGTTCAAGGGGTCAGCAAGTCAGGAAAACGAGAAGACTTAAATGGGTCTACTGCATGAAAAATGGATTCAAATCTCAAATTTTAGAAGAGAAGGCAGAATCTTTTCAGACATTGGATTTATTTTAAATCAGTGTATTTACTTGTTAGTAAAAGCTGTTCACTAGACAAATCATGTAATAAAAAAAAAAAAAACATTTCACCAAACACAGAAGTAGGTGCACAACTTTGAAATAACAGTGTACATTATATATACAGCCTTACAAATTTTGTATATATTTTTATCAAGAGGTTGCACCTCAAGTTTGGAACCATCAGGAAGTCTCTCATAATAATTTAGCTGAAGTTTTGACAGCTCTTCATTGCAGAATTTGTAGATAGCCTCTAAACCGGTTGGTTTTCTTTCACCAACAGCTTTCAGGCATTACCCATGAGGTGTTGATACTGTGGAGTTTGGGTTTTGATAATACGATTCTAGAGGCTTGATGTCAAACAGCTTTTATCCATTCAAAATCCAGTTTTGAATTTATTTATAATCATGGAGCCAGCTGTATCCCAGTAACAAACCAATTACAACCTTCAGATTACGGAAAAAAAATTGTTCACAACTCTACATAGCAGAACTGGTCTTCATTTAAAGAGGTTGGTCGAGAATAACAAGGAACCATCAAGGCTTCAACCAGTCAAAGCTAGAAGATGCTACAACACTACAAACAATGCTACAAACCACAGGCCTTCAGGAAAAGTGTTTAATGGTAAGGAATAAAGACTGGGCTATTCTACCAAAAACAAAAGAATGTTTTAGTTTGTCTTTCGAAAAATAACATTTTAGTAATAATGATGATAGGGGTGGCAGGATCATGCTGAGGGTCTCCTTAGCTCTCATTGGTTCTGAGCCATTGTGTGCAAGTGGAAAGAAAGAAGACACCAACAAGCAATGTGACTGTGACTGGCTGGATGTGCTCTCTTCATCCTCTGACATGGGAGTTGGCTCGGAGCTCGTCTGCCTGGCTGTGTTTTTCCTGGTCCGGGCCGCCTTTTTACATCTCTGCTTCTGTCTCCTTGAACCCCAGTCGGCCTCGGCAGATGGCCGCTCACACCAAGTCTGGTTCTGCTCGAGGTTTCTTCCTTATAAAAGAGAGTTTTTTTCCTCTCCACTGTCGCTACAAGCATGTTTAATGTGAGGGATTGCATTCCAGTCAATGAATCGATGCAATCAACTGATTTTCCATAGATAGAAAACTTTGAACCAATTTGACTGTATGATCTGGTGAACTGTAAAGTGCCTTGAGATGACATGCTGTGAATTGGCTCTATATAAATAAATTGAATTGAATGTTTCCTTTAAGCTGTGCTCTTGCTCAATGCTTTATGCAACACATACAATGAAATCCGATATAACATGTAAATAAATTTGTCAAATAAAATTGTATCATTTTGAATCCATATATCATTCGTTTTAAACTTAAAACAAGTAAAAAAAATAAAACCCAACAATGGAAATACGAGAAACAACTCGGCCCAATGTACAATCTGTCGACCAACCCTCCCCGATTTGATAATGTAGTCTGTAACTAGGATAATTAGAATGTTCCAGCAACACAGATTAAGATTTGGATACCCACCATTATATAACCTATCCAACAATGCCAATTCTTTAACACATTGTGTCATATAAAATAAATAGGATTGATGGTGACCTGTACATTCTTTAACCTCACCTCAAATCTCAGAAAGTAAAAAGCATTCAAAGAGATTATCTCCAACTTTATGCATTTCCGGCTTCAAAGCCTAGACTGGGTCTAATGTTTAAAACTCCAATTCATGAGGGCTATTGTCCTGTAACTTTTAGATATCGCTCTGCTTTGAAAAACCAAAGTCAAATATGAGCTCAATAGCAGAGACAGCAAGTATTGAAGTAACTCACAGTTCTGGTAAATCTGTTAATAATACCTTGAATTAATTGATTTTACATTCATCACAACTAATAGCCTCTATCTAAAAAGCCCATTAAGCCTGTTAGAAATACTTGGAACAGATATGCCACAGAATTATTGTTCGAGTTTCCATTTATGCGCATTTTGGAAAAAAAAGTAATGTTGAAATTAAAGGGTGGAGAGGACATGCTTAGATGCAATCACCCACATTTTCCCCATCAAGCACTGTGCTGTGAAGCCGCCGCAGTTTTCCCGACATCGGATGCAGACGGGAGTAAGTCTAACAAATCTACTGGAGTGCATTGCACACAGACCAACACCTACACCAGCATCTACACAGGTGTAGCCTATTCAGAGAATGACCTAAACCTGAATGAAAACTCATTGGTTATGCCAAAAAAAAAAGGGTTTAAAAAAAAAAAAAAAATGTGCTCAACTGTTTAGTAAAAACAATTGACAACCTTGTGCTATACTTTTGAAGTGTGAGGACAGAGAGTGTACTGCTCTTTTAAAAGCAAACTAATAAGAGTTCCAGCATGCATACATCTGACCTGCACTGAATATTTACCCAGAATACCAAGAATGTGTACCTTTTCAACAAAGCCAGTTTCAACATCAGGAGTTTATCACAGATTAATGTCAGAAAGGACTAAGGAAGAGGCTCAAAGTAAAAAAACAATTCTTAGGTAACTTATCAGAGAAGAAAGTAGACAGACGGGTAGAAAGCAAAAAGCTTTACTGAGAAGATGGGATTCAGACTCAATTCTCTTTGTTTTGATGTTAAAAGCTAAACTATCAGAGCTCATCCTGAGTACAGAAGTAAAAAATAAAGATAAACCTCTTATTAGGAGAACATTTAACTTTTATTTTATACACCAACATATTTCATATAATACACAGCAGCAGAATATGTTACATTAATTTCCATCTTATCAGTCATAAAAACAATATTAATACAAAAGCAATTAACACAACATTTGATTACCCTTGCCAAAACTTGAAATATTTAAAAAATTGCAAATCAAACCAAACAGTGAATAATCATTGCAACAACAAAATGATTGAGTTTAAAGAAAAAAACAGAGTGCAAGAGCCATGTGACATTATGACAACAATATAAAAAGGGAAAACTTTAAGACATTGTTTTTACTTTCATTCAGTAGAAAATTCCTCCTTTGCAGTGTCTGGTTAGAATGCCCTTTTTGCCACTGCTCCCAGTAAGTGAGAGTTTTCAAGCTTAGCTGTTCATTACAGACCGTTCAGTCCTTGATCAGACATTTGACAAGTGATTAATCAGGCAGGTGGCCTCTGCAGTGCAACTGAAAGTTAATTTCCACACTTCTGAGTGTGGAGATGAATTGAACGGATGTTCTAGTGGGGTAACTGGCATCTTCACGCTTTCAGGGTGACCCCTGGCCTTTGTTTTTGCAACAACAACATCCAGCCTGACAAATCCACTGCCGTCTTCATCGTGCACCAGTATACAGCGCACATCTGAGCACCGACAAAGAGCTAAAATGTCAAACTGAGGAAACTTTGCTTTTGGGAACACAACATCCTCTCTTGCCAGACCAAGATGGGTATCTGTGAGAAAGAACTGGGCCAGCTGTTCACTATGCACTTGGCAGCTCATGTGCACAGACACACTTGTGTACATTAATAGCTTCAACTCTCCAAGACTGACTCCCTCTTCATCTATATTACAATAGATAAGATAAAGCAGATCAGTAAGACTCTTCTGAAATCGACAGCAAAGCTTTAAACCAGAGTTCAGCTGCAGGTCAGGTGCATAGAAATCACAGGCTAGGGATAACTTCATCAAGTTTTCATTCAGCGGACGGTACTGATATATTCTGCTGTCCCCACAACAGAGAGCATTCAGTATGGCCCAGCAGAGCTCTTTGGTTTGCTTCTGGCTGTGGGCATAAACACCCAGGATGCTTTCCTCTGTTGTGCCCATTAAACGTAAACTTTGGCCAGCAAAGCCCATCCGTATATCCCTCAGCTGCAACAAAGGGAGGTGATGGAACAAGACCATGGCCCCAGAGCTGGCAGTCAGCGTGTAGAGACCCATTTTTGTCAGAATCAGGAGGCCGGGCTGGGGATCAGGTTCACTACTTTTGGCTATGTTCAACCAGTGGAGTGCTATGATCTTCTGGGAGGGAAGTTCTAAACGAGAGACTGATTGTAAAACACCTGTCAGATCTCTAAGTGATAGAGTCTGTAGCTTTAGAAGTGGATTAGGAAATTTGATCAATGTTTGAATGTAGATGTCGACAGTTTCTGCTTGATCTACAGCTTCAGGTGTTGGGATAACCTCAGTCTCGCAGCCTTTGCTGTAAGGCACAGGTAGTGTTTGTTTAGGCAACAAAGGCTCTAGAATAACTTTGTCTTGTTTTATTTGAATATTATTCTCGACTCGCTTTTTCGGCGAATCCAAATCCAGCTTGCTGAAATCCTCTGAGATTTGAAGCCCATCTACCATTTTTTCAGTCACGGTTTGTTGTAGCATCAGGGGTGAGAGTTGTGAGGGCTTGTTGAGATTATTGCAGTCCTGAATCATAAGAGCTGCCTCTTTGGACTGAAGGTGATGAGTTATATTCATTTGGATGTGCTGTATGATAGGTAGAGCTTTCACAACAGAGAAAATTGGACTCTTACTGATGAGAGAAAAAGCAAAGCTCCCTTCAACCTTGGAGAGGATGTAGCTGTCCCTCACTATAGATAGAATGCGACTGGACAAGCAGACACCAACAGGTTGTAATTTTGCAGTTGTCAACTTGTGCACAATTGCAGGAGACCTCCTAAGGAGTTGCCGTGCACCGAGAACAAAACAGGAAACTTTGCCAAACAAAGAGCCTAACATTGATTTTTTACCTGCATTTTCTGCAGTTCCTTTAATTTCCCCCAAACTTTCACTTTCATCCATCCCACTGCTACTGTACTGGTCCTGGAAAGCTGTATCTTTAGGTGGACAGCAGGCCACCTGACTGCTAAGTGATTTTCTGTTGGCCTGAGAATAAGTGTTGGTCTGTGGGAGGACCGACAAGAAACTACTTCCTCCACTTTTCTGCAGGAGGGACATGCTGCCTAATGAGGTCCCACCAGAGAAGGGTCTCCCCTTATAGCATTCTGCGTCGACACCTTGGATCTCATTAGCATTCCCTTCTGGCTTCATGCCACATCCATCACCAGGGCCCAGGACACATGTCTGTTGGAGGCTGCCATCCCCCGACGAAACGTCCCCCCTCTCAGAACTTGCTACACCAGCTCCACTCTGAGCTGTCCTCTGCAGACTTTCAGACACAAGCCCTGGCCCTGATTTATGACACGAGTCCCTCTCCTGTTCCTGGCCATCCCAGATGCTTCCTTGACCCTGAAGTGCATCTGTGCCCAACTGGAAAAGTGTTTGAGGGACAGGATCTCTTTTAGGAATGGCCTAGTTTATGTGGTGTAGGTGGATGAGAAAAGGAGAAAAAAAGAAGGGAAATTTAAACTTTTAAAATGCCAAAAAACAAAACAAATCATGATTTATCCAGGTTATTACAATTTTCTGGTACAGCTGAGAAGGAACCAATTTAATTCAGTTCACTTTAGGGGCTAACCTTTATTTATGCATTCAATTACATTTGAATGCACAAAGACAAAATGAGGGGAAATGAAGTGAGGAATTACACGCTACATTTATGAAAACAAAGTGCAATCAATGTGCTGTACTTTCACAAAGTATCATTTAAACCCCTGAAAAAAAATATGGAGGGGTTTGAATATATGCATAATAAACATGCATAACAGGCAATGGAGGAGAACATTTCATGGCTCATAAATCTCACTGGACAAAACTGGACGTGAGCTAGCTGTTGAAATTGCTCAGTAAATGCAGACACTTTTAAATCCAATTCCGATGTTCTTAACTACATGTTTTCCAAAATAGATTTCTCAAGGCTTGATAAATCAGTAAAAGCAGTAAAGTGATGATTTCACAGTTCTTTCAACTAGTTTATGTTAAGAAAACTCAGAATAAAACAAAAGCTATACATTTTGACATTGCTGCTAAAATATTTGTATTTGTATCCAGAAAGTGGGATTGAGAGGAAATGTGTGATTGCAGAACTTCTGGATAAATTACAGGAGAGCGAAGATAGATTAAGAACTGGATTGCATCTCCAAACTTCTCTACAGCTGCTAGTTTTGTTGGAAGCATCGAAAACTATCAACTGGTCGAACGGGTAGTGCTCTGATGCAGGTACGTGAACTTTATACTATATAAGATTTTTACACTTTTGCGGCTCCAGACAGATTTGTTTTTTGTTTATTGGTCCAATATGGCTCTTAGATAATTTTTTTATATTGGGGGTCACATCCAAAACTGTTCAAAGGCATGGCATTTACCACAACAAAATTTAAAAGGCCACACTCCGTGGTTTAAACTCCAATTTCAAGTCTGGGGAAGTCTGCGTAAAAGCATGGTAGTTGTAGTCAGTCTGTAGGACATGTTGGACCAAAAATCTCTTGGTCACACCTGTACATGCAAGTCTGGAGTGTAAGAGAAACTAACCTAGCTGAAGTTTAAGTCAGACAGATGGGTTTAAATTTTCTGAGGCAGATGTGGATGCACTCAGGCAGTGTTAATGTTGTGTTTTACTGACAAGCAATAAAAAAAGAAGCTGGGACATTTCGTAACCTGTGTACAGTCTTAAAATACAAACACAATTTTGCAACTATTATGAAAATCACAGTATACGGCCCTGAGCATAATGTATCGTCAGATAATTTCAGTCAGTGATTTGAAAAATAAATTGATATAAATAAAGGTTATTTTGTAATACACCAAATTGTTTAAGACTGAGAATGAAAGAATAAAGCCAACATTAAATAATATTCCTTTTGGCATAAACCTAACATTCTAAATGGCCGTGTTATCTCAGAATTATGGATAGTTTCATTAAATTACTTTGTGTTTGGGTTAATTTGCTATTTACTTAAAAATTATCAAGTAGTCTTGAAAAATTCTACTTTTAGAAACTTGCCATACAATAATACAGGTAAGCTTACCCATGGCTAGGATTATGTTTCCCTACAGTGTAGTTTGTTTAAAGTGCAGGGAAAAAAGGTCAAAAACATACCGTAGTAATTTTCTCTGTAGATTGAAGACAAATATCTGGGTCACCGGACTTTCCTTCTGTGGCCGACATATCCATATCACTGTAATAAAAAAAAAAAAATATTTCTAACTCTTTCATGGGACTAAAATCCTGCATTCTGAGGTTCCATTGTTATGTTACTATGCTGCTATGCTCTTTGTTACAAAGCAAATGTAATTTAATATAGACATAAACACAGAAGACTCTTAACAGTTGGCAAAAGAAAACAAATATTCCTCAACACTACTTCCCTTAAAAAAAAATAAAAATAATAATTAAATAAAACATTCATTAGATTTGAAAAGCAAACACCCAAATGGTTGGATGAGATTAGAGACACTCTACTAGCTGTGAAATTAAATAGAATCTGTGCATGTTGATTTGAGGATTTGCATACAATGCTGAGAACTCTACAGGGAGGGGGCAGGATGCACAACTACAACCCAGAATGATTTTTGACAGTAAACATCAGCTTTAGTAGAGCCTTGTGTGCATCAGCAGGTTGCCAAAGTGTGAAAGCAGCAGAAGTAAAGCACTGGCAGCGTCAACAAGAGGGACACAGTTCAGGTCCTGGTAACGATTAAAGGATTTTTGCAAATCCTAAGGATCAGCTCTGAGGATGTCCTGCATCCAATGATGCCTGTCAGTTTGCATCAAAGCCTTGAAATCTGGACCTTTTTTTATTTATTTTATTTTTTTAAACAGACGTTCACTTTAGGTCCGACAACCAGCCATTCATTAAAAAGCATCACAGAACACTTCTCTCTCATTTGCTTCAACTGTATCTTGATGCATATAATGATAATGAAGTGGAAATTGTATGGAAATGTAATGGAAAGCTACACAAATCGAAAATTCGATATACAAAACTAAATTTAGTTTTGTATACAGTTTGTGTATACAAAATGTAAATAAAAGTTGTCTAAGTCTATATTGATATGGCTCCAAAATTGTTCAAACCCACAGAATTTTATTTAAAAAAAAAACCCATCACAACAAGTAGATTGCTTTCTAGGTCTTGGTACGTAAATGCAGAGAAAAACGTTTGCTTTTTTGCACACAATAAGGATGGTTTGTAAGGGACCACTTTAATAAAAGAAACCCAACTATGTACATCATTATTTTCAAACACAACTGTTTAAACTGTTAAATACTTTAAATTTCTGACCAAACATAATTTCTAAATTGTCATGCATGCCATCCCTTAAAGCACAATAAGGCAAGTCAATCTGTGTTGGATATTTAGCAACAACTTTAATCATATCTGGATACACACAAAAGTGAAACACAATTTTGCTCTGGCAGCAGGTTGGAAATTATGTTACCTCATTTCAACTTTCAACTTAGGAATTTCGTGAATTTAAGTGATGTGGTGAATAATGGGAAAGATGCTTTTGTTGTGAAAGAGCTCTTCTCTAAGCAGCCTCCATTGATATCTCACGTTGCTCCCTGACAACAACATATTCTCAGCCGTCTTTTGAATTTAAATGATTTGCTCTTACTTACTGCTGGGGTTTATTTCCTAGTTTATTGAGATCGGGTCTGTCCTTGCTGCAAGGAAGTTCATACCAAGTGAGGCATAAAGTGAAACAAGAATAGAATGAAAAGATCTATCTATCTATCTATCTATCTATCTATCTATCTATCTATCTATCTATCTATCTATCTATCTATCTATCACATACACTCCTGGCTGATCTCCAGAGCTTAAAGAGATAGAGGTTAGAGAGGGAAAACAAATAACTGCAATAGTTTAATGCTGAAAGATGGATGTTTGGTACAAAACTCCACAAGAGTACTTGGAGCTGGGAATCTATAGTTTCTATAGTTTTGCTGAAATCTGATCAGAACTGCATTGCATTCTGGGGTATATAGGCAGGAAAGGATTTAGCCTCAATGTATTTTGGCAAGACTAAGAAAGTTTGGTAGCAGGGCTGCATTTTTTTTTTTCCTTTTTGTTTGTTTATGACTGAACAGAGACATTTAAATTTGGCTCCCCCCCGTCCTTGTTTCAAATGGGTGAAAATTATAGATATGAAAGGCTGATACTGTTATATAATAGCTATATTGCACAGAAATAGGAATATCTTTTAGAATATGCATTCAAATACACCTCGCAAAACATTCATACCGCTTTAATCTGTAAACTACAGCATTTGCTACAACTAAAAATGTACCTCATTGGGACTTAAGATGGATCAATAATGTACAAAGTAGTTCTTAATTTTGAGACTAAAGTGAAAACTAGATGAGTTTCACTGGCTTTCACTCAGTGATGCTTAAGTAATTGCTTCAGGGGACACCTACTTGGTGAATGGAGTCCTCCATTAGGGCTGCAACGATTGGGCTATTTCAAGCAAAAGTCCATGGGTGTCGTTATGTTATATGCCCATCAAAAAAAAACAAAAATCATATGAACATGATCATCTTAAGTTTTACATACACAAAACAGTGCTTTGATAGTCTTTTAAAGGATAAATGGAATTGCAGCACCAGGCAAGATGAGCAGGCAGCAGAAATCATTGTGAGAACACTGGCAGAGGGGAAACCTGAATCAGGAAAAGGCGGTGAACTAATGGCTTTATGAAGACTTCTGAACGCAAACGTTTAGGGATTTTGGAGAACTTTAGTGAAGGATTACGTTATAAAATATCTCAAGCTTTGGGTATCTTGTAGGAAATATGGCAAACATTTAGAAGGTTTTCTGTGGAAAGATTAGACAACTGACGTTGACAAGTACTCTTCATCTGTCTGTTATTGAGATACAGTATTTTCAAAGAAGAATTAACAACAATGTATGTGAAAAGCTGCCATATTCTTGTAGTTTTAAGAAAATGATTTTAACTTTCTTAGACTTAATGAACAAGCGCCACAAAGTGGTCCACAACATTAAATTCCACATATTTTGTAGCTGTGGTAAAAGCATTTTAAGGAGTGTGAATACTTTTGCAAATCACCATAATGGCTTCCTTGCAGTAACCAACATTGAGATGATTAACCATTTAGATCTAAATCTAACCGAGGGGTAAAAGAGAACTCCAGGTGTCTGAGTGAAAGCTTTATTAATCAAACCAGCAGAAGGTTCACGGTTCTAGTGGAGGTTGATGCAGTGTAAAGGAAATTACACATCAAACTGCTTCATGTGCTGTAAAACATCAAGTTTAGCAGATCAAGAAAGGCCAGGGAAGGGGATTCAAATTGCTCACTACCTCAGGCAGTGGTGAATCACTGACAAGAGTATTGGGGACACTAATTCACTGAACAGTGGCAGATCAAGGAATTGTCACACAAGGCCATGGCATAAAGATGTCACAGAATACCACTGATGTGAATAGAAATAACGGCTGCAGCTAGTGATACAATTAACCCAAACTCATGTACTATTCAGATCCAACATTAAAACGTGTTATTGACAGTTTTTAATCAAAGCTCAAGGGACGTAATGCGCTGTAAAAATAAACTGATCCTTTTTTTTTTAAATGATGTACAAAGAAAACCCTATAAAGCATAAGTATTCTAAGATTAAATTTACATCTCAGGGTATTCAAACTGTCAGGCTACTTCATATAATCACATAAAAAGGTTGGATCATACTTTTTAATGGGGATTTTTATCTGTATGTTTCCGTTTATCATTTCATCAAGACTATAAGACCTGAGGATCGATACGGATTGGCAAAGGAGTCAAATGCTTTGAGAAGAACAAACAAACCTAAAACAACTACAGTGACAAATTTGTATAAACTATCAAATGATGCATGTGGAAAAAACATTATTGCTTAAGTTTTAAAGTGGCACATTTTCCTGAACAGGCCATATCTTCAATGTGGCTTTTAAGAGCAATCAGACAAAAAGCTAAAATCAATGGCAATGTTAATGAAAATTTACGAGAAGTTAGCGGATGTGGGGAAAAGGAATTGATGCTTTTGAAAGGAAGTAGTCTTTGAAAGTGAGCCTTATTTAAATTACCGTTGCATCCAAGGAAAAAGGACATCTGCTAGAAAGAGTGCACCCATATCGACCATTTATCAAATCATCCACAGCTTTAAGGACTGATTCAGCTGCCTCCTAAAACTACTAAGCTCTGCATTTGGTTGCATCCAGTGCAGGGATTGCTTGTAACCATGTTTCCATCCAAATGTCATGAAAATTCTGAGTAAACTTTTAAGGTGTAGAGGGAAAAAAAGAATGTGAAGTAGGCAGGTTTCCATACATTAGAGTTAATTAACCAGATGATATAAAGAGTATTGTTATCAGACACTTAAGTCCCACTTTGTTGTACTTTGTTGTAATGAACAGAAAGTTAGCAAACCATCATAGACACAGATCAGTAATGGAGCAAGGTTTTCTTAAATGTTGCAATCAGACAAGTTTCAGCTTGTATTTGTGATGGTACATGTGTTCGAGAATGAGAGAGAATTAACATAGAATTCTAAGTTTCTAAATAAAAACTACCTTGGTTTTGAGGCTGATATTTTATGAATACAGTGCATGCTCCATGTCAAAAGGGAAATCAGGATACTTTGCAGAGGTCCATAAAAGAAAGATCCATACCATTTGACATTTGATAAACTAAATATAGTTTTTTCTAACATGAAAATTGTGATGAAATTACCAACTATTTGATACGTTTATTTAAAGGTTCTATATTCATGCTTTTATGCATTCAAAAGAGTTGTTTTCTGGTGGCTTGTTGCCCCAACCTAGAAGAAAAACAATTTCCTTCACTACAACATTAGTCTCTTCTGGTGTAAACCCTATCCATTTCAATAAAATTACCTAAAAGCCCCTTCAGGACAGAGTCGCGCAACTTTTGGTAGTTTGGCTGTTCTTTAAAAAGGCTGGACTACTCTGTCTCACGTCAGTTCTGACTGATTGGATTAAGTGGGCCTATTGTTTACTAGGCAGGGAGGTGGGCACCTTCTGGAGGGGGCAGATAATAACAGAGCAAAAAACTAAAGGTGAGAGCAACTAATTTTCTCAGCACAGAGAGAGCAGAACCCACAAGGATTACAGAGACATTCATAATTCAAGGGAAATACCACTATGGGCATGATTTCGATAAAAGAATAACCTAACATAGCAAAAAAAATGCTCAAATTAATTTTACATGATATAGACCTTATAAAATCTGCAGCCTGGGCTCTAGATATTGGCTCATTATCATACAGCAAAAATAAACCTCGACAGGGGTCAATTTTGTTATTTGAAATGTTTGGTATGCAAATATTTAAAGTAGAGTATGCTTAAGAAAGAATTTAAAAAGCTTTTTAGATTTTCAAAGAAAATCACAATTTTCAAAACACACACTGCTTGTTCTGTTTAAACCACAGGACTGCATTACAAACCCTTTATCAAAACACTAAAAACCTTTGGCATTTTAAAAAGCTTCCAGGTTTTCAGGTTTGATTTTATGCATTTATGGCAGATATATTCTTAAAACTGGTTCAGATCAGTCAGACATTTTGATAGGAAAGTTATTTCAGTTCAATAGGGATGGGGGGCTTAAAGGGTAGCTATAGGAGATTGGACTGAAATTACCCAAAAAAGAACATACATACTTCATGAATAATAAGGTAAAAATTCAATTTTTGTCACTATAAGACATTTTGAGACGTCTAAAAGTCTTAACAACTAAAAGTGTCCATAGTCAAATGCAAAGATACTGTATTTTGGTGCTCTGTGTCGATTCTGTAAAATATCAAATTGTGCTGTTCAATACTGAACCAAATGCAAGCCTTGAACTTGCTCTCAGTTGATGACCCTTGCTCAGCATGAAGCATTGAACAAAGACCTTTTGCATGTCCCCCCCTTCCTGTTAGAATAATACCGCCTTGATTTATGGTTCTGATTTGATGCACATACCTGATGAACACTGCTCAGTGAGTAGGTATTGTGCAGACTGAGGGGGGGCAAAGTGAAGAGTTTTACAGGATGCCAGTGCACTGCATGTTTTACCCTGAGATTTGCAGTTTTGCCTTGGATAGATTCTCTGCAGATTTGGAGGAGTCAGTCAAAGACGAGGAGGAGGCAGACAGCAATCCACTCTGCAGGTGAAAGACAAGAGACAACTAGAATAAAAAGCTGTCCCACAGTTTGAAATAACTGACAACTGTCTATGGTGGAATTAAATTATACAACGCCTTGCTTTTGGTATATACTCTAAATCATCAATACTCCTGGCAGATTCACAGAATCTGAATTATATAACATTTAGAAAAATGTCAAAATATTGTAGGAGTTCCTCCATGTGCATTTTAAAATATATGACCCTTTATTTTTATCTTGTGATTCATAGACATTAAAAAAGTTAATAAGGGTTATAGTTTGCCAAAATTCAAAATCGTTTTTTATAGTAATTGATTTTTGTCTTGTGGCCTAAATCAGAAAAAAAAAAGGTGTAACTTTTTTTCTTTTTTTTTCCATGACAAGACAAAAGAAACAAATGCTATGGAAATTGATTTGGAGGAATCCTTTCAATAGTGCAAAACTGCCCTAACAGATATAAGCATCCAGCTTCTTTGTGTGGATGCCCGAAAAACCAAAACAGTACCTAAGGGGGAAAACATTTAGCTAAGCAAATTTTGAACATGGGCCCTTATATTTGTAAACAAACATTTTGTAACAAGCAAAATCCATTCTGCAGTAGCATATATTGTAATTGCATTGTTGCAAGGTAATAAAAACAAAGTTGAAACTAGGAAGATGACAGAAAGCCACATGGATGGCACTGTAGCTTCTCATGAAGAGTTAACAGTGTCAACACTATTAACTCTACTGTAGGTGGCAGGCTTTCAACTGGTAGTTATGGCAACAGCGCAAATGTCTACTTTCTTTATATAAATTAAGATTTGAAAACAAAGATTACACATCAATTTCTCTGAAAGACTTTGACAGAAATGAGTAATACAGAAAGCAGCTTGGGCTTATTTGTGGATGTTTGGGGTACTGACTGTACCTGCTGTTTCTTTTTCAGCTGTGAGGCTTCAGCTGGGTGGTTAAACCGCAGTATGGGTCCTCTTCCTAGCTGTATAATTGCACCTAAAGGGAACCAAATAAGTAAAGCGTGAAAAGTCAAAAGAATACAAAATTATAGTCTAAAAGCAGCTGGAATCAATCATAGCCTGGACTTGTGATCTTGAATTTTGTAATTCATTATGAATGCATCTCTAAAAGCTGGATTAAGCACTGCTAATATGATTTCCCTAAATGGAAATGAAAGGGTTCCATCTGCAGTATTCATTATGCATAAAACAGCAGAGAGATGGCCCAGGAGAAAGCTTTCAATGACTGTTACAGAAACTTATCTACACACTAAGGTTTGAAAACATATTTGGTATTTGAGTTTTTCCCTCAACTGGATTTGTTACTGAAGAAAATGAATCTGTTGCAATGAGGAACATAATCCCATCACGTGATCGACAGTGGCCTTAACCAACAGTAGGCCTATAATTTATCAGCAGAAAGGATCCATGGAAGCCTCCAAGTATTGTAACTTGGAAGAATTTAGGTGATATAAGGCTTTATATATCAGAGCTGCATTCATACGGCCATATCCACAGATTTTCACTAGGTTTCTTCCTCCTCCACTACTCTCTGTACAGCAAATCCTGCAACTACTAATGACTTCTGACGATTGACAAAGCACCTGAGAACAGCCTGTGATAGATTCCAGCTGCTGCTGGACAGAAAATTACTATCATTTGTTCAAGAAAATGGCTTTAGATGCAGCCATTTCTGAAAGGAATATTGGATAAATTGAAAAGGTTACAAAAAAAAAAAAAAAAAAAAAAAAAAAAAAAAAAAAATAGAAAGCAATAGCTGGGCTACACTCTGGCTGGTTCAGTGTGCAGCTTTTATCTCATGAAAACCAAAGCAATATTGTTGAAGAGTCAGGAAGCAGTTCAAGCTCCCAGCCTTGACAAACAGAGCCAAGGGATGGGGGGGGTGCAGAGTTTTAACTAGACTCTCCTCTATCCTTTGAAAGGTTAATGCTCTGGCCCATTTCAAAACCTGTTGGCCCTATCAACTCCATCTGCCAATTAAATTGAGGGCTTCAGGCTTTGTCTAGAGCTTTGTCCAGGGCCCCTCGCCCTCCAAAATGTTTAGTAAGAGAAATGGCATCTGCCCTGTGAAGAGCAGTGTTCACAATCCACTCATGCCTTAAGTGTGTTTCCATGGGGAAGCCAGCGACACAAAGTGGATTTCATTTGCAGATGAGATCCAGTGATGTCATTTCACCACACTCAAAACAGATAAAAGGGTTATTGACTGCAACAAGCCAAATAATTGCAAATTTGGGAGAAAAATCTTCATTATTATAGTCGTGCTTTGCCCCCTCCACTCCTCATATTTATGCAAGAATATCAGGAGGAAAATTAGGTTTAGCATAAATGCTTACCCTGATTCAGCTGGCAGGGATGTGTGACCACAGAGCCGTTAACTGAACACAGTGCGCCATCCTGAGGGAGCAGAGTAACAATCCCAGCACAGTTCTCAAGCAGGCAATGTTCACGAAGGAGTTCAGGTCCAGAAAGCACTAGAAGACAGTTTTAGAAAGCGTTGATGCTACAGCAGCAAAAAATATGGCAAAGCAATTTTAGTATGGGGGCTTTCACTCACCGATACCCTGACTGCATAGGGCTTCATCACTTCCAATCAAGGTTCTGCCTTCCTATAGAGTAACAAGATGATACTTGTATAATGTGCCAACAACAAAAATCACAAGAGCCATCAATGGAAATCAAATGCATTAACCAATGGAGGCTTGGATTTGGATTGACACACAAAGTGGAAACTACAGTAAATGCTGATCCAACATTGATGTAATGTCTTTAAAACCGGTCAAAATGAGGCTCAGTATTGTGTGTGGCCTCCACCTGCCTGTATGATCTCTCTGCAATGCATGTGCATGCTCCTGGTGAGATGCTAGATGGTTTCCTGAGGATTCTTCTCCCAGTACTTGAATAAAGCATCCGCTAACTCCTGAACAGTCTGTGGTGCAACATGACAGAGGATGGATCGAGACATATCACATGATGCGCTCATTCAGATTCAGGTCTGGGGAACGGGTGGGCCAGTCCTTCATCTTCAATGCCTTCATCTTGGAGGAACTGCTGACAAACTCCAGCCACATGAGGTCTAGCAGTGTCCTGCATTGGGAGAAACTCAGGGCCAACCACCAGAGCATATGGTCTTACAAGGAGACTCAGGATCTCATCCTTGTACCCAATGGCAGTCATGCTACCTCTGGGGAGCACATGGACGGCTGTGCAGCCCTCCAAAGAAATGCCACCCCAACCAATTAATGACCCACTGCCGAACCGGTCATGCTGAAGGATGTTCCAGGCAGCAGATCGCTCTCCATGGTGTCTCGAAACTCTCATGTCTGACACTTGTGCTCAGTGTGAACCTGCCTTCGTCTGTGAGGAGCACAGGGCACTAGTGGTGAATTTGCCAATCCTGGTGTTGTCTGGCAAATGCCAAGTGTCCTGCATGGTGTTGGGCTGTGAGCACAACCCCAATCTGTGGACGTCAGGCTCTCATACCATCCTCTTGGAGTCGGTTTCTAACAGTCTGTGCAGACATGCACATCTGTGGCAGGCCGGAGGTCAATTTGCAGGGCTCCAGCAGTGCTCATCCTGTTCTTGCCGTCTATGCTGACAGGCAGTAAATCTTGCCACAGCTTGTTGTACCATCCTGGATCAGCTGCACAACCTGAGCCACTTTGTGTGAAAGCACCACCAACATTCAACATTGCCTGGAACATCAGCCAGAAAGCATAGGTATTGAGAAGTGGTCTGAGGTCAGCAATTAGTAAGACACACTGAGTGTGTCTTACTAATTGCCAATAATTTACACACTTTGTCTATTGCATTTGCACAACAGCATGAGAAATTGATTGTCAATTACTGTTGCTTCCCATGTGGACAGTTTAATTTCACAGAGGTTTGAGTTAATTGAAGTCATTGTGTCGTTTACATGTTCCCTTTATTCGCCTCAGTATTTGTATATCCTCTTGAAATAGTTTTCTTTAAAAAAAAAAAAAAAAAAAAGTGGAATCTATTCACATTCAAATAATAGAGGATGATTCCTGTGGTGAGCAGGTCTTCGTTGATGCCTATCAGATGAGGTAACTGGCAGTCCAAGATGACCCCACTCCCCTCTTTTCTCAGAGCCACACTTTTCTCCTGTGGGAACACACCCAAAGAAAAACAAATCCATTCAGTAGCCTTTAGCTGAAATGTTACACAATAAAAACGCTGACAGACATTTAATGGCAACTGGCAGAAAACAGAATTTTTTATGACTGCTCTTCGTCGCCTGAAGGCCAAGCAGAATATCAGGGTTCCAGCCATGTGTCACCATGAAGCAGAAGAGAGGCTAACGGCAAAAGAGATGACATAAATCATTCAGATTATGGCGCCGAAAGTCAAACTGTATATTGTGTTCAGTGAGTGAGACCGACACAATTCCGCAGCCTGTCCTCACACACAGGTTATACGCCATGCTCTATTGCCTTTATTGGTACATTGCTTTGGATGCTGCATGTTACTGTTAAAATACCATATAGAAAGTAAGTCAGCTTCAAACTATAGCAACAAACTTTGGCTTTATTCATTTTTCATGTCATTTTGTTGTATTCTGTTACTGAAAAAATAAATCCATTAAAGCAAAGAGAATGTTATTGTATGATAAACAGAAAGAAATTTTGAAAAACAGTAATAGTTTTGATTACAAGGAAAGGTGGGGCGTGTTTAACCTTCAATCACAAAGCACAATTCAAATGGTTGTAAGGGTTAAAAGGGTTGTACTTCGATTTTTAAAACCTTAAATTCGCTATAAATGTCAGTTATCATCTTTGCTACCAAGGTTAAGAAAAAGCTACATGAAAGAACAAAACACTAAGATAAAAGATAATTTACAATTAAACCATAAATCTTCAAGATTGCTATAAAGTCCAAAATCAAAATCTGCCAGAAATGTGAATAATTAAAGCTCAAATGCATTATACAGAAAGAATCCAAATATAACCTAAGTTGCATGCATTTGGGAACAAAAACCCTCAGGAGGTTAGATTACTTGGTAACTCACTTGGATAATGTGATCACTACTATATAGAGTTCTCATCAACATGTGGGTGGTAAGAGATGCTTTAACACTCAAAGTTTTAAGTAGAGGACCAAGTCATATTTTTTTGTCAGGATTTATGATTGCCAATGTCAAAGCCCTTCTAGAGGATGAACCATGATATGAATCAGTTAAGAACAGTATCAGGCAAAACCTACTGTCTGTCTCTGTATGTTATGACCAACTGCAGCCCTGAGATCCAGCACTACCAAGATAGAAGCTGTAAAGGTTTCACTGCAGTTTAATTCTAAACTTTTACTAATCCAACCTAGTTCTGTTTTGAACAAAGGATAAAAGAGCCTTTTTAAATGGCAAAAAAAAAAAAAAAAATCAGTCAATTAGATCACAGTTCAACATAATTTGCCAAACATTTCAGATTTACAAAGTATTTTTCAAACGATGTCTCTTTATTTTTAGCATTTCCACATCAGACAGCACTTATGACATTGACCGTTTCAATTCCTCTAAAGTTTTCTGGAGAGAGCAAAACTAAAACCATCTGATCTGCTTGGACTAAATATTTGCCTTCAGCTATTGTTGCTGTGAAAATGGGATGCACAAGTTACAAATCATGTAGTTGAAAAAGGGCCGCATTTATTTTTTAATCCCCCCCAACTACAAAAGACCTATTATGTTTTAGACCAAAGACTTTTAAGCAGTTGAATTTGGAATCAGGCAAAATTGTTAACCCTGATGTGAAGTGAAGGCTTAAACAATACAAGCTATAATGAAGAGAGAAGTCTTCAAGCAAGTGTTTAGGGAAAGGTAACCTCCAAAGAGCAATTGCTGATCTTCAGTCAAAAGTCTTCCAATGTACGAGGGCTGGGATCAGAAGTAGCACTGATTTAGCTGATGGAGAAACGCCTCACATCATTTTGGATCACAATAAAAGACACTTCGAGAGGCCGAGCAAAAAAATGTCATCCAATACAGAGAATATGCTTTGCATAAACTGATCTTCCCTGCCTTTAACCTCCCCCCACCCACTCTGTTCTATAGATTAGACTGTAAAGAGAGAGACGTGCCAACCACCAGCACCTCCTCATCCATTGGCAGTTGTGAGACGGGAGAAATCCTTTTTTCTAATGAAGAGGGAGAGGCATCGACCACAGCCCCTTGTACTTAATTAAAAGGGATTTTTCACAGCCTTCATTAGAGGTGTAGAGCAGCCTGGCAGTTTAATGCAGTATGTCACTTTCCTTTAGACCCAAGGAACAGATGATATCTACCAAAATTCATTCTAAAAAACAATGGTTTACCAATATAGTAAAAGTTGCATGATCAAAATAAAAGGGAAATATTTTTGCTTTCAGACTGAAGCAGCTGGTGAGCATACTGTAATTAAAGATGGCCTGGACCAGCAGCCAGACTCTGAGCTCTTAGGCTTCTATCAAAAGCCATCATTTTGCATTTGGCTAGAATTTTAATTGAATTCTTTTTCGACCTTTTGGAACTGCAAAGTGCATTTCAAAACAGCACAGCACTAAGCTGGCTAAATCTCCTGACTATTAACTTTATCAAGTAGAACAATCTGCCAAGAGAACAAAATAATACAGAATCCTGAACAATGGAAACACCTTCATGCTTAAATTGCTGTGTCACATTAAAAGGTTAATTTCCTAAAACGAATTGTATTAATATCCCAGATTGCTTGTCTTTATAAATGTTAAAAGGGCTTCTACATAAAAGAGAGAGCAATTACGTGACCAGCTTTCAAAGTGACTAGGTCTTTTGCTTGCAGTGATTGATTATATACTTGCGTTAAAGAACTGCCACCTTGTTAACAGTCGTTCCTTTTTCATGCTCCTTTTCATTAGTTTGTAACATGCAAGAGCAGAATTTCAACCAGAAACCTATGCGCCTGATGGTAAAATAAACTGCTGTGAAATTAGCTTGAAATTTCAATCCAGCCACCAGCATGTAATTAAACTTGGGACAAAAATGGAGGAAAGCATTTCTGGGATTTCTTTGGCCAGAATATTTCTGCAGCTGCACCAAAACTATGAGCATAAATGATTTTGTACTCCAGCTTAGTAATTACATTTCACAACGTACAGAAAGAAATTAAGCTTTTAATATTTTTATGTTTAAACTATTTAAATATTTACAGATCAAAGAAAACAAACCACAAATCAATATCTAAAGCTAACTGCATGTACATCTAAAGTTAAAGATGCAAGTTTTGAAAGACTGTAAACCCCAGTCTGTAATATGTTGTTGAACGCAAAGTCTTTGTGTAAATAGGGTCTTGCCAGTGGGTTCAACTAAGCTTTTAGCTGCATAGCATTTTCCATGAGCAAAGAAGAGTTGCTCTGGTCTAAGATTTACCCTGTAGGTTGTCAGTTACATAAATATTTCTTATATTAAGGAAGAAAATGTTCTGTTACCACTGCCCGTTAGTACCTTTTCATATTGTGTCCAATAAAATCTATATTTATAATAACTTATAATTATTTTAATAAACATTTTCCACAGGTGAGCAAAGCTATGATAAAAATACTGGCAATCTTTTGTTGCATAAATATTCCCATTTTCCAGGCCCGTTCAAATTATTACAGATATGGTCTTGTAAGATAAGGATAACAACAATATGAAATACTATCTGCCAAAAGCAGAGACGTGGCCAGGAAGGGGCAGAGTGCACTGAGGGGTGGCAAAAAATGTGTTGAACGATTTCAGGGTCAATCTGCACTGATTGCAATGTACCTACAGGAAAATTTATATTTCCAATGAAATCACAGAAGTAAAACTAGATTCTTCTAAAGCCCTTGATAGACATATACGCATATACCGGTATGCTGTCTTAATTAAGATATAGCAGACAATCTTTCAGCCTTAAGTTCCGGTTCAATCATGAATGGGTTGTCCAACATGCCAATCTTTGCAAGATGCTCACCTAATGCTATTGCATACACATGTTAAATAACTACATAAAATTAATATACATGTACATTAATACATACATTTAGAAAGTTTTAGTTTTTACTCCTCTCAAACTTCAACCACATGTGACTCCAAATCCCACACAAGAATAATCCTGAAAAAAGGATTAATTCTACATTTGTCATCTATAATGTCAATATATTAATTTAAAGTATATTAGGTTTATTTTATTTTTTGGAAGTTTATGGTTAATACTCACAATTAATACTAACAATTAAAGTCAATGCTGCCACTGTCTGGTTTATAGAGGAACTGCTCATTTCCAGGTTGAATTACATCTACATGTAAACAACAAATTACTTTGTAGCCAATGAGTCTAAGTCAAAGCCCCCCCCCCACACACACACACACACACACATCTAGCCATGCCCCTGACCAGATGTCAGCATATCTATGGATAAGATCCATTGAAATTTCAAAAGTGATTGGTATGACAAATCGATTAATAATTTAGATAAAGTGTGTGCAATGAAACTTTCTATTGAACTTTGGGCCAGCTAAATTAAATTTAAATGCTTATAGGCATGTTCTTTTTTATAGGCAATCAGATTTTCTAATCAAATTAAGAGCAGATTTAAGATTGGCTAGACTAACCTCCCGTGAGAGAAAACCAGTAATCCTGATAAAGTGAAATAACATGCAAACATTACGAAATGCTATAAAGACCATGATGTAAAACTGCTGACACTGTGGTTCAAATTGACATAAACCAGGGGAAGGCTCAAAGCATTGAAAGTTTAAGTTGTGCTGATTTTAGCTGTTTGAAAATGCAATGAACACCAAGATCAAAGAAAGGTTTTGGTTCATTTATCTTACAGAAATGGAGGATCCTCCCACATTGCATTACAAAGGGACCTGAGAGCATCGCTGCAAGAAGTAGAATCAACTCTTAATATAAAACAGCCTTAATATGTAGCAATGTGTGTATCTCAATTACAAATATACCGATGTATAAGCCGGCAGTAGAACATGATTTTACTTTACCCTCCTTGCTTTCTGTTTTGTTCTCCCAATCTGTTACTGCCTCTGACTGGTAAGAGGCTGCTCTGAAATCTCTCTCATATTAATTGCTTTCTCTTTGCCACATGCCCTGTAACCAATCTTTGGAAGCTGACGCTGAATAACTTTGCATTTCAAATCTGCTTTGAATACAAAATGCAAAACTCAGTTTACAATGCTTTTGGTCAACTTTATTCATAAGTGCTCAGAAATCCTTTTACTTGTGACAACGGCTTCACCTGAATTACACAAAATTGAAGCTAGGACTATGCTGTTCATATGGAAAACTAAACTTAGCATAGGACATCCTAACATTCACACTCAGATGGAATATTTTAAAACAAAGAGTAATCTCTTATATGAAAGATTGTAGCCCCTGACAAAGGTATGTGAAAGCCTTATGTTTTTTTTCCCATTGCAGTAAAGAATCCTTTGACAATAGTATACCACTTAGTTTAACGTTTCACTAAGATGGAGCAAGTATAAGGGCCCTTTGACCATTCTGATTGTCACATAGTTCTCAAGGTGTGCATTGCACATCTGTTAAAGAAGTCTATCTACGATGGCTACCTATACAGACATTTTGCAATACCGTGAAGCCTTGATGTTTTTACTAATTGCTAACATACTGCAAGGGTTTCCTAACGCTCCCTGTCGTGCAACTAAGTGTTTTTTAAGGGATACTAAAGATCAATGGTTCCCAGCCCTGTTCCTCAGGGACCCCTGCCCTGTATGTTGTAGATAAATCTCTGTTCTGCCCACTTGATTCAAACTAGAGCTCTTCCTGTGCAATCAAGTGCTGCAGAAACCTGGTAATTATCCATTCTTTCTGTTGTGATGCAACATGGAAACAAATGAAACCTGAGAATGGTGTTGGGAACCACTGTTCTTGATAGGGAACATTTGAACCCAGTGCATCCGTCTTTGGTTGGACTCCTCAATCATTTCCAACATCCTGACTTTATCCAGCCCTATAGCCGGTAGCAGTAGAGGAAGAATAGCATTGAGTGAGGTCATATGCCCCTGCCCAAGGGAAACCAAAAGTTAATTTCTTACCAACTAGAAGTACATAGATACAGATTATTTCTAAGTGTTTGTGTCCACTTTTGTTTCATATACTTTAAAGGGTTTAATCAAAAGGATTCTTGAGCTCAAAAATAATTGTGAAACTAGTGATTTTGTTTCAGATGGGATAGCTCTTAGCCATATATTTTGTATAAGAATTAAAGGTAATATCCAGGAGGATATTAAGACTTTTTTGGATACAACACCTTAAAGTTAAAAAAGGTGCGTAGGAGCCTATTTTAAGCACTTATCACTTTTTTTTTTTTTTACAAAAAGGCAACATATTTTTTGAAAATACCTGAATGCAAATCTATATGAAGAAATATTAAATCTATTTAGTCTTCAATTAAACTTGGAGATCCTGCAACATCTCTGGGTCTAGTGGTCATCAGCACTTTTGCCTGGATGTAAAACGGAATCATGCATAATAAACTGTCACTGTCAGTAAAATACAGCATATCCTAATTCTTTGAGGCTGGTTCAAACTACATGATCATGCAAACATTTATAGCACTTTAATTTATATGCAAGACATTCTACAATCAAAGGGCCATGTATCAATCTTCAAGATCATTCAATTAGGTGAAGAGAAAGCAGCAAATGAGTCAGGACTGTCAAGCCACTAAAAGTCACCTGCTAATTATCCAACATCCACATATAAACAACATATGCACAAGTCTGCACAACATAATCAACTTCACCATCTCTCCTATATTTGATTCTAAAAGCAGGAGGTAACTAAAATCAAGCTGTTAAAAAGTTTTCAGATGGCTCAATTTTAACTTTAGCAGGACTTTCATAACAGTTTGAAATCTGATGGAGAAGTCTGTCTTACTTTTCACTGAGTTGCTGGCACACTTCAGTTTGATGCATAATGTAACAAGCGACATGGCTGAATACAGCTAGTTCCAAAAAGTGACATTTGGTGTTAGTTGAGGAGCTGGGCAAAAATGTATCTGAAGAAAAAGAGTTCAGCGTAAATTCAGAGCTGGCGGCAGTGGCTCTGTGTTGTGAAACCTTAGGATGTTTTGAGGATGATACCATTCTGTCCCTGCCTAAAGGGAAGACATGCAGTTTGTTTTAAACTCCTCTTACAAACTTCCCAAATACATAATATCCAACAATTAGCTCAAAAAGTTTGCTCTTGGATTTCATTTAAATCCAGATATTTAAAGGGGGTAAAAAAAAAAAAAAAAAATCTAACTGAATGGCCAACTGACCCATGCATGCCGGGACTATTTAAAGGGCTCACAGTGACACCTGCTGGCTAGAGCTTGTAACTACAAGCAGTCATAAAAGTTCAAATAGCCTAACAAGACTGCTAGTTCAATTATGACTTAAATTGGGTGATTTAAGGATGAAAGACAAATCACTAAAAAAACATATGAATTTAGAGATGCTTACATAAAAAAAGAAACTGTCATTTCATTCATACACAGTCAAAATGGCACCATAATTATTGCAAGCAGATGCTCAAGTTAAAACATTAAACTGTCAATAATTTTAGTACCTCCAGAACATCCTGAGCATCCCTCCACTTAGTGCTCCACTTTTTGGTGAGTGGTTCAACCTGGTGGAAGCAGCAGAAATAACCTTTATAATATTTAAATAGTTACCCGAAAATCTGTTCTCTTTCCCTCTGACTCACCTGGTTTCTCATTTCCCCTTCCTTCACAGTGGCACACCAATCCCCATCAAATACCTTTACATTTGGTGAAAACCAATTAAAGGCTTACACTACATTTTATCTTGGTTTTTTTTTCTCCTATAAAAGAAAAACTAAAGAAATAACGCACCTGAGCAGCTTCAGCTAGAAGCGATCGGAGCCTCGTGACCTCAGCCTGCAGCTCTCTTATCACCTTGGTGCTGCCATCTTCATTTACTGTTGGGGTGGTCATTATGTTCTTAGCCCGGCTGGCGAAGCGCAGTGTGCTTAGGGTCTCCTCGTAGTTCACGTCCGCAGGAGAAATGGCTGCCATGAGAAGTTACCGTGCAGGAATGAAAAGTGGCTCATGAAGAGTCATATCAAATATTACATTACTGCATTTACAATAAGGCATTAAAAAAAAAAGGACACAGACTGCTGACATACAGCTGAAAGGTCTTCATAACACATACTTGCTACAATTGTAGTTATTGAGTTTCCACCAAGGCTGTCTTTCAGTAACCATGTAAGCACAGAGTCCCTGTACGGAATGAAGATCTGCTTCCTTTTTCCCGACTGTCCACTCACTGCGAGGTCAGCTGAGGTTAGATCAAAAAGAAAAGAAAAAAAAAGCACACACAATGACCCAAGGTACAAGGGAAAGAAAAAAAAAATTCTTCTTATAGCTCTATAGATTGATTTCAGGAAAAAAAGGTCTTTGACCAGAAGTAGGCGATACAGAAGTATAAAGTTTTCTTGGCCAAAGATTTGTACTCCAATTACAGGTGCTGGTCATAAAATTAGAATATCATGAAAAAGTAGATTGATTTCAGTAATTCCATTTAAAAAGTGAAACTTGTATA
>NW_015150543.1:1073091-1080157 GCF_000732505.1 Cyprinodon variegatus
TATACAAGTTTCACTTTTTAAATGGAATTACTGAAATCAATCTA
Organism: Cyprinodon variegatus; assembly: GCF_000732505.1. NCBI lineage: Eukaryota > Metazoa > Chordata > Actinopteri > Cyprinodontiformes > Cyprinodontidae > Cyprinodon > Cyprinodon variegatus. Next base: position 1,073,136 of record NW_015150543.1, read on the forward strand.
CTTTTTCATGATATTCTAATTTTATGACCAGCACCTGTATTTCAGAGAGGTCAGTCATTTCTATTGGAATAAATATTTACAAAAAAAAAAAAAGAATTTGCAGGCAGTCAAATGCCTGTCAACAGTACCTCCTGGACTGTTTTTAGCATTAGAAGTCAATGCCTTTTATTAAGGATTGTATGCAATTGCCCATAATAAATTAGTACTTTGTTGTAAAGTGGAACATAATAGATTTAAATTTCCATTTATAATTCTACCCAAAATCTGGCATTTGTCTTCAGCCCCCTTCAATTAGACATAAAATAATATGAGCACATTTAAATGACTTCCAAAAACTTAAAATACATAATCACAGTGAACTAAAAGCTGTTCTGTGAAAGTCTAAGAGTTTTTATGAAAATAAAGATTGACAAACAGCCCAATGGAAACCTTGCAGGTTAGAGAAAGTTGTGTTAAAGCGCACAGGAGAGTTTCATTTTAAAAAGTTATAAGTTCCACAATACAAATGCATGCTACCTGAGATTTTGCTTTGAAGAACAAAAGTTTAAAAAAAAAAAATACATGCATTGAATTTTATTTTTTCTACGAAGTTTGTAGCAGTGATACGAAAAGCTATGAGTGTACAGCACAAAAAAAAAACTTGAAGATATAATATTTTTATTAAAAAAAAAAAAAAAAACTAAATATGAGCTCAAGCTAATTTAAAGCTTCCTTTACCGAGAGCCGAGATGACACTGCCCAGGGTGACCAGAGACTTGTTTATGTTGGCACCTTCCTTCAGCCTGGTGCCAGTGGTGTGTGTGCTATCTACTCTCTCACTGCCAGCCAGGTCCACCAGGTGGATTTTACTCCGTCTCTCATGTGGCAGCGCCCCATCAAACCATCCCTGTAATACAAAAAAAATCAAAGCACATTTCATAAAATGCATGCATACTTGTATTTCAGGACATAAGAGTGTATACATTTTTAATAAGCACAGATGGAGGTTGAACAATGACGTTAAAACGAGATTAAAATAAATATAGCTCAAAAGAAAAGGAATTCAGGACTTACCTGTGTAAATGTGATGGTGAAAATGGTGTGTGAACGGCTGCTGAAGTCATTCATGCCTGTGCTGGCTATGGTGCGGTTGGCATTCCCAAGAATGATCAGGCTCTCCATATTACTCTGGCTGTGCACCAAATGTTTCGATAGGTCTACGCAAACAGTAAATATTTGATCAGACTCTTCAAGCATTTTTGCAAGACATTTTGGACGAGATGGACAATTAAAAATGAATTTTGCTTTACTCTCAACATAGGGTCCATCCGTAGGATGCTCCCTCACTTTAAGGCCAGCAGTTTCTGAGCAGGGTGTTCTCTTCTTTAGGAGGTCCTGTACACGCTCATTGTAAATCTCAAGATAGCTGGTATTAAATAGAAAAACAAGATGCAAGATTTTGTTAAAAAAATAAAAAAAATCAAAGATTGACACTGGACTTACTATGTTTTTTTTGTACCAGTTATATCAAAACTTAACCACTGCTTTTTGGTTTAAAGACACGTTTATATTTGTTAGTTATGAATGCCACAGCTGCTTTTTCGAAGTGAAATCAATAGATTTGCTGGCATTAAAATGTATTATTTGACAAAGAAACAAGCTTTTAGCCATAAATAAAATAAAAAGAATGTTGTAAACAGAACTCTGTTTCATCAATTCTAGTACCAGTTTGATCCATGTTTGGCAGAAATACCCTCTAGAATTGGATAAGGCAAGATAAAGCTAAGAAACAACCAAGGATCAAGCTCTTTATAAATTAGAAGACCATTGTCATTGTACACAGTGGATGGGAAAAAAAAAAAGTTCAAACAAAGAAAGAGGCCACAGATTTCCAACCCTTGAAAGGCTGCATGGTCAAACAGTAATTTATCCATTCCTATATACACTGAGGATATGGTTATTTTGTGACCTGAGAAAACATTTTAAAGCACGGTGAGGTGTGGGTAGCATCATGGCTTTACACTGGTTCATCCCAGGGATAATGGCATGTTGCACGAAGGGAATAGCATAATTTTAAAAAGCCACCACCAATTTTTCAATGTCCTCTCAAACCACCAGCTGAACAGTGCTGGACACTGATCCATTAGGGCAGGCAAAGCAGAAGAGTTTATCCTTGGTTTGGTTTAATTTCACGCCGTTCTTTTGAAAGTAATCCAAAGTGCTAATGCAACGTCAAGCAGCTTAAACAGCAACTTTCATGGCAAAAATCACATGAATAGTTAGTAGTCCAGATAGTAAGGTATACATCAGGGAAATGCAATGGTACAGGAAAAAAATGCAATGAGGAAGAGAAGATGACGTGCAGCTTAGTCCTATGTTTGAGTGCAAAAAACATCATGCATCTTCACAAAACTTAAATGTGGAAGAAAAAAAAAAACACTAGCTGATGAAACTAATTCAGATTACAGTTTTGTTGGTCGAACCATGGCTACTATAGCCAGACCACTTTGTTCACTGAATAATGGCTTCATAAAAAGTAATGCACTAATGAAACCTTATTTTATAACATTTTGACAACTGCCTTAACCAGTTTTTGATTTTTCTGTTTAAAATTCATAAATGCCCGTCTCCCCCTCTCTTTCTATAGTATTGCTATTTGCAGATGGACTGGAGCCTACCCCACCATTGAAAGAAGAATTAACTTTTCACAAGGTTCAGCAGATTTTCCAGCAGAGTTGAGGTCAGGGGATGACAACCATGCCATGAATTTCTTTTCCTCATTTTACTCCCTGAGACAAGAAATAGTGATGCTTGGTGTATAATGGGATGAAGCATTGTTCAGAATGAAAATCTCCTTACTACCATCCAATATGGCATCAGAGGAATTAAGTAGTATGAAATTAGATCATCTGTATTTGTAGGTACACAGCAAACATTCTGTGATGTTTATTTGGAAAAGATCAGGGGGTGTAACTTCTGTCATCTGTAAGCATTAGTAGTCATCAATACATTGAAAAAAAAAAAGACTCAACTGAAATAACCTGGCAGATGTAAGGGTGGCTTACCTGACTTCTGTATGAAATGACATGGCCTCACTCTTACTTCTCTTGGAAATCTCCAGGAACAATTCCTCACAGATTCGTGGGATTAAACCTTTATCCGCCTTAAAGAAATAAGTTGTTAGAATCAATACAGCAATAACTAATCTTACATTCAACTTTTTTTTTTTTTTAAACACATTTAGATCCCATAATATAATCTTAATCTGAGAGTTTACTGTATTGTGCAAACAAAACTTTGGCACATGCAATGAATGCTGAGCAACAAAAACATCAGCTCATCTGATATGGAGTCACTGATGCATAAAAGCAATTCCAGCCTGAGCTGTGTGCCCTCTTGTTTTTAATTACAAACTTACAGACAGTACGTATTAAGAGCCATATATAATTATCTCTGACGCTGACAGCAAATCTGCTGATGACCTTGCACAAGTCCACACATAAGAAGCCTCACTCATAATGCGAGATTCCCATTGCAGTGCGAGGAACAGACGTTTGCTCCAACCATAACATTTTCTGATAAGTGCAGAGAGAGAAGCCAGGATAACAAGGCTGCAGTGTGTTTTTAAAAAAAGGAAAGAGGTCAATGCATGAACACCCAATTGCATTAGCTGCTGTATTTCAGAAATCTATATAACTAATGCATGTCAAGTGCCTATAGATTGTAGCTCTAAAATAGAGTTACATTACTTCAAATGTTTACAGAGTCTGTCAATGTGCAACCCAGAGCCATGTGTGAATGTTTCATTTAATTGACAATTATCAGACAATAGTATCTTGTACACCTCAGCAGATTTTACAGAGATTTTATATGACAAACACAAATTGGTACAAATAATAAAGAGGATACTGCTTTGTTTTGTTTTTATTTTCAACTAAAAACCTGAAAATGGCTGTAATGCATTGGTGTTCAAGCCCCCGTACTCCAGTATCTCAACATAGAAGCGCCCCTCATTGCTTTGTGAAGAACTAGCAAATAGAGTCAACTTATGTTTAATTTTATCTCAGTATGAATCACTGTTCGGTGAAGGTTCAAGATGTTCACCGAATGAAAAGGAGGAAAATCAAGCACAGCAGTTTTTAAGAAAATTGTTATGGACAAGTTTAAAGCAAGGGTAGGTTTTAAAAAAAAAAATTAGGGCTTAAACAATTAATCAGATTAATCATGATTAATCGATTATTGAAATAAACATCAACTAATTTAGTAAAAGATTAGTCATTAACTGGAGTATAGGGATTCTAAAACATGCCTTTAGCTGACAGAGCGGCCCACTTAGAGCAGCAATTATACCAAAATTGGAAAAAATTGTAAATTTATAAAATCATTTTGGATTTAACATTAAAAACATTTTCTTTTGTCAATATGCTCCATCCAGAACTCAACAAGTGGAAAAGTTTTAGTTTCACCTGTTAATTTTGTAAAAAGTCATCTTTAAGGAATTTTTGGACTTTCAGATTATTAATCGGAAAAAAATAATCGACAGATTACAGCCTTAATAAAAAAAAAATTTTTAAAAAAGCAGTGCTTGAATATTTTACTGTGGAACAATTATGAAGGAGATGTGGGGGAAAAAATGGGAACAGTATGATCTAATTGAAGCCTACCAAAGATACCCCCTCCACCAGAACTCACAGGCTGGGCAACAAGAACACCAAACTACAAGGAGAGAATTAGTTTCTCTGGAGGAGCTGCAGAGTTTTACAGTTCTGGCAGAAATATCTGTACAGTGGATTGTATAGTTTATATAGGAAAAAAAGGAAGATGGCCTATACGGACAAAATATGTTTTTTGAAGGAAAGAAAAGGGAATAAGCTCCCCTATGCCAAACCCACATAGGTGGCAACATAATGCTGCAAGGTCAAGGTACCTGGCTAGAGTCGGTGCAGACTCTTACAAATAAAGGGCAATCCTGGAAGAAAACCTGTTAACTGCCCTTTCTGCCCAAGCTCAATTCCAAACAAGGTCATTCTCTAGATTTACAAATGTGGTGGGGAAAATTGCAAAGAAAGTTTACTGTATACATAGTGGGCTAGAAATAAATCTGTATGAAAAAATATTAAAGTGAGTCAAAATTTGGCATGATTTCCTTCTAACTCTCACTGAGGAATATCTATTTTTGGTCTCTCATTTATGATTATATTGATATATTTTTAAAAAGTTTAAAGCTTTAATGTTGAAAGAGGTAAAGCAATTAGAGTAAATATGCATTTTGTAGCAAAACTCCAGAAGACATTTTATGTTTACAGAAAGTGGAGATGATATAAATAATCAATAATTATAAATGAATTAATATTCAATGTCAGATCTCAGGCTACATATACTGGCAAGTTTATTAAGTGGAAAATTTTGTTTATTTTGGTAGCTAATGTCTATGTTCAAATGAATTTAAGTTATTTGAAACTGAAAATGTAATTTATTTCAAACTGTAATCAATCACTTTTTTGTGTGGCACAAGGTTATTTGTTTAAAATATTTGTTAATTGTCTGAAATAAATATTCATTCATTCTTTCAGACCACTGATCTAACACAGACTTTATTAAATAAAAAATAAAAAACTTTGAGCAGGTTTCCAGCTGCAGGCCTGCAGACTGAATTTAGATCTTCACAACAATTTATCGAGACCTTAAGAGCCAAAAAGGTACATAATTTCGTAAAGAAATGCATATGCTCTTAAAATGTAGTGAGGCATTGCTTTAGAATCAAAGATGCAGTGCAAGAGAATGTCTGATGTAGCCACATGCTCAGGAGGAGCAAATCCTGCAAAGTCAATAAATGTCGACATGCAAACAGTTGGGTCTCCTTGGATAGAAACGTTTTAACCAACCTGTCGGTATAACCTGATTCAATTGTCTCTGTAAAAAAAACATTGAGCTTACAGGTGTTGTGAATTGGCTATATATATATATATATATATATATATATATATATATATATATATATATATATATATATATACACACATGCAAATAATTGAAAATTTTCTTCTGGTTAAAAGTAAAAAATAATGGAAGTAAAGATCTTAACACCAGATAATGAAATCAGGTTTTATACATATAGCTAAAACTAGTCCTGCTAAAGATTTGACTATGCCAAACTGACCGGATAGAAAAATGAGTTGGACATCCCTGTTATAGGAAGGTACCACAAATAATACATAAAAAAAATAAATAAATCCTACTTTGTTTCCCATCATGGTGTAAGATTTTCCTGATCCCGTTTGCCCATATGCAAAAACACAGGCATTGAAACCATCAAATGTTGCTTTTAAAACGTCAGAGCCCAGGTCCTTGAAAATCTGATTGAGAGGGGAAAAAAAAGAGAAAGGTTCAAATACATAAACACTGTAGAAGGTAGGATTTTAGATTTCAAAAATACCTTCTCTTGTGATGCAAAGGTTGGACTGTTTACATCAGTTGAGTCATATGAATAGTCATATGAAAAAGTTTTCCCTCTGTCCTTCAGTTTGTCCCCTCTGCAAGGTAAAGGCTGCAATATAAAATGAATGGTCCTCTCAGTAATAAATTAAACAAGCCATTTCTAAACACCTTTCATGAAACTATGTTGTACCTTATGAATAGATGTGCTGTTCCCACTCATGTTAATAATCACCTTCGAAGATAATAGCTTTTCTCTGTTGAAGGTAAAGTGGCGTGACGATTAATTTTAGAAAGTTAACATTAAAAATGAGAATGCATCCTTTTACACCTACCTTTTATTCAAAGGACGGACTCGGACCGCTACACGCACCGAAGACATTGTTTGCAAAATCAGAAGGAAGAATAAAATATATGTACAGCCGCCAGTCTACATGTATGGTTCCCCACTTTTCTCATTAAACGTTTGTCTTCCTAATTATTCACACCTGGGCTTTTATTTTCACTGCGTGTTCTACAAAAACAAACCACTAGAGGGCGCCAAAGCACGCCATATTTGTTAACTATCTGTGGGCTGTTATTCGTTTTCTAAGATTACAATCTGACTG
>NW_015150543.1:1080668-1083714 GCF_000732505.1 Cyprinodon variegatus
ATATATATATATATATATATATATATATATGCACATAAACATTACTTTAAATTAAAAATGTAGAAATTGAAACGATATTTTCCGACTGTTGTCACTGAACATGAACCCAACATCTGGTAGGTTTTCCCATGATTCCTAGCGGCGAAAAACCAGGCAGGCGCGGACGTTCAAAAATAATGGCAGATCAGTCTGGTGTTTTACAGCCTGTATCAAACTCAGATGAGACTGAAAACTCTTCTGCTGTCCACAACCCAGACAGCGGAGTAAAGAGGAGACTCTCCTTTACTTCGGAGAGGGACATCAGCTCGGGAAAAGAGCCCAGTGCGACATGTTCCATGCTTAGCTTACAGACTGATCTCGATGACTCAAATTCGTGCGTTCCCCTAACGGAAACAGACGAAGAAAGTCGAACAGAAACAATGGAAATATGTCTAAAATCAGAAAATGCTGTTGATTTTAAAGGGTTATCTCTGAAAGAGCACAGCGGGATTAATTCGCTAGATAAGGAAAACCCTCCTGAGGCTGCTAATGGTATCCAAGGTAAGTTAGCTTGTTTTCCAGTCTTCTCTGCTAAGTTTAATGTGGCTTTTATTGAGTTTATTATCATTGTCATATTGAGTTCGCATCCTAGAGCAAAGGGCTGTCATATATTTAGCTTAGCTAAAGTATGAATAAACTTGCTTTAGGTTTAGAGATAAGAGAACATTATTTGTATTTCTAGACTTGTCATTAATTAGCAGCAATCCAATCATATCCATCAACTGATCAAGCCGTCTCTCTCCTATCTACCTGTTTCTCAGTCTAACCATCTAACCCTATTTTTTATGGGATTATTTTTAGTTACCGTAATCAAAATGTTGCAATTAGAAATATGTGCCATAGACTTTCACTTTGTTTATATAAATATGAGAATTACATATTAACCAAAATGTAACTAACTGGGGCTTTTTTTTTTTTTTTTACTGTGCATTGATTTCATTCTGTTGGAATAGCCACACCTGTTTAGAATGAATATTAACCTGTTATACCGGTTCTGCACAGACGGAGAAGAAAGGATTTCAGGACCAGATCCCTGTGTGGCTGTTAGCAAAAGGCACGTCAACTCTGAGGAACAAGATGCTGAAGTGGTGAGAAAAGCTCGAGAAGAAGGCTGTGTGAGCGTGGTCTTCCCTGGCACTGTGACTCAGGACGGCTGCTACCGTTTTGTCTGCGAGATCCTCAAGTGCATCCTCTATCAGAGACAGCAGCTGCCAATGACGTATGACCAGCTGGTTTATTCCCAGAAAAAGCAGCAAGCTTCAGTCCAGGTGGGAGGGAAGCTTACTCGGAGGCTTTTTCATTTGAAATCATTGATTTCGAAGAAACGTTACATTTTTTTTTTTTTTGCCTTTCAGGAAAGAGATGTAGTGACTCGAAAGCCGTCGCAGTCTGCAGCTATGGAGCTGCGTAAATGTCAGCAGACACTTCAGGACCTGGAGGAGGTGCTGCAGCAGCTGGAGTTGCTGTTTTCTTTGAGCAAAGTGCCCCGTGTTTTACTGCTGATGGGGGGCTCCCTCATTCTTCCTAAAGAGCTGTACGAGATAAACATGGAGGCTCTGGCTGTTGGGAATCAGTCTCTCAGTGTGTCCTCCTGCTTGAGGCAGCTCTTCCGCACTCTTTTCGTTGCCGACCTCCTATCCGACTAACCTGACAACAGCCAGATGCATGTCTCGGAGCTAGGCGGAGTGAGACATGCATCTGGCTGTTGTCAGGTTACTATCCGACACCAAACCGGTTCGCCTAATGCCCACAACAGTCCTGGCACTGGCTCACAGAGAATGCGGTGTAGGATGGTTCAGACCTAAACTGCAGTTTAAAGTCCCAACGCGGGTTCAAAACCGAATTATTACCCTGTCTACAGATCCCAGCATCTGTAAGGGGTATAAAGCAGATGGGTCAGAGTGGCAGGATTATGTCTGGTTTCAAGCACCAATTGCAATAAAGGGTTTCAGCCACTGATCCCAACTGTTGAGTAATCTGAGAATTGAATAAAGTCTATTTTATTGGGTTTTTGATTAAAAACTGAACATTCATTTAGAGTTAGGTTGTATATATTTTATTGAAGTTGGCTTTAAAACTGTGGATTTATAAATGTTTCTTTATTCATGCAGAAATGTAAGGGAATCTTTCTAAAGTCTCCAGCAAAGGACATGTTTTCTGGCTTTTAAGACGTATTTTTATTTATAAAGCATTGCCTTTCATACATATTAAGAAGAGCACAACTTTGCACAATATAATACCGACAATAACTTGAATGGTTTAATGAACTGCTTTCTTTTCATTCTAGAAAACAAATATGAATGTCCAGGTGTCTGCCTACATGTTTACATTCACTGAAACATTAACATTTAATGATCATAACTAGGAAAAAGATTAACTGAAAGGATTGGGGTTTATCTGAACTGGTGCAGTGTGATCATGTCATTTATAATAAAAGAAAAACATGCAATAACTTTTGGAGTCAGAATTCCTTCTGCAGTTTAGAGCTTTTCTACTTTTTTGGCAAACTGGATGATGTCCTTGGCCAGCAGCTGGGGCTCTTCAAATGCAGGGAAGTGGCCGCCTTGGGGCATGAAGGTGTAAGAGACGATGTTCCGGTATCTAATCTGTGCCCAGGATTTGGGGCAGTGCATGAGCTCCTGGGGGAAAGCAGCAAGTCCAGTGGGCACAAATATCCCTGTCCTAGAACAAATGAGAAACGGTGCTGTTTAAGTTTCAATCATAGCAAAGTTAAAATGAATAAATCAGTATGGAGAGTAAGAGCTTATTCAGCCTCACTTGGAATCCATTCTGTTATCAATGTCGCTGAATAAGCTCTTACTCTCCATACTGATTTATTCATTTTAACTTTGCTATGATTGAAACGTAACCAGCGCCGTTTCTCATTTGTTCTAGGACAGGGATATTTGTGCCCACTGGACTTGCTGCTTTCCCCCAGGAGCTCATGCACTGCCCCAAATCCTGGGCACAGATTAGATACCGGAACATCGTCTCTTACACCTTCATG
>NW_015150543.1:1084452-1086228 GCF_000732505.1 Cyprinodon variegatus
CTCAGTCCCTTTGTCGTCATGCAGTTGTTTAGGTGAAGACCTCTCACACAGCTGGAACAGATAGAAATTAGACATAAAGGCTTTTGTCATCCTATGACATTCAATCCTATTGTTGAGGAGTTTATAGTGTCAGAGTTTTCTGGAAATCTGTGCGCACAGGACCCGCTCTGCGTCACAGCCAAACAACACAAAGTCAGCTTGGTAAATTCCATGGCAAAGAGAAGGCCATGTGAAACACTTTCTAACAAACTGACACTCACTCAGGCCTCATCTGAGCCATGTTCGTGGTGATGAGCGAGCCCCAGTCTCCTCCTTGCAGGTAGAACTGGGAGAAGCCCAGACGATCCATGAGAGTGAGGAAAATCCGAGCAGCAGCCAGGGTGTTAAATCCTTAAAAGAATTATAAAAATACAGAAAAAAATTAGTTGTAGTGCCTTGCAAAGTTATTCTTTTTGTTAGTTTTCCCATATTTGGTCATTAAACTACAGACTTTTTTAGCCAAAACCCATAAAACACAAAAACTTGAACAACCCTCCATCAAACTTAAAACATAGTAGTGGCAGCATCATGCTTTGTGAAGAAGAGACAGAATCTTGCTGAAGTTACAGAGCAAGTTTTCCACTTGAGGAAAACTTGCAGCAGGGCACTCAACTAAGTGGATTAATAGATTATTGAAATAATCGTCCACTATTTTAGTAATTAACTAATCGTTAACTGGAGTATAGAGACGATAAAACATGCCTTTAACTGACAGGGTAACCTACGTAGAGTAGTAATTATATCAAAATTGTAAAGAAAATCCATAAATATTTTGCATTAAGGATAAAAAAAAACTTTTTTGTCTGTCAATATGCTCTATCCAGAACTCCTCAAGTGGAAAAGTTTTAGTGTCATCTGGTTTAACTTCGAAAAAAAAAAATCATCTTTAAGGAACCGATGGCTATACAATAATTAATTGATTAATTGACAAAAAATAATTCACAGATAAATCGATTAACTGCATAATCATTAGTTGCAGCCTTAGATGTAATTTGATAAAACTTTAAAAACTGAAAAATGTATTCCTTTTTTACAGCTCTATATAACTGCAGCTAGCTGTTTTTTTGGATTTGCTGAAAACATTTTTGCTTTTAGAGAAAAACCTTTTTTTTTTATCCCCAGCTCTGCTCTGACACAAATCAGGTTATTACACTTGAATACGGGATAAAATAACTCTTGATATCTATATTTTCTCCTGTATGTTAAATATGTGCATTACTACTAAAATATGAATTAAGCAGCTATATTGAGTAGCTGAAGTGAGCTATACTCTTTCTAAACAAAAAAACAAAAGGACAGTTTTCAACTAACATTGACTAAATAGCCGTCATTTTTAACTAAAAGTTCCCCACAGCTCAATCACCTCAGTTGTATCAACTACACTCGACACACAAACATCCACTAAAGACCAGGAAGCACCCATAGCTTCCACTCACAGATAGATTCCAATACTTCAGCTTATAATTGGAGGATATTTAAGGATGCCAGCCTCATCATTTAAAGAGCTCATAGAATGATTCTATAGGGTATTTGGTGCTGGTCCTTAAGGTCTCTGAATAGGTTGCGTAACATTGGTTTGGCTGAAAATGGCATATTTGCTGTTCTATGAGCCCTCCCGTCACAAAAACAGTTTTTTTCCCATCTGCTATCTGTCTTATCAATAAGGCCAAGAGCAGCCCGTGACACTGGACAATGTTTCTCTCCCCCATTCAGGATCTCTGCGTTACATTAACGCAC
>NW_015150543.1:1088343-1090406 GCF_000732505.1 Cyprinodon variegatus
GTGAACACACACAGGTTGCCTAGAACTGGGATAAAGGTTGAAAGTTGAACTTTTAGTGGTTAACGGCACACATTCCATGTTTATGGCGTTTTCTCCTTCTGATCTGATCGTGTGCATAATTATAGCATTAGAAAGCAAACAAACCTTAGCAGAATCTCCGTTTATATGTGGATATTTACGCCGAATGTTCTGAAGCTATGAAAACAAAAAAGATTTTCAAATAGGATAGGTGTGTCTGCAGAGATCGTTGATAGCAACATGCGCCACTCCTACTTTACCCATGTAAGGGTTCTTGTAAGGTTTTATGGCGGTTAACAAACTGATTAAGGTGCATTACCGCCACCAACTGATAAGGAGTTAAAAAAGGAAACAGGAAACAAGACTCACCCCCGGGAAGAAAAGATTAAATAAATATTTAAACAAATGAATATTTAATTATTATTTTTTATTTCAACCCAACTCAATAAATAACAAATGTTTAATCAAATTCGAACTCATGATTTCTAATTTATCTTTAGGTTATCGTCACTGCCAGTTTCTGATGGTCAATTCAGCTTATTTCTATAGCGCCAATTCACAACACATGACATCTCAAGGCACTTTACAGTTCACCAAATCATACAGTCAAATTGATTCAAAGTTTTCTATCTAGGAAAACCAGTTGATTGCATCGTCTCATTGACTCGAATGCAACCCCCCACACTTAGCATGCTTGTAGCAACAGTGGAGAGGAAAAACTCCCTTTTAACAGGAAGAAACCTCCAGCAGAACCAGGCTCAGTGTGAGCGGCCCTCTGCAGAGGCCGACTGGGGTTCAAATTATTATTGGGGTCCTACTCGTTTTCCCATCATTCAACCATTTCCTAGTTTTATATGCCATTCGAATGCTTATAATATTAAGTGTGTCTCGAGGCCCCGCCATCAGTGTCCACCACATTGGATCAGTCCATTACATGTGCAGAATGGTCCAAACATACAGCAGCAACCTTTTGAAACCAAATTGCGTGAGGAGCCGTGTTGCCAACTTAATGCTTTTTTTGGTTATTTTTAGCGACTTTTCGGACCCGTCTAGCACTTTTAGGTCAAAAGGTGCCTAGTAACAAACCTAGCGACTTTTATCTGCTACTGGAGACTTTGGGAACAACATATAAAAGGGTCCACCTCTGCTCTTCAGAGCTAGTAGATTTGTAACCCTGCCTCCTACTCACCACTCTTTTGTCTGCTGCCATGATTCATGCAGGGCAGGCTGCCTGCACGCTGTGATGCAACACAGGAGAGAGAACCTTTACACTGCAAATCCAGATTGCAAATGAAATGCACAGGTTTAAAGCTCTTACTATTCTTGCTCAAGGTTACAAAATAATTTATAAAACAATTTTAATAAAAATAAACTGGTGCTTTTTTAAATTTCTCCCCCTTTCTGCTCCTCTATGCACGATTTTCTGCTTCTTAATTCGTTTTTTTCATTGGTTAGCAAACAACTAATGGTGGATTACTGAAAAGTGTGGAACTAAATTAATTATATGTATTTTATTTACTTGCTTCTTTCTATAAAAGCTAATACTCTTAAATTTCCCACAAGTTTTCCCTTCCAGCTATCTCTCTGCACTGTTTTGACAGACCCCCCATAAAAAATAATAATCGCAGGGTTTCTGAATCTTCTACAACTGGATGATAGGAAATATGCAAATTGGGCGATGGCGTCATCTAGCGCCTTATAGCGCCTTTTAGGACAGCCAATAGCGGTCCTTCTTGCTGGCAAAGAGACGAGAAGAGCAGAGAAAAGAAGCTATTGAAGAAAATTCTAATTTTTGACCAATAAAAAAGTCTTTCAGGACCAGATCCCTGTGTGGCTGTCGGTAAAAGGCACGTCAACTCTGAGGAACAAGATGCTGAAGTGGTGAGAAAAGCTCGAGAAGAAGGCTGTGTGAGCGTGGTCTTCCCTGGTACTGTGACTCAGGATGGCTGCTGTTTTACTGCTGATGGGGGGCTCCCTCATTCTTCCTAAAGAGCTGTACGAGATAAACATGGAGGCTCTGGCTGTTGGGAATCAGTCTCTCAGTG